>NC_069390.1:44123000-44469000 GCF_027475565.1 Acinonyx jubatus | reverse complement strand
CCCGGAAGGGCGCCGACCGCGCGGTGCCGGAGGAGGGCGCACGGTCCCGGGGCGCACGGTGCCGGCACAGCCCGGCGAGGGCCCTGTGTCCTGGCTGCCCTCAGCCCCTCTCGCCGCGAGCTCCGCGCCGCTCCCGGGCCAGCGTCCAGGGCCGTCGCGGGGGTCGTAGCCAGGCTGGGCAGCCCCATCTCCGACGCGCGGTTCTCGGGCGTGGGCTGCAGCTGAGCGACGCGCCACGCCAGCCTGGCTGGGAGGGAACCTGGCTTCTCCCCCGGCCCGCTCCGGGAGAGCAGTGAACACCCGCCTTCCTCCAGATCCGCCGCTGGAGCGGAGGGAAGCCTGGTGTCTCCCAGTCGGATCCCAGGCAAGGTGGGGAACTGGCTTTCCCCTCTCCCATCCCTGAAGGGGAGGATACCAGTTTCTCCCAGACGGGCCCCAGGCGGGGTGGTCACTGCCGCTTCCTTGGACAAATGACTTCAGGAAAAGGGACTTCTCCCTTGACTGGTCGTGGGGCACGGGGAGGAGGGGAGGAAGAGTCTGAAGCTTTCGTAAGGGTCCCCGGAAAGAACTCCAAATTATTCTCCGATGGTCCCAGGCGGGGGAGAAGAGTGTGGATTTTTAGGACAGGCTCCCAATGGAACGGGCCTCCGAGGAGCTGTGGGTGGGTTCGGAGAGGGAAGCGAAACCCGGTGAAGTCGGAAAGGGAAGCTCACATTCCCGAGGCCTGCTCCCTGGAGGCCGGGGACCCTTGCTCCAGCCACCCCGAGGCTCCACGCCGCGGGGATTTCGCGCCTACGCTCCTCCGCGGAGCGCTGGCTTTAGGGAGTGCGGGGAAGGAATGTCCCGGCAGGTGAGCGCCTCCTGGGCAGGAGCGCCGCTCGACCCGCGCAGACCTGAAGACCCCTGACTTCATCCCCACGGCCCACCGCCTCTCTCCGCGGCGGATCGTCTCCCCAGACATCTTTTCCCGGCGCAGAAGCTGCCCTTCTCCAGTTGGGAGACAGGACCTAGGGCAGGGAAGGAAGCCCGCCGGGTCTCACCTGGGGTCCCACGGGCGGGGAGTGGCGGGGTGCGTGTTCCCCCGCGCCTCCGTAAGTCAGCTCTGGTGCCTAGCAGGGAAGAGAGGGTCTTGGGGGGCAGCTGGTGGGCCCGCAGCCGCCGCCCTTGCATCCCCGCCTTCCGGGTTCCCAGAGGCTGCGGGAGGAAGCGGTTGGAGAACACTGGAGAAAGTTTGGGCCACTGTCAGCGGGCGCCAGGGCCACGCAGGCCACCGTAAGCAGGGGCTACCCATCTCAGAACCCTTCTCGCGGTTTCCCGGGATCGTGTCCCCGACTTTGTCCACCTGGCTTCCCGGCGCCCCCCGCACGTGGCGGCGCTCAGCGCGTGGCGAGGAGCCCCTCTGACCCCCGCGCACCGGCCCGCGGGACCCTCGGTGCAGCGTGGGGAAGGAACCCCGGCTCAGCCCGGGAGGGAGCGGGCGGGGTGGAGGGGCTGCGGGTGTGGCCACAGCTTTTCTGAGGGGCTGGGAACAGCCAGTCCTCTCCGTGGACCGGAGGAAGGAGGGCGGAACCCTCTTGGTCTCTTGAGGGAGGCCTCACCAAAACCGAGGATCCGGGTTCCCTGGGGAAACAGCCCAAGCTCCACGTGGCAGGGAAGGAGGTGGCTTTAGAGTAAGATGGGCTTGGTTTTAGTAGCTTGTGTGACCTTGTGCAAGTCCTTTCATTTTTCTGAGCTTATTTCCCAGCGGTGTAAGTAGCTGTTTGTCCAACCTCTGTGGTGGTTGTAGCGAATAGGTGAGTTGACAAAGAGGAGTGTGCCTGAGGTCCCCAATATGTGTTAGTTTGAGTTGGATATGAGGCCCTTATTGGTTTAATAACGGAGGGATGTGCCTGCCTAGTCATTTGTTTTTGGTGTGTGTGTGTGTGTGTGTGTGTGTGTGTGTGTGTGGTGTGTGTTTAAAAGTGGTGTTCTCAGCACTCTAATTCAGTCTACTAGTGAATGGTGGCTGAGTCCTCGTGAATTAATGGAATGAGTGAATGAATGATTTCTCCATACTGGGAGCCTCACCTAAGATTGTTCTTACTGTGAGCCCAAGAAGATATTTTTAGATGATTTAGGCAAGTCTGGGGCCACACCAAGTGTCCTACCAGCCGTTTCTTCCCATACAAATCCCCCCTGATGGCCTGAGCACTGGCTGCAGGTACCCCAGCACTGGGGAGGAGGGGCCCCTGGTATTCACCAGAACACAGAGGCTCCTGCTTCCAGAGTGTCCATGGCCAGTAGGTGAGAACTGAGACTAGGGGAGAGAGAGAGCTCTAGACTTTACCCTACAGGTGGTTCCAGCCTACACATTAGACTTTCAGACTGTGACACCCCCACTCAGGCTGTTGGCCGGCAATCCCCATTTCTCCCTTCTGGTGGCTAAGAGATCATGGAAGGAAGATATTACGGAAACCGTGCTCCCAGCCTTCTGAGTAAATACCCTGAGATTAGCAAACCTGGTTCCGCCACTCAAAGTTAGGAAGAGGGCGCTGGCCTAGTTTGTGACATTTTCTGTTGGCTTATACTCTCTTAGAATAATCATGTTAAAGGTAAATCTAATGCATTCTGTTCAGGGTATTGACTTAGGGCCGTGGAAGTTAACATTCCCCTGGTGTTCTGCTTGCTTCTTTTATTTTTTTCTTGAGGCCCCCTCACAAGCCTTGGAATCAATGGCTTGTTTTCCTGCCTGGAATCTTTATCCCCACAATTCCAGTTCATCCCTGAATAGCTTCTGCTCTCTATGTTCCCCACCCCAGTATCTCCTTTAGATGTTCTACACTGGATTATGATGGTCACTGTTAACACACACACACACACACACACACACACACACACACACACACACGGGCTTTCTTCTCAACAGCCAGGATCCCATTGAGATTATTATTCAGCTTTTTCCAAGTTGCTAGTGCTATATGGACTTCCTTCTCTCTCCTACTGCTTCTCTCTCCCCTCCCTCCCTCTTCCCCCTGTCCCCCCTCCCTTGGCAATAACTGTGCTTTAGAAAAGCTCTGAAAGGCCTGCTCTGTTTCTGACCATGGTCTCCTTTGACAAGGAGATTACAGTGATTAAAAATAACAAGTTGAGGATCCTCAAGGGGCTTCCCTGATAGGACGACAATTTGCAGGACTAGCCATTCCCAGATCACAATTTCAAGCCAAATAGAAGAAAATCAGCTGACATGTTGAAGAATTGATTGAAAATAAAAGAGGCCCTTTTGTCTGACTAAAGATCTGTTTATTAGGAAAATAAAGCCAGACCCTGGCTAACGAGAGTGGCTTTTCCTAGATGCTCTTTAAAGGGAAATTTCAAGGAACTTGATGGGAAAAGAATGTCCAGTCGAGATTTCAAAAGCTTGTCCAACTTCAAGCATAATTGGGGGATTTATTCTAAACTGTGAGGTTTGGAGACCTCCAAAGCTGCTTGGCCTTCTCGTTCTTTGTCCCACTCTGGGCTGCACAATGCCACAGGACTGTGTGTCCCGGAGAGCCCCACCTCAGTCTGGCAGAAAGGGCACAGGCTTTGATGTTTGACTTCTGTTCAGTCATATATTCGCTGTGTGACCGTAGGCAGGCCACTTCACCTCTCTGAGCTAGAACTTCTCCAGCTGTGAAATGAGAGTGCTCCCCCACCCCTTACAGTGTTGCTGTGGGAGTCAGGAATAATCTATGTTAAAGAAAAAAAGCTGTCATAGAGTGGGTGCTTAAAAAAAATACACATTATAAGATGATTATTTTGGAAATAGAAAAATACTTGGCAGAAACACTGGATGAGACATGGTGTTAAATAATTCCTACTCATCTCACTTATTCTTTCCAGTACTTTGAGGCAGTTTATTATGATTCTTATTTTACAGATGAGAAGACCAAGTCTCAGAGAGGTTTCATAACTTGCCCATGAACCACACAGCTGGTAACCACTGGAGTCAGGATACAAACCAAGGGATGTCTGACTCCTAAATCTGTTCCCTTAACCGGTCTCCTGTATTGACACATGAAAATGAACAGGGAATAAAATGAGTTAACTATGGCCTCCCTCGGCATTCTGGATGGTGAGTCTTCACCGAAGGAAAACAGCAACAACAAATCAAGACAATAACTGACATATCTTGGGACACAAAGTCTGAAACAATGTCTCCTTATTTACATTTGCTTTTTTTCCTTTTTATAGACTTTGGGATTGCGTTTCCTCATAAACTAGAGAACTAATTCAGAAACATGAACAACCTTGTCAATCTTTAGCCAGTTCCTTTTGTTTGTGGGAAAACAGAAACAAATTGGATAGGAAAAAAAAAAAAACAACCCTAATTTGATTGTTGTTTTATTCTTACACACAAACTTATACGACCAGGCCTACAAAATTAGATGTTCATAAAGTACCTGTGTAGAATTGGAGAATTTTAAACTGGATAAGGTCTTTTAAATAAACTATGTCTAATCTAGTGGAGTTTTTAAAAATTCAGTGCTGCTGCTGATAGTGTAATTAACTATAAGTCGTCCCTCCCACTTCTCTTTTCTTGTATCATTCTCCTCTTTTTTATTATATAACTTTATTTTTTAAACTTGGCCTCCTTTTAATAAGTATGCAGTTCAAATTGATAATGAAAATTAAAAGAGATTGCTTACTGCTTTGAGTTTCATGAAATGCAAAAAAAAAAAAAAACAAAAAAAAAACAAAAAAACATACCAAAAAATGAAAGCATATCAAATAGGGATTTTTCAGGGTTTAAAATTTGGGTGCTCCTCCATACACACTGCTGACTCAGCTGGAACAGCAGGATGTAATTGCTGATAAGTTCACATATATGGGCTGGCATGTCAAGAACTTTTCACTATTGCTCTCCATTTGCTTGTCATACAGAATGTCAGATGCAGGTCAATGTTAACTTCTCTGGGGGAGGAAAACCTCTTACCATGTTATATTACTGAAGATATAGGTGAAGCTCATGTCTCACAGAGACCCCAAAATACAGTTTTTTGAAAATAAGAGGTAAATGGGAAGTCCTAGATGATGGCCAGCTTTGCTCCACCGGGTCAACCAGGAACCCAGATTCCTTCTGCTGTGTTGCCCTGTAATCCGCCAGTGCTCTGCTGTCCCATAGACAGCCTGGAGTTACAGCACCTGAAATGTGGCTGGTCCAAATTGAGATGTGCCGTGAGTATAAGACACACACCAGTGATTGAGAGATAAGGATGGAAGAAAAATAGACTTCTCAATAACTTTTTAAGTGTTTGTTTGTTTGTTTGTTTGTTTATTTATTTTGAGAGGGCGGTGAGGGGCCGAAAGAGAGGGGGAGAGAGAATCCCAAGCAGGTTCCATGCTGTCAGTGCAGAGCCTGACACGGGGCTCAATCCCATGAACCCTGAGACCGGGACCTGAGCCGAAATCAAGAGCCAGTCGCTCAACCGACTGAGCCACCCAGGTGCCCCTCAATAATTTTTTTGACATTGATTCCATATTGAAGTGGTAATTGTATATATTAGCTTAAGTAAAATGTATTGTTAAAATTAATTTTACTTGTTTTACATTTGTTCCTACTGGATACTTGTTAACAAATACAGTGAATTTCACCTGCCGGGAGCTTATTTTCTGGACAGTACTGTTGTAGGGTGTTCTCATCAGAGCCGTTACAGCCAGCTCACTGCCAACACATGTGAGTTTCAGTCAGTGTGCAGGGGGGAAAGGAAGTAGAGGGCAAGCAGCTTTCTTTTGAACGATGTGACCCAGAATTGCACCCAGCACTGCCAAACACACTCCACTGGTAAGGATTTAGATACTTGACCACACCTAGCGGCAAGGGAGCCTGGGAAATAAAGCATTTAGCTAGACAGCCACACGCCCAGCTAAAACTTGGGGAAAAGATTTTTTTTTCCCCAAAAGAATGAAGGTGAAAATGGATTTAAAGGGACAATTAGCTATCTCTGCCACATGTTTTAATGCATAGTCATCTAAAAGCACAGCATTTCATGTCCTCTCATCCAGTAAAAGGTATCTAGATGGTCTTCCCGACAGCATGTAAAGTTTATATACTTGCTAAATGAGTCAGGATGGAAGGAGTGTTAGGGTGTGTGTGTGTGTGTGTGTGTGGTATTGATAGGTTTCATACTGAGAGGAGAAAAAAGGGCCAGTATGTCAGAGTGACCTGTTCTATCTCACCCTCTCCCTCAATAAAGGTGGAAGCTCTAAGGAAAGAAAGGAATAAGGAGGAAGTGGATAAAACAGAAAACAAGAGAGAGAAGAAGGAGGAGGAGGAGTAGAGGGAGGAAGAAGAAGGAAGAAGAAAGGGAGTTGCAGGAAGAAGGAAGAAGGAGGAGGAGGAGGGAAAAGAAATTAGAAGAAAAAGAAAAGCTCACAGGGATATATATTCTGAAAGAAAATGAGACAATTTGAGTAGACTGGAGCCCCATCTTACTTGAGGGTTAGATTCAAGAGGCACCATGGAAAGCAAAAAATCATATAAGTCAAAATTATTCCTTGGGGTGCCTGGGTGGCTCAGTTGGTTGAGCGTCCGACTTCGACTCAGGTCACGATCTCATATTTGTGAGTTTGAGCCCCGCGTTGGGCTCTGTGCTGACAGCTCGGAGCCTGGAGCCTGCTTTGGATTCTGTGTCTCCCTCTCTCTCTATGCCCCTCCCCCACTCATGCTCATGCCCGTGCTCATGCTCGCTCTCTCTCTCTCTCTCTCTCTCTCAAAAATAAATAAACATTTAAAGAAATTAAAAATAAAATGATGCCAACAATATTATTCCTTAAAAATCATTTCAAATTGTATGTCAGTAGGAACATGGATACTGGATTCAATGTAGCCTCATTCATGTCTCCTTCCAGATAGTTCTGTTAATGAGGAATAGAAGCACACTGACATTTCTTAATAAGTCCAGGACTTCCATTTGCCCCTCCTGCATTGGAAGAGACCAGTGTCCCCTCAATCAAGTAACAGGTAAAACAAGTGGTTTGCTGGTCCTTAACCCCTGACATGACAGGTACAAAATACTCACTGTGATGGAGTGAGGGAATGAGTCCCCTCCCATGCACACTCAGGCACATGCATGTATTGAATGGGGTGGCAAGTGGCCTGAATTATCGAAGGTATCATTTCCTCTAGTTTTCTTCTGACAGTGTGCACTTGTGTGTGATTATCCCATAGGCACATTTGCTGGAACACCTGCATGTCAGGGAGCTCACCATGTCACATGAAGCCTCCTGTGTGGCTGGTCAGCTCTTGCTGGTATAAATTTCCCATGTCTACAGGGTGTCTTGGCTGGGCTAGAGATGAGGCTGGGATGGGCAGGTAAGGAATTCCGTGACATCGCCAAGAAGTCCTTGTGAGCTCTACATAGACAAAGCTTCTAACTTGCATGGAATATTCAAAACTGCCATGAAAGGTTCAGGGAAACTTAACAGGGGCCTACGCACCTCTGTGGATTAGCTGAGGCCCAGAAGACCCATGGGAAATAACTCAAACCCTATCTCCCATTGTGGCCTGGACATTTGCAAATATGCCTCATGGACTTTGTGAGACAGCAGAAGGGCAGGGAAAGACTCCAGGCACAAAGCACCATGTGGGGGGGATAGGAGTGTGGGAAGGTGGGCAAACTCGGAGCAGGCCATAAAAATGGGACGGTGATTCTAAGAGCTAGAGGAAGCTCTTATAATCCTCCTCCTCCTCCTCCTCCTCCTCCTCTTCCTCTTCCTCCTCCTCCTCCTCCTCCTCCTCGTCTTCCCCTCCCCCTCTTCTCTTTTCCTTCTCCTCCTCATCCTTCTTCATTTTCTTTTCTTCCTGTTCTTTCTCCTCCTTCACCTCATAGCTGCAACACTACTCTTTGGATTTTCACTCATTCCCACCCCAGGGCCTTTGTACATACTCTTCTCCATGACTAGAATGCTCAGCTTTATGTGGCTCACTCCTTGTCTTTTAAGTTTCAGCTCAGATTTATCCCTTTAAGTAGGCTTCTCTGACCACCAATTTATGTTTCCCATTTCTTTTGCCTGATTTCATTTTTATCATAGCCCTTAATCACTCTCTGAAATTATCTTGTTTATCATCTGCCTCCTCAAGCTAGAATATAAGCTTCATGAGAGCAAGCACTGTGTCCTTTCTTGTTTGCCATTTATTTCTAGCACCCAGAACAGTTTTTTGTGGACATGACAGGCACTAAATCTTTATTTGTTGAAAAAAAAAAAAGTGAAGAATCCTGGTGTGAGATCTGCTAAGAGAGCTAGATGGAAGCAAGAGAAAGTGTTTCTCTCTCAGCCAGAGAATTAAGACCAGGGATGGGGACCAAAGGCAAGGAGCCCCAGGTGGAGGCAGCAGAGAGAAGAGATGCCCAGTGCCCTGGGGGCATTGGCTGGAGGTTGAGGGCAGGCAGATGGCTGGTCCCAGGTAAAGACTATTGAGGGGCGCCTGGGTGGCTCAATCGGTTGAGCGTTGAGCGTCCGACTTCAGCTCAGGTCATGATCTCCCACTCCATGAGTTCAAGCCCCGCGTCAGGCTCTGTGCTGACAGCTCAGAGCCTGGAGCCTGCTTCGGATTCTGTGTCTCCCTCTCTCTCTGCCCCTCCCCTGCTCATGCTTTGTCTCTCTCTGTCTCAAAAATGAGTAAAAACATTAAAAAAAAAAAAAGACTATTGAGAGGAAGGAGATCAGCATGGTGAAAAGCTGGGTCATTGATGGTTCAGAGGTGAAGAGCAGGACAATCGGCAAAAGGGCAAAGGGAAGGGGCTCCCAGCCTCAGACACTGGCTTTGATTGAATGGAGAAGAGAGCAGAGAGGATTATTGATCAATCAAACTTCGACACCAATTATTAAGTGACTTTCCCTGGAATCAGCACTTCGTGGGGTCATTTGTGCGGTGTCCAAACCTAGCTATGCTTCAGAATCACTTGGAAAGTGTAAAACAAACAAACTGCAGCTTCACTGGACCCACCCCCAACAAAGAGCTGGATTCCAGAAATCTATAATCCCTCTCTCTCTCTTTTTTTTTTCTTTAAAACAAGATGAGGACAGAGAAATACAAATCAAAACCACACTCCAATATCACCTCATGCCAGTCAGGGTGGCCAAAATGAACAAATCGGGAGACTATAGATGTTGGACAGGATGTGGAGAAACGGGAACCCTCTTGCACTGTTGGTGGGAATGCAAACTGGTGCAGCCGCTCTGGAAAGCAGTGTGGAGGTTCCTCAGAAAATCAAAAATAGACCTACCCTATGACCCAGCAGTAGCACTGCTAGGAATTTACCCAAGGGATACAGGAGTACTGATGCATAGGGGCACTTGTACCCCAATGTTTATAGCAGCACTCTCAACAACAGCCAAATTATGGAAAGAGCCTAAATGTCCATCAACTGATGAATGGATAAAGAAATTGTGGTTTATATACACAATGGAGTACTACGTGGCAATGAGAAAGAACGAAATATGGCCCTTGGTAGCAACGTGGATGGAACTGGAGAGTGTGATACTAAGTGAAATAAGCCATACAGAGAAAGACAGATACCATATGATTTCACTCTTATATGGATCCTGAGAAACTTAACAGAAACCCATGGGGGAGGGGAAGGAAAAAAAAAAGAGGTTAGAGTGGGAGAGAGCCAAAGCATAAGAGACTGTTAAAAACTGAGAACAAACTGAGGGTTGATGGAGGGTGGGAGGGAGGGGAGGGTAGGTGACGGGCATTGAAGAGGGCATCTTTTGGGATGAGCACTGGGTGTTGTATGGAAACCAATTTGACAATAATCTCATATATTAAAAAAATAAAAATAAATAAAAACATTATGAAAAAAATAAGAATAAAAAATAAAACAAGATGAGGAGACACAGAGAGAAGGTGGCCAAAAGATGGTCACTTTTCTATGACCATGTTTCCCCATCACAACCTCTCCTCGCTCCACCCCAGCCTCCTGTGCTCCACATACATTAGCACCTGATCACATCACTGCCTATCCTGTACCCGAGTACAGTGGCCAGTAGGATGTCCCCAAAGTTGGAGTGACAGCAGCCTCCCCCTGCCTGGGCAGTGAAGTGTTGGAGAGAGAAGAATCGTGAGCTTCCTTTAGGTGATGATGCTCAAAGCTGGCAGAGCCTGAGCCATGGTTGACCTGGTTGTACTTTTCTCTTGCCAACATGTCCCTTCCATGTAACTTCCGCTCATCGGTCCAGGTTCTGTTCTTTGGAGTCGAGCAAATAAGGTCTCCCCTTGGCCATATGTCAGCCATTGAGGTGTTTGTGGAGAAATAGAAACTATGACTTCGGGCCAAAATGCCCCATTTCTTCAGCCATTCTTTATAGGATGCTGTTTCTTGTCCCCTTGCACTTTGTACTCCAGATGTGCTCTGATAGGGATAGAACATGGGGGATGATTATCTCCCTTGTCCTGAGGGCTGTGTTTGTGTTAAGCTTGCCAGGTCTTGTGTTTGCTATTTTCGCAGCGCTCTGGGATCACGCTGAGCTTGCAGCCAACAAAAACTCCTGTGAGCCGCTGGGAAGGCTTGCTTCCTTCCCTCCTCTCCCTCAACTGGTGTGACTGGTCTTTGAATGTAAGATTCGACGTGACTCCTCGTAACTTAATCTTGGTCTTCCTCAGACATAATCCAGCATGTTTAGGTCCATCCCTGTAGCTGTCAGCCACTCGTGGATCTGGATTCTGTCACTGAGTGACTTATCCATGTAATCTCATTTTGGATTATCTACAGTTCTGATAAGCAGTCTGAGAAATCTTTATCAAAGTTGATAAGAATGTTGAGCAAGGGGCTCCCTTGACATCCCTTGAGTCTTTCCCTAAAGTTGACATCTAGTTCAATACTTTCGAAGTCAACTGATTTGCTGTCATCTCAGTGACATTTTAGTATCAGCTGCCACCTTCCTCGTCAACCACCTCAGTTAAGCCACAAATACCATTTCCCTAGCCTGCTAATGAATTGTATAGTTCAGGCAGAATTATTTTCTTTCTTTGTTTCAAAATTAGTAAAGACTCTTTCCACAGAACATGACAGGAACAAAGTCAAGTTAACTAAATCAGAAAGAGAATTACTGAGTCTCATATTTGGAAAGTCTAGGGGCGGGTCTGGCTTCAGGTATAAATGGATCTAGGGACCCAAAAGGGTTCTCTCCTCCCTCTCTCCTTTCCATCTCTCCCTTCTACCTTGTCTGTGTCACTTTTTCCATCCCGTATCTCTTGGCTGTGTTTCTGTGTGTTGTCTTCATTTTTCTTACTACAGATAAACTTTCTCCAAATAACAAGGACTATAGCTGCCAAGAACCTTCCATGAAAAATCTTTCAGTTAGTCCTGTAACTAAAAGAAAAGCCCTGGTCCCATTAATTCCAAACTGGAAAAACCCTGGGGGAGGATTCTGATTGGCCCATCTTGGGTCACAGACTCAGGGGAATGGGGTGTGAAGAGAGACTAAATTTGGGCCACAGTCACTTCTGTGACATTATGTTTCAGGAGGGAGAGGGGGTGCTATTGTCGCCAGCCCCAGAGATCCCATTGTCTGAGTAGGGTAAGAAGTGGGGCTCCTGGAGAGTGTATGTCCCTCCGTGCTTCCTGCCCTCACCCATACCCCCAGCTACATTCTCTTGGCTGACACATCGCCAAGTCTCCAGGAGCTTCCTTCCCACCCATCCCTCTTCCCATCCGTGTAATGGTCAGTTCAGGACCCATGCATCTGGCTCCCAGCCATCCCATGAAGAGGTAGCATATGTGGGAAAGAATGAACTTCCATTGGGCTGTTGCATTGTGCTTCATATACATTCCCACCTTTAATCCTTATAACAAACCCATGAGATGATAATGATGATCCCTATTTTATGGAAGAGAATGATTTATTTTTAATGTATCCTACTAATTTAACAAACATATATGTACACTTATTATTATGAATATTAATTCATTTGTTGTCATAACAATGAGATAAGTACCAAGACTGTCATTTTACAGGAAATTAGAAACTGAGACCTTGAGAGGTTAAGTAACTTGCCAAAGGTTACACATAGTAAAAAGGAGAGATTCGAACCCAGATCTGTTAGCTACATCCAGTTTTCAATTTTAGATATGTGTGATATTTAATTTGGAATGGGACTTGTTTCATCTCTGCCTGGGAATTCTGGAGCACTTGCTACAGAAGACCATCCAGGGAAACAGAGTGGGCCAAGCCCACCATCACACTTGTTTTAGACTTTTAGCCCTGCCTTTCCATCTGCCAACCCATCAATACCATCTCCTTCTGCCTCATCCTGGCTGGGTGGGCTCAATTGTGACAATTTCTTTTTTTATTATCATTAATGGATTTTTTTGAGAGAGAGAGAGAGAAAGAGAGACAGAGTACAAGTGGAGGAGGGGCCGGGAGCGAGGAAGAAAGAAACCGAAGCAGGCCCCACACTGTCAGCACAGAGCCCGATGTAGGGCTTGAACTCACCAACTGCGAGATCATGAGCTGAAATTAAGAGACGCTTAACTGACTGAGGCACCCAGGTGCGCCGTGCCAATTTCTAAGTGAAGCATGTGCATCGAATCTTCCCGTGTTCTGAAAGTCCTACACAGCAGGGAGGGGACCGCTGTGGCTTGTGTACTGCTTCAGCAGTCTTTGTAACCCCAGGTTGCAAGTTAAGGCAGAAGTTAAAGTTCCCTGTAGTTGATGTGTGTGTGGGGCATGAACACTGGGGCATCTCAGTGCCAGCCAGCAGGTGGAGAGAGCTGGGATCTGGCTCAGGATCTTTTCACTGAGGTTAGGGCCAGGGAATCTGAAACCCAGAGTTCATGTTAAATGGTTGACACACTGACACTTGAAGGACCCAGAAAGCTGTTTGGGAGTTGGGATTTTCATATGGCAAGTGTACCCAAGGATGGGGAGAACTCAACCTTAGGTAGCGAGTTAAGGCCAGGCTTGAGGGTGAAACATCAGTCCTCATATCAGCAAGGCAGACCAGGAGGCCCTTGCCACGGGTTTTCAGGGAAAGGCTGTAATTCAATAGTCATACAACTTCCAGCCTGCTCTTCCTAAAACATAAATCTGAATATGACATTCCCTAACTCAAACCCTTTAGGGCCCCCTCATCACCTCCAGGGAGGTATCCACCCTTTTTAGCAAGGCTTTGAAGGCTTTTAAGTGTCTATCCCTTACCTTCTTCCCCTGACCTCTTATCACCCTGTCCCTTCCAGCTTGCAATTTATGAAATACAGAAATAGTTCTGGTTTCCAAGGCCAAGACTGTCTCATCATGCCTTTCCCTGTACCTGGAGTGCTGTTAGTCTCTTGTCCACTTGACAAACTCTTATTCCTCACTCCACTTGGAGTTCAAATGCCACCTCCTCCTTGAAGCCCCCTCTGACTGACTCCCACGTTAGACCCAGATGCTCCCTCCTCTGGCATCCCAGAGCAAATCATCCACACATCCATAACACCCATCGTATGTTATAAAAAATATCCGCTGATGTGTCTTTTCCTCCCAGCTCTTAGACTGAATGCTTCTAGAGGGAGAGGTCGTATCTTTTTTTTTTTTTTTTTTTTTTGTCTCCAGGTGCATAGCACTGGGCGGCACAAAGTGCTTAGTAACAAAGGGATGAGGGGCTGAATACTACACATGGTAGCTTTGGAGGAGGAAACTTTGAAGGAGGGACCAAGGGGACAAACACTCAATGAGCGTTTATTGAGCATTTATTGTGAGTGAAAAGGCATGCTAAATGCTAAAAATACCGTGCAGCTTAAGATAGACTTGGTCTCTGCTCTCATGGAGCTTCCAGGTTATTAGAGGAGACCAGCATTTAACATATAACTCACAAATAAGTGTGTAATTAAAATTGGGTGAGAGGCATTCAGAAAAAGGAAGGCTCTGTTCACGATAAGGGCTTACCCAGAGCTCCCCATACCCTGACCCTGTGAGGATCATCCCCAAAGACCTTTATTTCCTTGCAGCCCTCTCAGGGGTCCTTTATTGGCACCTGCTAGCGTTTTTCTTTGGAGGTTCAGTCATTGTCCTTGAGGACCAGCTTTTGGAAACCCGTTGCTGGTTGATCAGCCTGCTGAACATTCTGGTCTTTATCATTTTCATCATCATCTTCTTCAGCTCCAACATCCCCAGTGCCAGTGGCCATCGGCATCCTTTACGGCTCTTGAATCCTTTATGTACCAGGCGCTGTGATAGATGTTTATTTAATCCTCTCCACATTCCTATAAGAAAGGCAGTATCATTAGCTTCTTTTAAAAATGAGGGAACAGGGAGGTGAAATAACTTGCCAGAGGTCATGTAATTAATAAATGATAGCTCTAGGGTTCTAATCCAAAATCTTTGCTCTTAGCCAGTTCCCTGTATGTGCTCACAGGATGGCTCTGAATGGACTTTTTTTTTTTTTCCTGAACCTTCATCAGCATTTTTCTTGCATTTCTTGGGTCTCTTAATGGCCTCTCTTGGGAGGCACTAGGGAGGAGTCATTAGAGAGAAGATTCTATTATTTATTGCCAAGCAGTCATCTTCAGTCATTACTGGAACTCAGAACATACTGCACATTTGTGCCTTTCAGGAGAGGGTCACATTAATGGGGTCCTCTGGAGGGATGGGATCTCCTGTCTTCCTTCAGCTTGTACTGTGGAATACCGTCATCACCAGTGATAATTTCAGGTTGAAACCCCACTCTGAGTTCAGCCTCCAGAGCCTCCGTCCTGTGTGTTATATACAATGAGGTAGAGGAAAACCTTAGTTTTGTTTTGTTTCTTTTTAACCTATAGGAATGCATCATTCCTTGGTTTCTGGGAAACCAAGTTTATGATGAGCCCTTTAAGTGTAATGCACAGATGTACAGAAAGGGGCATATTTATCATTCAGAAACATCACTGAATAACATTTGTACCAGAATATAACTTACATATGGAAAAGTTCACAAATTGGACTGCTTAGTGAATTACTACACATTGAACATGCTCATGCAGTGGGCCCGAGATCAAGAAACAGACCATGATCAGCACTCCAGAGGCATTCCTTGTGCCACCTGCAAATCACCTCTCACTCCACTTTGCCACGCGTGTAACCACTGCCCTGACCTCTGGCATCCTAGATTACTTTAAATTTTTTTTTTTTTTTATTTTAGAAAGAAACTGAGCATGAGTAGGGGAGAGGGGCAGTGGGTGAGAGAGAGACTCCCAAGCAGACTCCATGCTCAGTGAGGAGCCTGATGCCGGGCTCGATCCCATGACCCTGGCTTCATGACCTGAGCCGAAATCAAGAGTTGGATGCTCAACCGAGGGAGCCATCCAGGTGCCCCTACTTTGTATGTTTTTGGATTTCACACGAATATATAAATGTAATCATAGCCTTTGTATTATTTTATATGTCTTCTTTCATTCAAGATTATGTTTATGAGATTTATTCCTTTGTTTTTTTTTTTAAATATTTATGTTTGAGGGAGAGACAGAGACAGAGGCAGAGTGAGAGCAGGGGAGACACAGAGTGAGAGGAGGAGACACAGAATCCAAAGCAGGCTCCAGGCTCTGAGCCATTAGCACAGAGCTCGACGCGGGGCTTGAACTCGCGAGCCGTGAGATCGTGACCTGAGCCGAAGGTGCACGCTTCACCGACTGAGCCATCCAGGTGCCCCAAGATTTATCCTTTTGTTGTATGTAGCAGTAACTCGTTCGTTTTCATTACTACAGGACATTCAATTATACGAATATGTCACAGTTTACATATCCATTCTACTGATGATTGACACTGAGTTTCCATTTGGGTGCTAATACAATGTTACTATAACCTGATAGATGTTACTTGGTACACATATGTATGCATTCCTGTTGATTTAGGAGTGACATCACTGGATCATAGGGTCTGTATATGTTCGGCTTCAGTAAATACTGCCAAAGAGTTTTCCAGTGAAAATTGTTATTTTCGGTTCTACGGTGTGTGAAAGTTCCAGTTAACATTTGATACTGTTAATCCTTTTACGTTTAGTCAATCTGGTGGAAATGCAGTAGTAATTTATTGTGGATTTAATTTTTATTTTCCTGTTCACTAACGAGGTTGAGTGTCTTTTCATATGCTTTTTGGCCATTTGGGCACCTTCTTTTACGAAGCATTAGTTCATGTGTTGTGCCTATTTTTCTCTATTGGGTTGTCTTTCTTTTCTTGATCTGAAAGAGTTTTTATATATTTTGGATTAAAGTCAACTGATGGTGATATGCGTCGCAAATATCTTCTTCCACACTGTGCCGTACTTGTTCCTGATGATGTCTTTTGCTGGGCAAAATTTTTACATCAGCCCATTTATGTATCTTCTCTTTTATTGTCACTGTTTTTATTTTCTTTTTTATGTCTGCTTAAAAAAAATCTTTCTGACTCCAAGATCATTCATATTTTATCCTAGGCTCACTTCTAAAATCTTTGCTGTTTTATTCTTCACAGTTAGCTCTATCATCTATGTGAAGTTTATTCTGCATATGATGTGCAAGGTCAAGATTCACCTGTTTCTATATAGTTACCCAGTGGTCCTCATACCATTTACTGAAGGTATTATCTTTTCCCCCGACTGCTCTGCAGGAGATCCTTAATCATACAGCAAGTTTCCATAGACTTGTGGAACTTTTTCTGGACCCCAAACAGTTCAATGGCCTCTTTTTCTTTCCTTGCTATAGTACGCCGGCTGATTTTCTGTAGCTCCGTAAGTCTGGGTGTGTAGTAGTACAAGCCCTCCAACTTTTCACTTCTTTCTTCAGATTGCCTTGGACATTCTTGGTGCTTTGCATTTTCATGTATGTTTCAGAATCAACTCATCCGTATCGCAGAAAAAACACAATGGGAATTTAATTTAACTGCACTAAATTTATAAATCAATTTGAGAAGAACTGACATCTTTATAATATAGAGTTTACTAGTCCATGAACACAGTTTGGTAAACTTAATTGCGTTATCAACTCTCTGCTAATCACCGTGCTGAGCTCAGATGTGGTTCTTGCTTTTGAAGGACTTAATGAATAGGTAGACGAACACTTATCCACAAAATGCAATATGATAATCTCATCACTGGTAATAAGGGCTAATATTTATTAAGTGCCTAGTATATTCCAGGCATGCTGTTAAGAACTTTCCGTGTGTTAATTCGTTTACGCTTCACACTGATACTTTGAGGTAAGTGCTGTTATTATGCCCACCTATAGGTGCTTTTAATTTCAGCGTGGTTGACATACAATATTATATTAGTTTCAGGTGCACAACATAGTGAGTCAACATTTCTCGGCATTACAAAGCAATCACCATGATAAATATAGCTACTGTCACCATATGAAGTTTTTACAATATTATTAACTATATTCCCTATGCTGTACATTGCATTCCCATGTCTTTGTTTATTTTATAGCTGGGATTTTGTAACTTGTCCTCTTCTTCCCCTATTTCACCCATTCCCCCACTCCCCTCCCCTCTGACAACGACCAAATTTTTCTCTGTACCTGTGAGTCTGTTTCTGTTTGGTTTTGTTTGTTCATTTCCCACCCCACTCTAGACACCCTCAGACTGCTTTAGGGCTGTCTGTCCCTCAGAGATCTCAGCTCTTTCTTCTGACATCATAATCATCATTTTCTGCTTGCCACTGGTGAGCACCCTACTTTTCTTACTCTATTGTACTGTGCTTTTTCTCTCATCCTTTCTTCCTTACTAAGAAGGTCTGTCTGACCTTTTGATAGACATCAGTAGCCAATCAGAATGCTCTTTTACTTTTGTGGGATGAACTGAGCAATTATAGCATGAGATTTGCAATCTTTGGTTCTCAGAGTTCTTTTCTGAGATGTCGTTGTGTTGGGGCTAATGGGCTGCTGGTGCATGGTCCAAGAAAAGTGTTTTAATTTTTGGAATTTGAGGGTCCTTTATTTTTAGGACTGAAAGCAGAAGACTAGAATGTCCCTCCCTGACAGGGGGTTGTTTTCAGAATCACATAAATGGTATATGTTAAGTTGATTTTTAAAATTTTAAAACCTAACGTTTGTGGAATACCCGTACTCAGATATACTCCATATATGTAACCATGGGTGGAATGCTAAACTGGGAAAAAGGAGTCTGGCCCTAAGTCTGCCTTGTGGGTGCTCTTACTGCCTTGGGGTGTCTGTTGACCTCTCTGTGTCTTTGTTTCCTGTCTGTGAAATTAGAAGGCTGGAATGGAGGGTTCTTGAGACAGCTTAAGGCTCTAAGAGTCTATAACTCTGTGTTTAAAGGCCAGACTCTTAGCACTTTAATCCAGACAGTAATTTCAATCCCAATTTATATAAAATTCAAGAAACTTGAATTGAGCATCTCTTAGACATCAGGCTCTGTGCCAGGTGCTAGGGATACAAAGGGAGGGGTGACCATCATTGCTGAGAAGGCCCTTGAGCTAGATTCAATGAAAACGAAGTTATCTGGGTAGATTTGAGAAGGAAGAGCATGATGTAGATTCATAGAACTCCAGCTGCTGTAACAAACAATCCCCCACAATATAAGTTTATTTCCAGTTCAGGCAAAGTACAAGATGGATGTTTCTGGTCAGTGGGTGATTCTCTGTGTTGCTGGTTTCTTCTATCTTGTGGCTCCACCGTCTTCTCCCAGGACACCTTCTGTTGGATCTTCTGTTGGATCCGCTGCGTTCTGCAGGCATAGGTGGGAGAGGGAGACTGGAAGATCCTGTGGAAAGTTTGTGCGGGCCAAGCAGAAAGTGGCATGCATCACGTCCATCTGTGCTTTCCCTTGGCAGAACGCAAACAGACCTAACTGCAAGGGAGGCTGGGAAAGTGGTCTAGCTGAGTGCTTACAAGAAATAGGAAGTATATTTTGGAAAACACACAGCATTCTCTGCCCCAAAGGACTTTGTGAGGGAGTTTGGGCTGTGAGCGGCTAGATTTCTTTTGGAAGTGTAACATTAGATAACTGTCAAGATTGAGGTTGCTGACCAGGGATTTCTTTTTTTTTTTTTTTTAATGTTTATTTATTTTTGAGAGTGAGAGAGAGTGCAAGCAGTGGAACAGCAGAGAAAGAGGGAGTAGAGGATCTGAAGCAGGCTCCAGGCTCTGTGCTGTCAGCACAGAGCCTGAACCAGGGCTCAAACTCACAAACCGTGAGATCATGACCTGGGCTGAAGTCAGAAACTTAACTGACTGAGCCACCCAGGTGCCCCTGACCAGGGACTATCTTTTTCAAATTGTGGCTACTGGGAGAGAGAGTGCACCAAAACCTTTGTTGGTTCAAGGAGGCCCAACTGAGATCATAGTTCAGGCATTTTGCAGGTTCTGAAATGTAAGGGGGAACGGGGTGGAGAGCAGAAGTTCACTACTCAAAGGAATGAGGCTTTTCCACTGTCTGCTGCCCCTCCAACCCACAGGTCTGGCTTGTTGATGGAGAACTCACCAACATTCATTTGTCAGATGGAAGCCAGCTGATTCCTGTGCTTATGATCTGCTTTCTCCTCTCTCCACAGTAACCCTTTCAGCTGCCCCACCATCCTACTTCAGAGGATTCACATTAATTGCCCTCAAAGAGAACAGAGAGGGTGATAAGGAAGAAGACCATGCTGGGACCTTCCAGGTAAGACTCCTCTGAGCTCCTCTGTTGCCCTCGTGCCCTTGTGGGTAAAAGCTAGGGGAAAGAAGGACATACTGAGGAGCTTGAGTGACAGTAGAGGTACAGGTGTCTGAGGTAGCTTCTCGGGAAGTTCCCTTGACCTTGGATCCGATGGGCCAGGATTGAAGGACCCATAATGGTGTAGGTGGCAAATGTCTCAAGCTTGCTTCCAGGCCTTCAGGATTGGCCACCAGGAAGGGATCTTCTCTGGAATCCCAGTGCCTGGGGGACTGCAGACAGCCCAGCACAGTGAGAGCACTTAGAGCCCTGGCAGGCCTGGCTGTTTTTCCCGAGAGCCATTTGTGATTGACTGGCAAGTCCCAAGTATAAACGGAACAAGAGCTTAGGATGGCCAGACTGGAAGGAATTCAAAGCATAGGCGAAGGACTATTAAGGGAACGAAGAGATTGATTTATGAGAGGAGATTAAAAGAATTAAACATGCTTTGCTTGGCTAAATGAACAGGGCTGAGTGTGAGAGGTGGTAATGGTCTTTAAATGTCAGTCCTCACAGAACAACCTTCTCCAGGGGAGGCTGCGTTTGACTTTGTACAAAAGGGCACGGCCAGACGAAAGTGGGTCAAGAGAAGAAAGAGAATCTCAAAGGCAAGGGCCCTGACAGTGAGTCATATTTCACCGTGGAATATTCTTCCAAGGGAAGTGGCGGGAACATCATCCCCTTTCAGAGGTTTAGAAAAAGGCCATCCAGTCGTCAGAACATGTCCCAGAAGGACTGGGCCCATCCTAGGAGGAGGCCTGGCCAAATTTGCTGCAACCATTTCTCATCTCAAATTTCCATTGTTCTAGAATCCATTTTTATCTGACGTTTGCAAACTCAGAAAAAAAAAAAAAAAAGAGCTCAAGAAAAATACTTAACACCCATAGCTGACTGTTGGGGAATCCTAGTATAAGTTGTGGGCTCCACAGAGGGCCCTGCCCCTAAATATCTCCCCCATCTAAAGACATCTTTTAATCCTTTGTAGCCAGGTTGTCATTTTGAATCCTGTGTTAAACAAAAAAAATTTTTTTCATGTTTGTTTATTTTTGAGAGAGAGAGACAGAATACAAGCAGGGGAAGGGCAGAGAGAGAGGGAGACACAGAATCTGAAGCAGGCTCCAGGCTCTGAGCTATCAGCACAGAGCCTGACGTGGGGCTCGAACTCACGGACTGCGAGATCATGACCTGAGCCAAGGTCGGCCGCTTAACCGACTGAGCCACCCAGGCACCCCGAATCCTGTGTTTTAAAAAATGTCCATTGTTTTGTATTCTGGGTCTCTGGCCTAGTAGGGCTGTTAATTCCATGCTCATTGTGATGTTCTTCTGTGTACCTAGGTGGCAGGAACCTTCTTGGCATATATCTGAAGGAGTCACCCAGTTATAATACCAAGGATGCCCAGCATTTTCTGGGTTCTTACCGTGTGCCAGCTATTAGGTTTAGTTCTTTGTCTTGTTTTGGTTTATCTCATCTTAATTTAATTGGTGTACTTACTTTAATTCTCCAAACAGCCAAATGGGTAGAAACTAGTATCCCTATTTTATGGATCAATGGAAGATTGAGTCATTTGCGTAAACACCTAGTAAATAGTAAGCTCAGGTTCCTCTACCAGATGTCTGATTCCAGAGACTAAATTGTTTCGTTTCTGAATAGTACCTAATAAGCTCCTGGCACAAGTGTATTTGGACAGTGTATCGGTAAGGTTGTCATGATAGGGAAAGGAAGAGTCATGCATGCGTTCAGCCCGTAAAGCATTGAAATAAATTCCCCTGGTCCTTGTTGTGCTAATTTACCTGGAGGTGTGGATGATTTATCAGATTCAGATGAGAGATCTGGGTACCTGAGTGTCACGAGGGGTAAAGTTCTAAGTGGGGAAAAGGTAGAGGGTGGGATGGGGGAAGAGTGACCTTAATTGCCACCCGAACAAAATGTATCTGCTTTAAAATGGTGCTTAGAGGGGCGCCTGGGTGGCTCAGTCGGTTGGGCGTCTGACTTTGGCTCAGGTCATGATCTCACCGTCCGTGGGTTCGAGCCCCGCATAGGGCTCTGTGCTGACAGCTCGGAGCCTGGAGCCCGCTTCCAACTCTGTGTCTCCCTCTCTCTCTGCTCCTCCCCCGCTCAAGCTCTATCTCTGTCTCTCTCAAAAATAAATCAACATCAAAATGGTGCTTAGAGATATATACTCAAAACAGTTGAAACCAGGGATTCAAATAGGTATTTGTACAGCCGTGCTCATAGCAGCACTATTCACAACAGCCAAATGTAGAAACAACCCAAACATCTCCTGATGGATGATTTGGCTAAACAAATGTGATGTATACATACAGTGCAATATTAATTCTTGAAGAGGAAGGACATTCTAACACATGCTATATGTAACATAGATGAACCTTGAAGACATTGTGCTAAGTGAAATAAACTAGTCACAAAAAAGGACAAAATACTGTATGGTTCCACTTATGTGAGGACCTAGAATAGTCAAATCCAGAGAAACAGAAAGTCGAATGGTAGTTGCCAGGGGCTACAGGGGAGAAGGGAGTAAGGAATTCTTGACGAACAGAGAGTTTGGGTTTGGGAAGATGAAAACAATTCTGGAGATAGATGGTGAGTGATGGCTGCACAAAAATATAGAGTGTACTTAATGTCAGTGAACTATACATTTAAAAATGGTTAGAGGGGCGCCTGGGTGGCGCAGTCGGTTAAGCGTCCGACTTCAGCCAGGTCACGATCTCGCGGTCCGTGAGTTCGAGCCCCGCGTCGGGCTCTGGGCTGATGGCTCAGAGCCTGGAGCCTGTTTCCGATTCTGTGTCTCCCTCTCTCTCTGCACCTCCCCCGTTCATGCTCTGTCTCTCTCTGTCCCAAAAATAAATAAACGTTGAAAAAAAATTTTTAAATGGTTAGAATGGTAAATTTTATGTATATTCTCCCCCCCCTCCCCCCCCCCACCGCCACACACACACAAAGGACGCCTGAGTTAGACCTAATGGAGACACGATGTGGAGTTAGGCCTGATGAGGATGTGGCTGCTTTCTTTAAAGGCTATTCTGTTTTAATTCAATAAACTGATAGTCCTTCCCAACCCACCGTCGTTTCTACTCAGCTAAATCTTGGTCCTTTCAGCTGATCGGTGAATACAGGGCCCTGCTCACAGTGGGCAGTGAGTAAATGTCTGCTGAATGAATAAATGAGTGAATTATTCTTTCTACTCATATCTGTTACTCAGTCCTTTTCAGAACTCCTGTCTCTTTACGCATCTCTCCTTCTTCCTTCTCTTGGAGCTTCGCACATGCTTTCATGTTGCATCGCAGTGATTCTCCAAGTGCGGTCTCTGGACCAGCAGCATCAGCACCACTGGGGGACCTTGTTAGAAATAAAAAATCTCAGGTCCCACCCAGACCTACTGAATGAGGCACTCACAGGCTGCGACCTGTGTTTTAACAAGCGCTCAGGGTGAATCCAGTGTCTGCTCGAGTTTGAGAGCCGATGTTGAGATGAGGCACAGATCCAGCCCATCCAACACGAACTCCTCCATCATCACATCAACGTATCTGTCTGCTGCCATATATCCTATCGCTTCCACCAGCCCTTGAGGAATCAAAGTGAGAAACAAACACAAAAAATGCCTCGCAGACAATAATAATGCCTGTGTGCCAGGTACCATTCTAAGTGGTTTACATTTATTAACTCATCACGATGAGCTAGCACTGTTACCCTGTCTTTCACAGATGAGGGAATTGTGGCACAGAGCAATTAAGTAACTTTCTTAAGACCGCTCAACTCTAAGTGATAAAGCTGGGATTCAAACTCAGGCAGTCTGGCCCCAGATCCCTACTCCCCCCATGCTCTACACTGCCTCTCAACGTGTACGTGTTGAGTGAAAATATGAGGGTCTACTATGACTTTTTTATGGTGGTAGTCTCTGTGCCAAGAGCTTTATATGCATTATCTTACTTAATTCTCATAGCAACCCTGTGAGGTCAGTACTGTTACCACCATTTTCCAGAGGATGGAACTGAGTCTCCCAGGTGCTAAGTCAATTGACCAAAGTAATCCAACATGTACATGGGAGAAGGGACAAACACCATGCCGGTGATTTTCTCACACTTCATCTCCCCGCCCCCGCCCTGCCCTTGGACATTAAATGCACACTCCACCTGGGTTCCCCTTGCACGGCGCATGACATCTTGTCTCTCCTGCTTCCCTGTGGTCTCTGTACTTGCCTCTCCCACGGCAGCCTACAAGTCTTCTCTCTCCACCAAAGCTGTCATCTTTGGAGTCACTCGCTTATTCGTGGGCATTCATGCAGTGTCTCCTATACGCCAGGCACTGGGGTAACGATGGTGACAAAAACAGGCACGGCTCTGCCCTCCCGGAGTACAGTGTCTTCTGTGCAACTGCACCTTAAAAATTACCTCTGCTGCCAGCAGGCGTAGTAGAAAGTCATCCGTTGGAACCCGAGCAGGTGACCAGAAGCTACAAATGCCACGGTGATTTTCAAAACACATACATAGTGATTAACACATCTGTAGAAGCACTTCTTTGTTGACACCTTCGCTCCAGATACAACAGTCTCGAGACCCTAACAACAACAAAATTCTGATACTCTTTCAATCTGGTTAAAGATTACATTCTTCGTTCTGAAAGTGACTCAGAGGATGCGTGGTTCTGCTTCTGCATGAGTGAGCCCTTACGCAGAGAATACAGACTCACCAGGTACAAACAAGTGTGAATTTTAATGCCCCTTTAGACTCAGTGGGGGAGGGAATGGGGCCACAGGGTACGGGGTTATGCTCTCACCACGTGGCCAGACCCAGGAAGAAGGGGGTGGGGCTGCCCATCTGCTTCCAGCAAGGCAGCCTGGGCACAGACTGGGGAATCTGTCTCTGGCTGCCAGAAGGGAGAGACAGGGGAATCTCTCTTTGATGAGCGAGTTGGGTGTACTTATGGGTAATTGAAAGTGACAAGGAATGCAGGGGTTGGACTGCCTGCACAAAAGTAACCCACTAATCCTTTAAAATTGTATTGCTAAAACCGAATTGCTCCCTGGAATGCTCGTGGCCCAGCCAACTGTCCAGCTCATCGCCCCCTTCCTTCAGGTCTCTGCTCAGATGGCCCTTTCTCAGGGACGCCATCCGGATCCCCCTACTTGAAGCTTCCTCCTCCCCTTCAGTTCCCCGGCTGGATTTCCTATCCTTCCCCACTTAATTTTTGTCCTGTTGCCTTTATTGCCACACGATGTGCCATTTTACTTGTCGACTTGAGTATTATCTGCCCCCTTCCATTAGATTGTGAGCTCCTCAAGGCAGGGGGTTTTATCTGTCTTGTTTGCTGAAGGGTTGTTTGCCTGAGAAGATCCCTTGTCAATACCATACAAACAAGTATCTTTTTAATAACTAATTATTCCATATTCTTAATCACCTGTTTCTAAACTATTTTCATTATCTCTTCATTAACAATATGTATTAGCATCTAATGGGTCCTGAGCTACAGTAGAAGCTCAGAGAGGTTCTAAAAATAAAATGCTGTTGCAAGCCCATCCTTAGGAATTTTCTTAGTTTGTAGGAAAACTTTCTTTTGTTATGGTCATCTGAACTTAATCATGCCCCTTAAAAGACTAGGATTTTTCAATGTGCTATTCACTATTATAAATAATGGAGTAAAAACAGGTTTTGGGTTTTGTTTTTTTGTTTTTTTGTTTTTGTTTTTTTTTTTTTTGCATATGCCTTTCTTTGGTATTATTTTGGTAGAATAGATTCCCAGAACTGTAATTACATACACAAAGGATGTGGACTTTTTAATGTTTTTGATATATGTTGATTGCAAAGGTGATTGTAACACTCCCGTCAGCGCTCCTTCCAACAGCCTGATCTGGGCTTGTCATCATGGTAACCACACCCACTGATGGGAAGGGACACATACATTCCCATATCAGGACTAGGCATCAGAGGACTTGGGCAGGTCAAATTGATTAACCAACTGTAGCAAGATGAAAGCTAATGGAGGAACACAGAAAGTCACTTACTTAGATCCAAATAACCAATTGCACGTGTACAAGAAGAGATACTTGGACTTATGGCAGCGCATTAAACAAACAACAACAAAAATACCCTAGGGTTTTTAGTTGCCTGTAAGTTCAGAATGAGTCATCTGTTGAGAAAGGACCATGAAAAGCTAATGAGGTCTTAGGACGCGTCATAGGTGCATGAACACAGGAGTCAGATTGTTTTGTGGGATTATTATTTTTTAAATTTATTTTAGAGAAAGAGGGCATGTGAGTCAGGGAGAGGGACAGACAGAGAAAGAGAGAACCCCAAGCAGGGTTCATGCTCAGTGGGGAGCCCAACACAGGGCTCGATCCTATGACCCTGAGATCATGATGTGAGCCATAATCAAGAGTCAGATGCTCAGCTGACTGAGCCACTCGGGCGCCCTATGTCTTATGGGATTCTTAATCCCTCCTGAGTGAGCTCACAATATTCTCTTTCTTCATATATAGAATACACCTTTCTAGTGAACGAATATTACAGTGTAAAATATACAGCGTTTTCTTTCATGCATTTGTTTATTCAGATATTTCCTTAGCATTCAGACCACTCTGTACTTTTCCTTCAGAGTGTTTTTGTTTAACATTTCTCTGCACCTACCAAATTGTAGGGCAAAATCATATGTGTTTTGTTCACTAGTATATTTCTAACCACCAGCACCATACCTGGCACATGGTAAACACTCAATAAATGTTAGCTGAGATGAAACATTTCATTAGCTGTGAAAGGCAACATACTAGGCTCTGAGCGTATTGAGATGAATAATTAAGGCCTGGTGCCTGGTATCAGGTGGTCAGGATCTACAGCAGAACTTGCCAACCCTGGTGGATCCCAAGTGGGTTATTGGAGCACCTAGATATTTACTTGTTTAGATATTGGGGTGGACTCATTTGTTTACCCTAGGGAAATTCTATCGTTTCCTGCATGTGACACAGAGTAAGCCAACTGCACATGCACAAGAAGAGAGACTTTCATTTACGGCAGCACATTCGGCAGGCAGATAAGAACGATATAGAAAGGACTGTTTTTGCAACAAGCTAGGCACTAGAATTGCTGCATGTGTGACAATAAGAAAACAGTCATTTTCAGGAAGTGAGGAGGGAGTGCTGATTTGAGAGGAGAGAAAAGACGTTCATAGAGGCGATTACTTTGAGTTGTCTCTTTGGGTGGTTCAAGCTTACAGGTGCACGGGGGGGTGACAATGAAGGGTATGTGTGAAGTCCACTCTACTGTTTCCTCAGACCTCTATTTTAAAACTTTCCCTACTTAATGTTTCACTGCATCTTCTTTGATTAGTGCATAGAGCCCAGCAGGGACACAGTAAGTTTTCTTACATGAATGAATGAATGAATGAATGAACGAACGAACGGATGAACGGACGAACGAATGAACGAACTAGGGGATAAAAGACATGCTATGGCCAGCCCCTTCTCTTCAGGAATTCACTCAGGGTAAAATGCCTCTGTGAAGATGTGATCCTAAGAGAACCATCAAAAGAACACATTTTAAAGGCAATGGCGGGACCTCTTGTTCGATACTTCGTTTTCTTTTTTTTAATTGCCATCTGAAATCATTTGTAAGGAGAGTGAGAAGCAGCTTGCCTTGTGAGTGCCTGGGGTACACATGGGGTCCTCAGGCTGCTACAGCCCTGATCTCTGGTGCCTGCTACCAGGAAGGATGAAAAGCAGCTTCCTTCCAAGCAAGCAAGCCCTGAGTCTGAGAACCAGATGCTCTATGGGGAGGAACAGCAGAGCACACACCCTCGTTTTGTGTTGGAAAATACAGAAAAGGATAAATACAGAGGGTGGTGAAGACGAAATAAAAAATGTCCTCTTATAACATAGAGATAATCACTATTAACATTTGGGTACATTTCCTTCCAGATTTTAAATATATATGCGTATATGCAGTTGCTCAACAAATATTGGAACCAAACTATATATAGGATCTTATGACCTCTTTTATTTTTAATGAACATTATATTATGAGTATATTTCAATACAATTAAACATTATTCCACAGCATGAATTTTAATGACTTTATAATACTCCACTATTACGTTGAATTATAATTTATTCCACCATTCCTCTGTTGTTGGGCACGATAGGTTCCAGTTGTTTTCATTTTTCCTCTTTCGTTATAAAAAAAAAAAAACCCACTGCAATGAACACAACACATAAATCATTGTTAACATCTGTGACCATTTCCCTATTATCAATTTCAAGAATTACATTACAGGGTTGAACTAATGTCTCCCTCCCTCTCTTTCTCTCTGCACACACACACGCACACATGTGTGCATGTATATATTAGCTCCTCTATTTCTAAAAGGGGACATTTGGAATTAGACAGTGTCACTGGTAGGCACATGGATTATTATGACAGGAGAAAGCATTCCTGTTCCTAGGCTGATTTTCTTCCTCAAAAAGGACTCTTTATCTCATTATTTCTTCCAATTCTAGCTTAACTTGTCTAGTTAGAATATACGTTGGGTGAGCGGAAAGAACATGGTTTCGGAGTCAGCGGGCCCAGGCTCAAATTCTGCCTCCACCAGCTGGGTGAAGAAGTCACTTAATTTCTTTGACTCGTAGCTCCTTCATCTATAAAGTAGGGATGAGAAAGGTTATTTTGAGAATCAGATGAGCTACTTTATGTAAAATTCCCCAGATGGTGTCGGGATGTAATGGACCCTCAATCAATGTCTCTTCCTTCTGAGCCGGAAGCTTAGTAGGGTGCCCTTTCCACGTCTCTGTGGCCAGTGAATCACAAACCCCGTCCCTCTGTAGACATGAGCAGATATCCCACCTTCGGTATAACCAACCAGCTGTCTTTTCGACCCCCAAGTGAGGGGAGGGACAGGCTTGTCTAATTCTTTCTATCTTCATTGTAATATGATTGGGAAGTCTATAAAGTAAAATGGGAAAACTTCACTGTTTCTGGATACATCATACCCAGTAAATAAAAATAAAACTCTGGTCCCTGAGGGTGCTAGGTGGTTGGCTGGGCTCCATTACTGGCTTTGTGACCTTCTCCCACACAGCAGTTTAACCAAAAATGGGTTCAAATTATACTTTGAGAAAGACAAATGCCGGGGAGGGGGGAGCGATGAGCAGACAGAGGAAACCACAACTATCACCTCCAGGTATGAAGTAGTCTAGTTGTTTATTTAATGCTCTCCCTCTTAGCTATAGGTTCCATGAAAACAGGACAGTCCATTTCTTTCGTCCCCAGTGCTGGGTACAATGCCTGCCACACAACAGGCACTCAGTAAACACGTGTCACATAAATAAACCAATCTACTAATTTCCTGTCAGTTTCTGACCCATCCCATGAGGTGGGCACTGTTCTCGTCCCCATCACGCAGGCCAGGTAATACCGAGGGAAACGGAAACCGTGACAAAGGGCACAGAGCCATAAATGGTGGGGAGCGAGGATGGAAACGTGAGGACAGACTCTGTGCCATTTTCTCTGTTCAGCATCTTGTGTGGCTACAGGAACAGAAGTGTGGGAGGGACAGACTGAAATCGACTGCTTGTCTCCTAAAATCTTCTCAGGGTTGTTCCAGAAAGCACACTGGGTTCATCACCTCAAGGGTCCTTCTTGTGCTGTCATCCCCTGACACCCATATCTTACTTCCATCCCATGTGGAGTCTGTGCCCCTACCCCGTCTCCACGCTCTCTCACACTTGGCACATCCTTTATTCAGTCCTTCACACACTGTGGCTTAATGTGTTAAATCCCTGTTCGCCAACGAGATTCTGCAAAGAGACGGAAATCTGGGCCGTGGCCATCTCCATATTCCCACGGCTTCCCCAAGGCTTGGCACTCTGGCCAGTTGATAAATGTTTCCCAAATTGATGGACGACTTGCTGCTGGAATTTTTGGCCCTCGTTTGCGGGCATTCGTTGGTCTCATGCTTTCTTGCATGGGAACTAGTATTGTTTTCCCATCTATCTTCTGAAAGGTCTAGAAATCATTTTCAAGTACGTCATAGAATTGTTTAGCAGACAACCTGTAACTCTTATTGCTTCCAAAGAACTTTTATCAGGTACGTGTCAAGTAGATGGAAAATGCCAGTAAGTCATGGCGTGGCCTTGTAATCCCCTCATCTTTGTTTTTCGCTTCTAAGTTTTTATTTTTCCATTTTTTAAAATGGAAGTGTAGTTGACACACAATGTTACACCAGTTCCAGGTGTACAACATAGTGATTTGATAACTATATACATTATGCTCTGCTCCCTACAAGTGTAGCCACCATCTGTCCTCATATAACACTATTACAATATCATTGACTATATTCCCTATGCTATCCCTGTCATCCCTGTGACTTATTCCATAACTGGAAGCCTGCATCTCCCACTATCCTTCATCCATTTTGTCCATCCTCCCACCCTGCTCCCCTCTGAGAACCATCAGTTTGTTCTTTGTAGTTATATATTTATGTTCTTTATATTCGTATTTTGTTCTTTATATTTATCTATGTTTCTGCCTCTTGTTTGTGTATTCATTTGTTTTGTGTTTTAGATTCCACATGGAAGCGAAATCACATGGTATTTGTCTGGCTGAATTGTGATACCTTCTAGGCCCACCTGTGTTCTCACAAATGGCAAGATCTCATCCTTTTCTATGGCTGAGCAATATTCTATTGTATATACGGATGCCACGTCTTCTTCATCCACCCATCCTTCCATCCATCGATAGACACGGGTTGCTCCCACATCTTCAGTCTTGTAAATAATGCTGCCATAAACATAGGGGTGCAGATATCTTTTCAAATTAGTGTTTTTTGTTTTCTTGGGGTAAATACCCAGTAGTGGAATTACTGAATCATATGGTATTTCTATTCTTAATTTAAAAAAATCTTTTTTAACATTTATTTTTGAGACAGAGAGACAGAGCATGAGTGAGGGAGGGGCAGATAGAGAGGGAGACACAGAATCCAAAGCAGGCTCTAGGTTCTAAGCTGTCAGCACAGAGCCCGATGTGGGGCTCGAACTCACCGACTGCGAGATCATGACCTGAGCCAAAGCTGGACGCTCAACCGACTGAACCACCCAGATACTCCTCTATTTTTAATTTTTTGAGGAACCTCCATGCTGTTTTTCACAGTGGCTGCACCAGTTTGTATTCCCACCAACAGTGCAAAGGGTTCCCCTTTCTCCACATCCTTGCCAACACGTGTTGTTTCTTGTATGGTCGATTTTAGCCATTGTGACAGGTGTGAGGTGTTATCTCGTTGTGGTTCTGATTTGCATTTCCCTGATGATGAGGGATGTTGAGCATATTTTCATTTGTATGCCTTCTCTGGAAAAATGTCTATTTAGGTCTTCTGCCCATTTTTAAAGTTTATTTATTTATTCGAGAGAGAGAAAGAGCATGAGAGAGAAAGAGCAGGGCAGGGGGAGAGAGAGAGAGGGAGAGAGAATCCTAAGCAGGCTCTGCGCTCTCAGCCTGATGTGGGGCTTGAACTCATGAACCATGAGATCGTGACCTGAGCCAAAATCAAGAGTCAGATGCTTCATCAACTGAGCCCCCCAGGAACCCCTGTCTTCTGCCCATTTTTAATCAGATTATTTGTATTTTGGTGTTCAGTTTTGTAAGTTCTTTATATATTTTGGAATTAACCCCTCGTCATACATATCATTTATAAATATCTTCTCCCATTCAGTAGGTTGCCTTTTCATTTTGTTGATGGTTTCATTTGTGGTCCAAAAGTTTTTTATTTGGAATAGTTTTCATAATTTTCTTTTGCTTTTGTTTCCCTTGCCTGAGGAGACATCTCTAAAAAATTTTTCTGTGGCCAATGTCAAAGAAATTACTGCCTATGTTTTCTTCTAGGGAATTTATGGTTTCATGTCTTACATTTAGGTCTTTAATCCATTTTGAGTTTAGTTTTGTGTATGGTAAAAGAAAGTGGTCCATTTTCATTCTTTTGTATATAGTTGTCCAGTTTTCCCAGCACTATTTATCAAAGAGACTGGTCTTTCCCCATTGTATACCCTTGCCTCCTTTGTCATATATCAATTGGCCATATAAGCATGGATTTATTTCTGGGCTCTCTATCATGTTCCTTGATCTATGTCTGTTTTTGTGCCAGTACCATACTGTTTGGATTACTACAGCTTTGCAATATATCTTAAAATCTGTGATTGTGCTACCTCCAACTTTGTTTTTACTTCTCAAGATTGCTTTGCCTATTAGGGTTTTTTTTTGGTGATTCCATACAAATTTTAGTATTATTTGTCCTAGTTCTGTAAAAAATGCTGTTGGTATTTTGATAGAGATTGCATTGAATCTGAAGATTGCTTTAGATAGTATGGAAATTTTTCACTACATGAATTATTCCATATCTTTCCATTTGTTTGTATCCTCTTCAAAAGAATTTTCATAATTTATGTATTAAGTAGCTTAAAAATGCCAGTAAGTCACTGTGTGGCCTTACAGTCCCCTCATCTTTAAAATGAAAATACTGAGTCTCCATTCCAGATCTAATTACTTTATGGGCTAGATTTTAATTCTGGTGTTACAAACATTTAAGCCATCTGTTTGCTTTTTAAAATAGAGTTAAAAAAATAATAAAAAATAAATAAAATAGAGTTAAATCCAGAGAGTGAATGGATCATAGTTTATTTAAACAGTAGCCTATTGAAGGAAATTTAAGTAAATTTTTAAAATATTATAAATAATTTTTGTAAAGAAAACCCTTTTCATTTATTTATTTATTTATTTATTCAACAAATATTTATTAACACTAGCTTGTACAGGCATGTTCTAAGCTGTGAGAATACAGCTATGATCAAACAGACAAAAATCCCTGCCCTACGAACATTGCTTTTTTTTTTTAATGTTTATTTTTGAGAGAGAGAGGATGAACAGGGTAGAGGCAGAAAGAGAAGGGAACAGAGGGTCTCAAGCAGGCTCTGTGCTGATAGAAGAGAGCCCAATTAGGGGCTTGATCTCATGAACTGGAAGATCGTGACCTGAACCTAAGTCAGATGCTTAACCAACTAAGCCACCCAGGTGCGCCTGAACATTGCTTTTCTATATTTTAAATCATATTCATGGATAGAACCCAAAGTTTCTGTACCAGATACTTTTTAGGCTCTTGATGTATATTAAAACACTTTCTGTCACACCTGATCAAGTAGGAATTTGAGTAGGATCCTGACTCAGAGCTTACTTTTAGAAAGTATGTATAACCTTTGCCAAGTTATTCTTTGTGTGCCCCCTTGGACACAAAACTGTCCCTCCATTTGACCCCAGCTGATACCTGAAGTTCCACAATCCTTTGTGGGAGACCAGGGTATTGGCTAGAAGGAGTCCCCATCATTTACCACATGGTTACTAAACCACAATTTACAAGTCCCATTCTTGTGTAGTTACCTTTTTTTTTTTTTTTTACATTTTTAAAATGTTTTTATTTATTTTGAGAGAGATAGATAGAACATGACCAGGGGAGGGGAAGAGAGAGAGGGAGAGAGAGAGAGGGAGATACAGAATCTGAAGCAGGCTCCAGGCTCTGAGGTGTCAGCACAGAGCCCGATGTGGGGCTTGAACTCACGAACCATGAGATCATGACCTGAGCCGAAGTTCAACTCAACCGACTGAGCTACCCCGGGTGCCCCTCAAAGGTCATTTTTGTCAAAGCATCCATTTCTGACCACATCTTATAAAACAATACCTGTATCACTCAATCCCATTTATCCTGCTTTAGTTCTCTTTATTTGACTTATCACCATCTGACCTGTTATAACTTGTGGGTTACTAGCTAGTTTTCCTCACTACAATATCAACTCCATGAAAGTAGGGACACTGCTTTGTTAAGCACTGTATCTCTTCCGTACTGTCACAGTGCCTGGCACATAGTAGGCATTTAATAAATAGCTTTCAATTTCTTAGGTGTGCCTTTTTAAATTCAGCCCTAAAATAAGTTGTTCTTTTTGACAATGGAATGACACTGATGGTATGGTAAAGACAAGGATTCTGGAACCAAATTTTCACCCCTTTCCTTCTCAAAGTCAGCTGACATCCCAGGGTTTCTTCATATGCATCTATATGAGGACACACACACTTATACACACCTCCTAGCCTCTTTCCAAAGCAGCCTATACTTGTACAGATACCTTTCTGGCTTCCTAGTACAGGACCTTGCCTGAATCCCAATTTAATGTTATCATCTTTGTGGCAACATAGCCACTCACCCCCTCACTGACTGCATAAGTTTGGGCCACTTAATTTAACCTTGCTAAGCTTCAGTTTCCTTGCCTGTCAGTTTGGAAAAATACTAACTTGGAGAGTTGTAAAGATTAGATAAGGATCTCCAGTTTCTGCTTTGACATAGAAAGAGCTTGGAAGTCCACTCCTGTCCTCACAAGAAAGAAGCTGAAAAATTGAAAATCAAGAACTCTAATTATATCCATCAGTGAATTGAGGACACAAGACAAACGGCCCCCTCCTTGCCTCCAACCTGGAGAGACATGGGCTACTGAGAATCATAGCTTATCAGGAGCAGAAGTTGCTGGAGACAGTAACTGATGGGGACACTTAAATTGTCACTGACAGATAGCTAGAGGCTGAGTATAGACTACCTTGAGAGTTAAATCCCTTGGAGCCCAATATTAAGGGATCTCAACACTTCAGTGAATTAAAAAAATTTTTTTTTAATTTTTGTTCATTTTTTTAATCTTTATTTATTTTTGAGAGAGAGACAGAGTGTGAGCAGGGAAGGAGCAGAGAGAGAGGGAGACACAGAATCTGAAGCAGGCTCCAGGCCCCAAGCTGACAGCACAGAGCCCAAAGCGGGGCTCAAACTCAAAAACCATGAGATCATGACCTGAGCCAAAGTCAGATGCTCAACCGACTGAGCCACCCAGGCGCCCCAAATGTTTGTTCATTTTTGAGGCAGAGAGAGAGAGACAGAGCATGAGTGGGGAAGGGGTAGAGAGAGAGGGAGACCCAGAATCTGAAGCAGGCTCCAGACTCTGAGCTATCAGCACAGAGCCCAATGCAGGGGTCAGACTCACAGACCGCGAGATCATGACCTGAGCTGAAGTCGAGGGCTTAACTGACTGAGCCACCCAGGCGCCCCCACACTTTTGTGAATTTTACCTCTAGAAGCCCCACCATGTTCTCACCTGGTGAAGGAGAGAGAAATTTTCTCCTGCTTCAGGCAGAGGGAGGGAAACAATAACCATTTTGAAATATATCCAGAACAGTCTCCATAATAAGATCTGCCCTCAAAGGAGACTACCAGAGCCTTATCTGAGCTGGGAGAAGGACAATTAGCCAACTCTAGCCACCTCTAGCCTTCCTATCTCATATAAGGGGAGGAATAAAGGCTAAGAAACTTCTGAAAATCATAGCCAGAGACTCTGGCCCAGTAAGAAATCTGAGGTTAATAATAAGGTTATAGACTGCTTCCCCTTCCCAATACCTTATTGTCTCATCAACAGGATTCCAGTATAATGACAATTTAAGAGGGAGTTTCTAGAGAAAACCAAAGATAATAGAGGAGACAGAAATAAAAATACTAGAGGGTATTGAAACCTCTGACACCTACAACCACAGCAAACGTTAAATACAGCCTAACTTCTAACCAGATAAACATGAAACTTCACACTAGCATTTTATTTATCTCAGTTCCTGTTATCCTATAGATCATCTCTGGCTTTCAACAGAAAATTACAAGGCATGCTAAAAGGCAAGAAAAAACACCATGAAGAGACAAAGCAAACAGCAGAACCAAACTCAGGGCAGAGATTTTGGAGTTATCAGACTAGGAATTTAAAATAACTGAATAATATGCTAAGCACCGTAAAGAAAAAAGTGTATAACATGCAAGAGCAGATGGTAATGTAAGCAAAGAATTTGAAATTCTAGGAAAGAATCAAAAGAAAATGCTAGAAGCCAAAAATACTGTAACAGGTAATGAATACCTTGGATGGACTCACCAGTAGATTGGATGTGGCCAAGGAAAGGATCAGTGAGCTTGAAGATATGTCAGTAGAGGTGTTCCAAGCTGAAATGCAAAGGTAAAAAAAAAAAAAAAAAAAAAAAAAGAATGGCCAAAAAAAAGTTCAGAATATCGAAAAACTGTGGGACAATTACAAAAGGCATGACATAGGTACAATGGGAATACCAGACCAAAAAAAATGGGAAAGGAGTAGAAGAAATGTTTGAAGATTAGATGAGCTAAATAAAAAAGACTTATCAAAGTACCTGGTACATACTATGTGATCAATAAATGATAGCTATTATAATTACCACTATCATCAATTGATAGATCCAAGTACCAGAAGAGGAAAGGAGAGTATGGATCAAAGACAACATTTTAAAGAGAACTTATTCTTAATTGGGGGTGGGGGGGCATACTTCTTTATTTGAGGGCAGGGCAAAGGCAAAGGAAACTGGTGAAAATATACAACAATTTGATGAATAAGAAATGAAGGTGATAGAGTTCACGTAGGATGCTCTCCATATAATTCAGACTTTAATAGTAATATCTCCCTCACGAGATTATTGAGAAGATCAAATAATATATAACACTGCTTTTCAAATTGTAGTGAACATCAGCATCTCCTGGGCTCTTGTTTATAATGCACCTCTCTAGGTCCCGACCCCGAGAATTTGATCCTATGCATGTAAGAGGGTGAGGAGCTGGGGCAGAGAGCCCTGCATTTTTTAAGAAACACCCCAGGTAAATCTGGTACAGGTGCCTCACAGACCACGTTTCAAGAAGTGTATGGACACATTTGATTACAGCTTGACCAGAAACATGCTCAACAAGTGTTTTTCAAGTAGGGAGAGGCAGGCTTATCTGTAGAGGAGGTCAGGATGGGGCTGAGGACTGAAGAGTTGGAAGAGGCTGGGAACAAGGGCAGGAGTAAGTATGAAGTCCATAAGGTGAACGGAAAGACTGCCCAGCGACAGAAAACACACGTTCCTAGGAGGAACCTTCAGACTAGATTTGTAATTGTCTCCATCAGTCCTCAAGAGCCTGGTGGCCGGAGCCAAGTGAACAGGTGATGTGATTTTCGCAGGACTGACAAACCCAGGGGTACAATGGAAGATGGGAAGAGAAACGAGGTAGTGGCTGGAGGAGAGGGAACCAGGGCACCATTGAGGAGGCTGGTAAGGGTCCAGACTGGGGAGGAGGCAGTGCCTCTAACATCTCCTATCATTAAAAAACCCGGAAGGTCCTAGCTCTGCACATCTCCCCCAACCATTACCTCATTTCTCTGCCCCCACTTCAGAGCCAAATATCTCAAGACAGTGATGTCTACGCGTAGTTTTTCTTCCATCTTCACCATCCATTCACTTCTTAACCCCTTCAGCCTAGATTTAGCCCTGTTACTCCACTGAACTGGTTCTTCCAGCTTCTTCAGTGGTCTCCATGTTGTCAGTAGACCCTTCTCCATCATCTCCTTATATATCCTTCAACGTCAGAGAGGGCTAACCACTTGCTGTTTCCTAAAACACTCTCCTCTTGTGTCTTCCCAGTTTTATTTATTTTTCTTTCTGGCTCTGGCCGTGGCTTTGTTTGCTTCTTTTCTCTACCTGGCCTGTAAATCTGTTTCTCAGACTTGGCACTGTTTACATTTGGGGTCAGATAATTCTTTGTTGCAGGCAGCTGTCCTGTGCATTGAAGGGTGTTTAGCAGCGTCCCTGGCTTCTACCCACTGAAGACCAGTAGCACCCTCCCACACACCAATTATGATAATCCAGAAATTTTCCAGATGTTGTCAGATGCCCCCTGGAGACAAAACTGCCTTCACCAAGACCCACTGCTTTATTTTATTTTATTAAAAATTTTAAAAATGTTTATTTAATTTTTTTTGTTTTGAGAGAGAGAGACAGAGACAGAGCGCAAGCAAGCAGGGGAGGGCCAGAGAGAGAGGGAGACCGAATCCAAAGCAGGATCCAAGCTGTTAGCACAGAGTCTGACGCGGGGCTCCAACTCACAAGCTGCGAGATCATGACCTGAGCCAAAGTTGGATGCTTAACCGACTGAGCCACCCAGGCACCCTGAGACCCACTGCTTTAAATGTTGCACTCCCCCAAACTCAGTCCTGTGACTTTTCTGTCCTTTCTGTACAGTCTAAGTTCGGCTCATTCATTCCTATGGCTGTAAGCATCATCTACATGATAATGATGCCTATTCGTACTTCACTTAAACATTTGTTGCCCACTGCCTTATTCTAGACGACAAGGTAAGACTGTGGCTTTTTGAATTAGACAGCATGGATTTATTTATATATTATATACATATATATATATATATATATATATATATATACATACATATATATGTGTGTGTATATATATATATATGTATATATATATATTTTATTTTTAAGTAGGCTCCACGTGAAGCCCAACATGGGGCACAACCCTGAGATCAAGACTTGAGCTGAGGCCAGGAGTCAGATGCTTAACCAACTGAGCCACTCAGACACCCCACAGACCACATGGATTTAAATCCCTGTTCTACTCTTTGCTAACTGTGTAACTTGAGCCCTCCTACTTTCCATTCGTTTGTCTAAAAAAAATAGAAATAATGAAGAGGTTAAACGTACGAGAGACTATCAGAATCCTTGGCACATAGTAAGTGGTTAAACATTAGTAATCATAACTTTTATAATCATTACCACAGCTCCTTAAGGGTAAGCACAACGGGCTTCTGAAGCACAAAAGAGGTGTGGTTATCCCCATTGGGTCCAGTAAAACACTGTTGACAGTTTAGAGCCTAAGAGAGTTGAGTTCAAATCCTCATTCTGCAACTCCATTCTGTGGCCTCTCTAAGCCCCTTTCTTCCTCCCTGTTAAATGGGAATAATAATAATCATACCTACTTCACTGGATGAATCAAATGAGGTAATTCTAGGAAAAGGATTTAACACGATGTTTAATACATTGGAACTAATAAACATTGGCACTTATTATTAGGGGGAACATGGGAGAAGTTAATCTTTAGCTTAATTTCAAAGCTTGAAGGGAGGGTGGCACTGGCAGAGGGAAGAGCAAGGCCAAAAGATTAGAGGCAAGGAAAAGGGTGCTATGATCTGGGAATGGCAAGGATTTCCAGGTTGCTAGTGCATAGCTTGGGCCGTGAGACGAAACTGGGGAAGGCCAGAATCTCAATGCCCCTTCATGCTAGTTTAAGGCTATGGACTTTATCCTTTTACCAACTTCAGATGGAAATATATTTGTTGGCAAGGGGAGGAGAGTTTTAGACTAGGGAACAACAGTATAATTAATTATAATTAAATATGCATTCAAGGAAGATAACTCTCATCAATCTAGAAGAATTTGACAAATGTAAGACCAGAGACCAGAAGGCTGGTTATGAGATTGTGGCAAGAGCCCCAGGAGAGATGATGAGGCCCACTCATCAAAAGATGAATATTCGTGGCAGGCATTAAAGAGCTCACATGTCCAGGGTCCCTGACCTGTTGAATACTGGGGACAAATGAAGGCTGAGTAGGACTCTGAGGCTTCCTGCTTGGCATGGGTGGTAGGTGGCCAGTCCTTTGAGCCCTCTGCTGTCCTTCCATCTGACTGCCCCCTCCTCTCTTCTTGCCTCTGCTCATCTAAGTTCATTATCCCATTAACACTCGTGCCATAGCCCAGAACCTCCTTATCCCTATCTTCACACCCACCTGGCCATACTCTCACCCTGAGTGAATATGTCTTCTGTTTCTTTGTGCTCACATCTGAGCCCTGCAGAAAGCCTCACTGCAGTACAGCTGGGTAGATTGATGTGTATTAGTTTTCTGTGGCTGCTGTAACAAATGACCACAAACATGGAGGCTTAAAACAGCAGAAATGTATTCTCTCATAGTTCTGGAGTCCAGAAGTCCAAAATCAGTTTCACTGGGCCAAAATCAACCTTTGGCCCCAGTTTCACTGGGCCAAAATCTAGATCCCTCCGGGGGATCTAGAGGAGAATCCACTCCTCCCCCCTTCTGAGGGCTGCCAGCAGTCTTGGCTTGTGGCCACATCACTCCAACCTCTGTCTTCATATGGCCTTCTCCCCTATGCCTCTGTCTCAAAACTCCTCCTACCTTCATCTTTTAAGGATGCATGTGATTGTATTTAGGGCCCACCCAGGCATTCTGGGATAAACTCCTCTCAAGATCCTCAAATTAATCTTATCTTTTGCCATATAAGGTTATATGCTTAGGCTCCAGGGATTAGGAAGTAAATATATTTTGGGGGGACATTTCTGCCTACCACACACATCTACTTAGGATCACTGACTTTGGAGGGCCCTCAATCTGCCTGGAAATCTGACTAAATTATTCTGGAAGGTTCTCTTTCCCATTTTCCTAGTGCTGACTTCCTCTAATTTCTTACCGTTCTTTACCTCTTTCCACATCACTGTCATCAAATGGCCTGCTCTCTTTCCCTATTGGGGGAAAAAAAAAAGGAAATCCCAGGACCAGAATTCCTTAACTTGCTGCTATCAAGTTAATCAACCTGCCTGCATCTTTCTCGCCATCCTCCTACTAAGGTAACTGAGCACTCTCTCCCTCCTCCCAAGGTCATGTCCGATGCATGGGCTCTGGGAATCTCCCTCTCTAACCTTCTCAGGAACCTTTAATGGCCAAGGGCTCCTTCCCTCTTTTGTAGAGCCAGTCTTTCCTTTTCCATTAGAGCCTTTTCTCCAGCTCAAGGTTTATACCTCTTCCTCCGTGACTCTCCCTTCTTGAAATAACAACCAAAAATTTCACCATAAACAGAAACTGACCAATCCATCACTAAGTTCTCTTGATGGTACCTCCTAAAGTATCCTTCTGATTCACCATCTTCTTTCTTCGCAGCTCAGTCTTAATCCAGTCTGTTGTCATGTACCCCTGGATGGCCACAGTGACCTCCCTGTACCCACTTTTGTCACCTCACAGTGGTTCTGCCAAGTACCCTTCAGTAGCCTATAGGACCAGTATGTCAACTCCATGGGGTCAGGACTCTGTTTCACTTTCTACTATAGTCCCTGTGTCCCCAGCATCTGGAAATGTATCTATTGTAAAGTAGATACTTAACAAATGTTTGTTGAAGGTAGTCAATTTACTACTAAAATTTCAGGAAGAATACAAAATTTCATATCAGCCTATAAGGCCCATCAAGTTCTGGCCTATACTTATCTTTCTTGTCACAACAACTCCCCCTTACTCCCTGGGCTGTAGATACACTAATCTTTGAATAGTCCAAGTTCCCTCCAACCCCAGGACCTTTGTAAATAAATGTTTTTGTTGCTTTTTTTGGAACACTCAACCCATCTTTTCCTACCTAATGTCAACCCAGTCTTCAGATCTCAGCATATATGTTGGAAGTTGCTCCCTTGGAACGTTTTCCGTAGCATCCTTATATACTCTCACTACACACATATCTTTCATTTGTAGAAAATTCCATGACTATAATTGTGTTTATAATTGAGGACTATGTGTTTATGTCCATCTTTCCCATCAGTTGATAACAGCAGGCATTATATTCCTTGTGCTTATCGTGTTGTCTGAGACACATAGTTGCCTAACAAATACCTATCGCAGGAAGAAATGAACAGATAATGGAATAATGGCAGGGCGGAGATCAGATAGTGGAAGACGAGAGAGGTTGGTGGAAAAGTCACAACTCCGTCTTGTACCTGTTGGAAAGCCCAGCAGATGATTCAGTTGGAGAGGTTCACTGTTGGTTGGAAATTTGAATTGGGAACTCAAGACTGGATTCAGGCTGGTTATTTGGACTTTGGCTGTTGGTAAAACCATGATAGACAGGAAAGATCAGAGATACAAGAGGATTAACATCTGGAGATGAGAGCAGGATGGGATTAGGAGATGACAGGGAGCTCATTCTGGAAAGGAAGAGGCACAGATGTCAAAGATGGATGTGGCAGAGGGAAGCATGGAGGTGGAAGGGAAGGCAGAGTTGGAGGGAGACATTAGGTAGAAGGTGAGGCCAGTGAAGGCAGAGAATGTGGAAGCTTTACATTCATTGAGAGGGGGAAACTCCTGAGAACATAGGCCAAACAGGTAACCCAGGTGAGCAAAATGTGCACGTGTGTGTGCGTATGTGCCTGTGCACGTGAGCACGCATGTGGGGAAATTTGATTACTCTCTACGCAAGCTTGTTTCTCAATAGATTATCATGCATCTGTTCACAGCTATCCAAATTCACTGAGGCAGGTAAGCCAGGTGTGATGCTTTTTCTTTTCTATAAGCTACACTAAGTTGGATTCATATCTTATGTCTATGTCCTTTCCACTAAATCACACTTCCCCTACGAAGCTATTCCTGTTCCTCCTCTGCCACCCCAGCCCCCAGTAGAAGCCACATCCACCTTAGGCTTCCATTGTCCTTGGTTCGGATGAATTTTCCTTTAATTTGTACCTCTTGTCCTCACTCTTCTAGACGGCAAGTCCCTTGAAGGTAAAGCATGTTTTCGTCATCTTGGCATCTCCAGAGTCCAGCACAAAAATTAGTTCTTGGTAGTTAATTAATGAATAAGTGTTTGCTGAACAAAAACGCAGCTACATTTTATGTTTCGTTTCTTCGTTATGAAATATTATATATGTCTATTTATGTATCCCACCTTTTTGGAGACGTGTTGCCTGTCCCTGCACCAAATGGTCCCCAATGACTATGATATTTCTCGCATCTTCTCCCTGTGCGTCTGTTTCTAACAGCAACCCCATTCTCCAAATGTGATTGCACACATGTTACTAAATCAGTGTGTTCCAGCCTGAACCTGGGTTCTTGCTTCCCGTTCGGAATAGCTTACAGGCTGGGAATATGGATCCAGGCAGTCCCAGAGGCCCAGGCTAACAACTTCTGTTCATTCTGAGGCTGATTATGCAGGTTATTGAATAGATAGTCCTTTGCTTCTGTTCTTTGAACACACTCTGTGTAGCCTGTGTGTTTCATTGGCGAGGGCATGGGGGTGGTGCTCAGAGACTGAGAAAGCCAAGCCCACTCCACTTCCATGTAGGCAGCTTTTTATCCTAGTTTGGGATTTTGGAATAAAAAAACAAAAACAAAAACAAAAAAAAAAACCCGACTCTCAGTAAAGCAGTGATCATTAGTCATTTTAGAGCTACTCTCTGAGTAAGACTTGCAAATTAATCCAATTTGGCCATTCTGTGAAAAAAAAGAGAGAGAAAGGGGAATTAAGGGGCTTTGTGACAATTGTTTCCCCAAATTCTCTGACCCGCCAGTGGTTTTATGGCTGCGCTTGCCCCTAAGTCCCATTCACTGTGTTGCCTGGATATGGAGTAGGACCTTCCTGGGGTATATGCAACTCAAATGCTTGAATTCTGTTCTCCATGTTGCTACTGTTGAACACGCTGCCTCTGAAGCAACCAGTTTACCCAGCTGCGGGAAATCTCGCTCACCTTATTAAATTTCTAAGCGCATCCCGGTGCACTTATTCTCAAGGAAGGTAGATTATAAGAAACAGTTCTGAAATATCTGGCCATGTCAACCATTTAAAAACTTATTCACGTCTCTAGATTTAGGCTCCATCCTGGTCAAGCACACCCCCTAGAGGATGTAATAGTTTCACTGTGCTTATCACCATACTACTCTTAGTAATGGCTAGCATTGATTGAGTGCCCGTTGGATACCAGGCACTGGGTGCCCTATTGACTTTAATCTCTACAAGCCATCTATGGGAACGTGTTGCAAATATTTTAGAGATGAGGGAACAGACTCAGGGATTCTTACTTGCTTGCTTAAGCCCACACAGCAATGATTCCCAAACTTTGGGGTGTTTTGTCCCTTGGGTTTTTTGTGGACAGGAGAAAGAAAGTTAAAGCCTGTTTATAGTTGCCATGGTCTTTAGGGAAAGGGGAGCATGAAACACAGTCAACTGAAAGGGCTGATTCTTTTGAAGCTTTTGTCCGCAATTAAATTAGAAGCTTATGCTGGGGGAGAGGCTGTGTGTGAGAGACCCACATCCTGCCCCTCTCCCAGCCCAGGCTGCCTCTGGCCTACTTGAATCTGCCAGCAATTTCTGGATCCCCGGCCCCGCTTCTTCTAGCTACGTGGACTGAGTGGGCCCCGCCCACTGACTGTGTCTGTGCTGTGCCAGCTTCTTCTTCTTTTTTATTAGTCTATTTTTAAATTTATTTTGAGAGAGAGATAGAGAGTGAGTGGGGGGAAGGGCAGAGAGAGAGGAAGACTGAATCCCAAACAGGCTGTGCCCTGCCAGCTCAGACCCCGATGCGGGCCTCAAACTCACAAAACTTGAGATAAGGGCCTGAGCCGAAATCAAGAGTCAGATGCTTAACCGGCTGAGCCCCAGGCTGACCCCCTAACAGGAAGTAGTATGGTAGCAAGCACAGAATTACATAGGGAGGGCAAGGAAGGAGGGGCCATCACAGACCCACAGCATTCTACCCATTCTGAAAGGCCCATTTTTTTTTTAATTTTTTTTTTCAATGTTTATTTATTTTTGGGACAGAGAGAGACAAAGCATGAACGGGGGAGGGGCAGAGAGAGAGGGAGACACAGAATCGGAAACAGGCTCCAGGCTCTCCATTCTGAAAGGCCCATTTTAACAATGTAGTTTGAAATCAGAATACATCTTACCATTGATGTGCACATGAAACAGAGGAGTCCTTCTCCCTAGATAAACCATTACTGGTTCACTGATGCCTCCTACACTCAGTAGCATCTTAGATTTGAGGAACCACAGCAGGTTTTATCTTGTGTGTCGGTGCTGATCCATTGGTGGAAACTATCTGGAGTTTGGGAAGAGAAGAGTCTGGTGCTGTGTTCTGGGGAAGAACGATAAGCTGGGGCATGCATGTGTGACCATGCCAGGCATTGGCACCTCTGTGCCATGTCTTTGGAAGTAAATGGAAGAACACATTCCGTATCTTTAATTGTAAACTGAGGGACATAATACACAGGAGACATTTTCCAGGGACCAGATCAGAAGCCTACCTCTTCTTACATAAATTTATGGCTTTGGTCTTTTTAAGTAGCATTGTAAAGTATTAGTTTAATTACAAAAAGTAGTATATTCTTGTTGTAGAACAAACATACAGAATTATGAAATTTTTAAATTTCATTGTATGGATGTTTTATTGTTTATATATTTTTTTTACCTCTTTCTATTGCAAATCAATATGCACGTTCATATGTGTATGTGTGCACACTCACCTGTATATCTATAAATTTTAGAAGCAGAATCCTGGATAAACGTAATTTTTAATAGGTCCCAAATAGTCCGCTTTACCTTTCCTCATTGAGTTGTAGCTTGAGTATTATTTCCTGTTTTTCATTATATAAATACGTGGAGGAAAAAAAAAAAAAAAAACCTTTGACCATAAAAACTTTTCTTGTGTTGCAGTTTAGTTTATTAAAATGGTTTCCAGTCTATTAAGAGCTATGAAGGTGATTAAAGTTTTTGATAATTTGTGAACTGATGTTCCAAAGACTTGGTTGATTGGCACTTGTAACTGTGGATAAATGTAAAGCTCAGTAATAAAGACTTTGTGTTCCCACTGCCAAAGAACAAGAGAATATTGGAAATGTCTCAATGCACATCCATGTTGGCTGTTTGGCAATAGCTCCTGTGGGGAGCAGAGTGAGTGGTGCTGCCCCTGTGTGGTGTGCCGGGGGCTCAGGAGTCTTAGCAACACCTCCAGGGAATATGTGAGCTCTGGGTCACCTCTGACTTTACCTGCCTTAGCTGAATTGCTCATAGCAGACTGCGGAAACGTCCATAAACTGCCAGGACTATGGGAGGGATCTCTGAAGTGTGAAACCACTGCTTTTCCTTCTTATGGGTCAAGTGCAGGTGGCCACAGAGGCCTGGACAGTTGACGACTTATACCCTGAGGTCACCTAATATTAGGACTAATTCTTTTTCTTTTCTTTTTTTTTTATGTTTCTTTTTCTATTTTTGAGAGAGAGGGAGAGGGGGTCTGGGGTCAGGGGAGAGAGAGGGACAGAGGATCTGAAGCATGCTCTGTGCCGACAGCAGTGAGCCCGATGTGGGGCTCGAACTCATGAACTCATGAACTCACGAACCTTGCGATCATAACCTGAGCCAAAGCCAGACGCTAAACTGACTGATCCACCCAGGCGCCCCAAGGGACTAATTCTTTTTCTGTCTCTTGGCAGGGAAGAGGAAGTCCAAAACAGGGAGGGAATCTCATGGCAGGTTCAGACAGTACTGTTCCTGGACATCCTACTACTGATGCCTCAGGAATTTTCTTTTCTTGGTGGGTTCAGTGACAGTGTCTACACTTCGTAGGCGCACTTGCTATGTTCGATGTACTTTCCACGCCCTATCTCACTTAATATGATTCATTTGAACCACTGAGAAGCCAAGTGGTTCAGGAAACGAGTAAGGTGAGTCTACCCTCTGTGAACTTTCCACTTGCGCTCACCTGTGAAAGGGTTTAACTGGTGAGACCAACAGATCTGAAAGCCTGAGTCCATTGTGCTGTCCCTGCATTCAGCAAGGAGGCAAAAGCATGTGCATCCAGGTAGATGTTATACCAACACACAGCCAACTTATTCATGCATTTATTTGGAAAAGGGCCCATGTAACTATAGCATTGGTGATGTTTTTTCTAAATTTAATTAGTCGTCAACTGAACATACTGTTCATTTATTCCTAATGGCTGCTTTAAAACAAAATCTCAGAGTAAGGAAGGTTTTTTTTTTTTTCCTGTTATATTTTTATGCTCACATTAAAAAAGAAATATAAACCCAACCTTGTTCAAAAAGAATTTGAGATAGCTCATATCTGGTTGAATCTAAAATTAACACTTTTAAAGTAGAATTTTAAAATGATCATTTTAGTAGGGCTTTGGGGACTTGAATTGGGAAAGTCAGGAAGCTTGGTGTTGACTCACACAATTCCTTTTATCTCCGCAGACAGTAATGTGCTACTGTCTCATTTCAATCCAGGCAACAGTTGGTGATCACTTACTCAGTGCCAGGCACCGGCCTTTGGCCAGTGAAACCTGAGCGCATTGCGCGGCCGCTGACTGCAGATTGCTTCCAAACTGGATGCAGGGTGTTGCAATTCTGCAAGGCAGGCTTTATACCCCCTTTGCAGGTGCCCGCGGATTGCGGGTACAGAGGGGGACTTTTGTATGGTCCAGTGCTGCCGTCAGGCCCATTTGAACTGTCAGCGGCCCGCCTGGCATATAGTTGCATTTTCCTACGTCCAGATGAGAAATTGAATTTTACCCTCCAGAAGTATTCATCATTAAGGAAAATATTACAAACCACTTTCCAAGTTGAGACTGAACACATGGCCAAGTGTAACTGAATTCAGGGCCCTGAAATAACATTGTTTCTTTAAAGCACTTTCATTGAGTTGAAAGCCAATGAAGTTATAAATAACAACAGTTGAACTTATTTTAGAACATTTTCTCACCCTTTAGTTAATAGAGCAAGCCAAATAATAAAATAAATGAAGCATACCGATTTTAAAAATCGGTATCAATGTGTTTTGCTTTTTTTAAATGAAGATCCTTGTTTCTGCATTAGGCATTAACTGAAGGATCTTAAAATTAACTTGTCATTATTTTTGTTTGTAATAATCTGTAAGTGAAGCTTCTTTTTTGTCTGGCTTAAATATGGACTGACCCTTTTGCAAAACACATCTTCCACTTCTAGAGAACCCAGTGCTTACATCATGTCCACATTCATCCTCTCGGTGAGCTCCATGATAGCCCTGCGATGGAGACAGAACTGGGTTCTTATCCACATTTTACAGGGGAAGGATCAGAGGTTGAGCCACTTGCCTAAAGTTACCAAGCCAGAAAGTGGCAAGGCCAACCATATGTGGAGGAGTCATGCTACCTTTCTAAATCTTTACAAAGTTAGACCCTCAAATGGAAGATATTCACCAAAACTCTGCTGCTAATCAGCACATTGCCAAAGTTAATTGTTGGATTGGCTGAGACTAGCTAAGTATCTTGAAAAATAGATACATTCTGATAAGGGATGCACTACATAAACTACTTTTAGGCTGCTTGTGTTTTTGTACTTGTTACATCGTTGTAATGTATCGACCAAACTCATGAATCATGGACTATTTAGAATGAGAGTTCACTATTATCAAACTGTGTTTGGTGTTATATTTTATTGATCGCCTGCCTGATTGATTAACTTACACTTGGTTTTAAGAAGTCTTTGCCAGAGCTACTGAGCAATTCTTTACCTCCCTTGGCCTATGAAATAACCCTGGGGCAAGGTACTGCTTAGAGTAGTTGGATCTTGTTGCTAATTTGTGTGTAGAAAGGGGTTATAATGTGTTACAATGCAGGGATATATTCAATCTACAAAGAGCAGAGGGCCTCTGTTTGAATTTGAAGCACCTTTTAAACAGCTGGTTCCACCTCTGTAGGTCTCTGCCGAAAGCCCTCACGAGGTTCCAAATGGAAAAAAGAGATCTGCTCTGCCGAAGTTATCAAGGCTGACATCTTAAAGCACCCAGGTAGTCACTTGGGAATGGAAAAGAAAGAATGGATTCAAACATATTAGAGTTTGAGGTTTGCTGTGAGGTTTAAAAGAGGATACAGAAATTTCTAGTTTAATGATGCCTGTAATTGAGATAGAAGATAAAGGAAGGGCAGGGGGACGGGGAAGGGAAGGGACTGAGTTTGAAATCCCATATTCTATTCCCGAGGAGCTTATAACCTGGTCTGGGAATGCAGGGTTGGCAGGGGAAGGGAACAGATAAGCAAACCAATGATTGCACTCCAGTGTGATAAGGGCTGGCAAGGAGATGTGCAGAGCATGCTGGAAGGTCAGTGGGAGAGTGGGGACGGAAAACAGAAGGGCTCCTAGTGGATGTGACCCTTGGGCTAAGTGGTAACGGAATTAATTAGGGAGAGTGTAGTACAGAGCATTCACAGCAGAGGGGACAATACAGCACTCAAAGACCCAAAGTAAAAGAGTGGCCAGTAGATCAGGTGAGTTCAGTGGGCAGGAGGGTTTTGGATGGTCAAAGACAAGACAGTCGGGGCAGTTCAAACGTGAAGAGCCTGGTAATAGCAGCCAGCATTTATTAAGCATTTACCGTAAGCCGGGCACAGCGGAATATCTCAGAATATGTTCAGAAGGTAACTGATTGGACTTGGGGGAGGAAAGAGGCACAAGTCCAAGGAGACTCCCAAGTTTCTGCCTTGATTGAAGGAGAGTTTATGAGGGAGGAGGGTGTTGAGCTCCACTGGGGGTACGTTACTCCTGAGGCCTCTTTATCATCCAGTGTGCTGAGAGGCAGTCTGACATTGTATTCAGGCATATGGACTCTGAAGCCAGATTGCCCTGGTTTGAATCCTAGCTCAGCCACTTTGGAGATTTATGACCGTGGGCAAGTTCCTTAATCCTGCTGTGCCTCAGCGCCCTCATTAGTAACACAGGGATAATAAGAGCACTTCAGCGTCTCCCTGTTAGAGGAGAGGAGAGCCAAAGAAGAGACCCAAGAGAAGCCCAGGAACGGCTTCCAGGAGGGCGTGTCTGCAGGGGTCCGTGTGGCAGGACGAGGCTATGAAGAGCTGTCAGATTTGGCGGTGAGGAGCTTGCAGCAGCAGTCACCGCCAGAGCAGGTTCAGCAGCGCCAAGGGGTGAGGAGGGAATGGCAATCTCTATCGCGTGCAGTCTGTGGGGGTGCAAATTAATTCAACGTTTCTGTTGGTTTGGCGATGTGTATCAAACGGAGAACGCTCATACCCTTTAACTCTAAACTGCCACTTCTAGGAGTGAACCCAACAGACAGACTGAGACAAGTACAGGCTGATGCAAGTGCAAGAATGTTGATTGCAGCCTTGTTTATAACAGAAAGAAAAAAAAAAAGAGGGTTAATTGATCTAAAAGTCCACCATACAGGATTAATTAAAAGAAATGATGGGACATCTTGGCAGTGGAATGCTGGGACCAGTGGCTAAGAGCTAGTGTTCTGGAATCCAACTGCCAGCATTTGAATTACCAACCGTGTGACCTCAGGTCTCCAGGAAACTTTCTGGGACTCTCAGTTTCCTTAGCATTAAAATGGGATAATTATAGTACTAACTCATAAAACTATGCTGAGAATTCAGGAAGTTGATACAGACGAAATACATAGAATATATCTGGCAAGATATTTTGCAAGCATTTAGAAATATATGGTAGATAGATATATATGGAGATTATTTTGCAAGCATTTAGAAATATATGGTAGATAGATATGTATGGGGATAAAGATCTATTTGGGGGATAGTAAGAGAAAACAAAGTTACAGAACAGCAAGATAAGATGAACCAACAGTTAAAACAGTGCTTTTTTTCTGGGAAGTGGAAACAGACACAATTCACTTTCTACTTTACACATTTCTGTATTTCTTGCCTTTAAAACAAAGATATTTAATACCTGATTCACCTGGCTGTTGTAACCCACAGTTACCATTTTTGTTTGGTTCATGACTGTGTGTCGTGGGGCGATCGGCACTGAATGAATGAATGAATAATGGGAAGCTGTGTTTAGGAGGAAGCTGCGTTGACCAAGATCACAAAGATATAGGAGTTCGGTACCAACAAGACCCAGGGTGACCTCAGGGAGGAGGTGGTGAGTCAAGGGTGAGAGCATAGATGCTGCCATTTCCCAGGACGTGGACAGCATGAGGAGAAAACAGGTCCAAAGCACTGGGATCTAATCCATGGCTCTGTTCAGCCCTTCTGAAACAGGCAGCATCTGAGAGCAGAACCATATATTTTAGAACGACATGGGGATGTCTGTGCCATTGAGCTGTGTTCTACAGGAGAAAACCAAGGCCCAGAAAGGTTAAGTGAGTTCCCCTAGAATGAGTGTCTTTGACTTCCTGCTCTGGCGCTGGCTCCTTCCTCCAGGGACCTAACAGTGAGGCTATTTCTGATATAAATGAAGTTGTGCAAAAGGACATTTATTGGATCCCTGAGAACCCATTTCTTTTGTGTAAGGTAACTTGTGCTTGGAAAGTTCACTGATCACCCATGCCCTTTATTTGTGAGGAACAAAGGGACTAGGAGCATAATTAACTCACCCACATTTCCCATTGTCCTTAAATCTTTTGTGCAAGCATTGATTGTTGTTTCTATTGTTGAAAGCAGGATTGTTCTCTTGGCAACAAGCATCTGGAAAGAGAGCTCAGCAGGGGGCTCAGCAGGTGACCCTGTTGAAGTTTGACCTTAAGGTTCAAGAATGAAAGAAAAAGGCAGAAAAGCACTAATTGAGCGCAGGGTCATTTTGAATTGGTTACCAGGCTAAACTATAGAATGCTTTGGGAGAAAAGACTTTTGGTTATTTTCAAGTACAGTTAGGAATTCAGGAGTATCAGCCAACTGAGTTCTCAAGTACAGGCCCTCAGGGGATCCAATTTAATGAATATTTAAGAACAACTTATTGTGAAGATATTACAATTAGCACAGGTAAATGGAAGCTTCAAATGTGCTCTTGGAAAACAGCCTTTTCTCACTTTTATATCTTAATCCTTACTTACTCATACATTGTTGTTTACTCTGAGTTTTTTTTTTCTTCCTGGGGAAAAACGGATGTGCTCCGTAAGGGAGGACGGGCAGAGGAGAAAGCCTGAGATTTACGATCAGTTACAGCTGGATAAAATAGTGGCTTTCTCCTGGGGCACCTGGGTGGCTCAGTTGGTTAAGCATCTGACTTTGGCTCAGGTTGTGAACTCATGGTTTGTGAGTTCAAGCCCCAGCTTGGAACCTGGATCCTGCTTCAGATTCTGTGTCTCCGTTTCTCTCTGCCCCTCCCCTGCTCACCCTCTGTGTGTGTGTGTGTGTGTGTGTCTCAAAAATAAGTAAATGTTAAAAGGAAATTTTTTTAAATAGTGGCTCTGTCCTTTAGGAAAGCTGTGTGTTTCTCAGGAACTCACTAACTCCCCTGAACCTCACTTCTCTCCTCTGTAACAAAGGTTCATGCTACCTATTTCAGAGGGCTGGTCTGCTGATTCATCAAAATCATGTTTAAAAGGCCTGGCACATGGCTCAGTAAATTCTAGCTTCTTTCCCCTAAACTTCTGTTCCCTCACTGTCTGAAAATATCAAGTGATAAATTACCGAAATCTTTCAGCAGGTGAAGAGCAGGCAGCGTATTTGGCTCTTCACCACCTTTTGCAAATGCCCTGAACTTTATCCGTAGAATCATCTCCCTTCCTGTGGCAGAGTACAGAGAAGTGAAGGTGAGGAGCAAAATTAAAAGCAAGTTCATGTTGGTTCACATGGAAAACCAGTGGCCACGGAAGTCCTAAGTTTATCTCAGCCTGTTGGTCACTCTTTTCCTTCCTAACTCTTTAAGATCTCTGGGTAGGATCATGTAGGATGCGGGCCCCAGGGAGCCACCAAAGGCTCTGGAGAGGAGCATGTTTAAGAGGCAAGCATGGTGGTCAGACCCAAGAGTGGCAGGAGATCATGTCCACGAAGTTGGCAGGGGACAGGTGAGGTAGGGAATTGCAGGCTGGCATCCCTGAGTTTGGATTTAAAAAAAATTTCTTTAATGTTTACTGATTTTTGAGACAGAGAGAGAGAGAGCGTGAGCATGAGTCAGGGAGGAGCAGAGGGAGAGGGAGGTACAGAATCCAAAGCAGGCTCTGAGCTGTCAGCACAGAGCCCGACGCGGGGCTCGAACTCACAAACCGTGAGATCATGACCCGAGCCTAAGTCAGACACTTAACCAACTGAGCCACCCAGGTGCCACACAACCCCCCTTCTCCGCCTCCAGTTTGGATTTTAAATGCAGTGGGAAGCCATTGGAAGTCTTTAAACAGGGAAGTGACAGGACTTTGACTTGTAATTTTAAATGTGCACCCTGGCTTCTGCAGGAAGATGGGATTGCAGGGGTTAAGTGTGGAAGCAGAGAGAGAAATTAGGAGGTTGCCGCTGTGGTTTGTGGAGTGTGGGTGCTCTGGGGTGCTGGAGAGAGATACTGTGGAGGCACACCTGGCAGGCAGTCAAGGGGAAGCTTAAATAAAATAACATAGTGAAGTTCCGTGCGTGTAGTACACATTTAACAAATGTGAGTTCCCTTCTTCCTGGGTGCTACAACTATATCAACAAAATGATGCTTTTCAATTCAATTGGATTTTGGGGGATGATACATTAATAGCTACATTTTCTGAGCTGTGGATTTGCTCTTTGGAGCAAGGGCTGACCAGGAGATTAAGGCGAGCTCTTGCTGACCACAGCATGCCTATTGGGAAAACTTGCCAAGGGAGGGAGAAAGTAAAGAGAGGCAGGAAGCAGGGAAAGAAGGAAGAGAAGTACAGAAAAAAGCTTGGAAGGAGTGATCCAGGGGCCTCTTAGCAAATAGGAAGATGCTGCATGTGGAAAGTGCTGGCATCATAGCCAGATTTGCATCCTTCAAAGTGACAATATAGGATGACAGGGCAGTCGGCTGTGATTCGAACTAGGAAGAATCCTGGAAGCCATCTCACCCAGTGTCCTCATTTGAGGAAACTGAGATCCAGAGAGAAGTGACTTGTGCAAAGCCACATGGATAATGGCAGATACAGGGCTGATTGCAAGATGTAGTGGAAAGAGACTGATTTGTAAATTAAGAGAGACCAGGGGCATCATTTATTCAGTAAACATGTACTGAGCTCCTGTTCTATCTGAGACCAGCTCTAGGCGCTGGCAACGGTGCAATGAAACAGACAAGGTCCCTGCCCCCGTGGAGCTTACCCCTAGTCTCTCCTTTTACAGCAGCTCTGCCATTGAGGCCAGTGATTTCTGCCTCCGTGATTCAGTTTCCTCTTCTCTGAAAAAGGAGTAGTAATACTTCTCTAATTTTAATTAATTCATCTATTCATTCTGCAAAGATTAATTAAGTGTATGTGCTGTGTCCAGCACCGTGCTAGGTGCTAGGGGCACAAAGGTAAGCAAGGTAGACTCCGTTCCTTCTTTTGCATATGAGGGACTAGACTCAAGATGGTTTTCATCCTAAGTCTCCATCAAAATCAGCCAAAGACTTTGCTACCCTGACCCCATTTCCAGAGCTTCTGGTTCAGCTGGTCTGGGGTGGGAGCAGGTACAGAGTTTAGCACACCTGGCTCAGGGGCTGGAAGCCTTCCCAGAGGAAGTGGCACGTAAAGTGAGACCACGAGCAGAAGCCGGTCTAGCAGCCAAGAAGGAGAAACAGCATCTGAGAGGGAATCGCCGTGAGAGTTGGAAGGGTCACAAATGGACACTCTTAACACAGTCCATGGCCAACGAAGAACACTCAATCTATTGCTGCTTTTCTGTTCCTCTCTCTCCCTTTGTTCTTCCCAGCCCCATGCCCTTCCAATTCATGTTCTTTCTCCTACAATACTGTGTTGACAAGACAACAGCTGATTTTCTGGCTTCTAAGAATTATTTGAGAGAGCTTCTTCCTATCATCAGTGAGCCTGAGCCAGGGAACTCACATCTTGGCCCCCTCCCTACTGCCCCCAACTCAGGTGCCTCACTAGAGCAGAAGGGATGCCTCACACCCTTTTCCGCATTATCTTATCAGTTTGCTCAGCCCAACCCTCTACCTTTAGGCAGACAAAATGCATTCTCCTCAGATATTTGATTTGTTTTGCAAGTGCTTGGTACCCACTGGTCAGTAGTAACTGCATTGCATGTGTTTGACAAGTAGCCACTATGAGTTACCACAAATCCACTTCCTTAAGAAAGATCCTTAGTGTTAAAATCTAGCTAGATCAAAGCTTGGCATTTCCCCAAGGTGTGGAGAAGTTCACAGACGTGTACCATATTCTGTAAGATATAATAAGTCCATGCACGATGTCTGCTGTTTTCACACTAAAACAAAACAAAACCAAAACACGAGAGGGGACGCTGACCTGCTTTTGTATCCTGGAGAATGAAGGCATTCGATGACCCATTTAAGCCTCTTGTGAAATAACCTTCAGCAGTACCTTAACCCATCCTCATGGTGAGGGGGTAGGGGAGGAGGGAGCACAATTTTGCCCTGTGCTGATGTCTACTGACTAAAGCAGAGTACAACCCAAGCACCATAGACTGGGGTGTTGGGGAGAAAAATCAGTCTTCTGCTGGAAATGTCATTGTCTTATGCTAGGGTAGGGGAGAGTCACAGAGTCTTACATTTCTGTTTATAATCTTCTAAATGCAATGTAAAAATCGCGTTATTTTTCCTGCCTGTAAGCTAGCCCATCCTTTTCCTCCTACCCCCTCCCCACTTTTCCTCATTTTGGTCATGTTGACATGAAACAAAGGTTTCTGGCTCATCCTAACAACCATCTGTCCACACTTGCCAGTGAACTAAATTTGCCAAGAACTCCCACGCCACACGCTCTTGGGAGAGGCAGGCTGATAAGCTTTTGCCTCCGATAAAGTCCACAGCTGCTGGTGATCTGGGCAGGGTGGTGAAGCTGAATACATGGGGAACTGTAATCCTCATGGAGACAGGGCTGGGTCCCTCTCTGCCTAGATGTGCTGACACTGTAAGAATGACAGAATGAGGAAGGGGGGAGGGGTCAACTCTGATGTTTAAAGAGCCAGAACTGCAAATAAAATCTGTATGGGATCCTCCCCTCCCCTCCCCCCACTCCCCCCCCCCCCCCCCCCCCACATCCCAGCATCTGACCTTACCAGAATCCTCTCTCCAAAACTCCAAGCCTTCTCTGGGCACACAGGGTCTTTCTGGAGGCTGGTGATGTAGTGGAAAGGCCACTGGTTTAGAACCAGACTAACCTGATGTGAGTTCGCTATCAGCCTGGTGAATCTGAGTAAGTGACACCATTTTTCTGAGTCTCAGTTTCTTCTGTGAGATGGAATATATATTCCCCTCTCAGGGCTGTTGTGGACTTTAAATGAACAAACATGGCGAATGCGTATAAACTCCAGCATGGTGACTGGGACACAGAAGGTCCTCAGCAAACTTGAGTTTTCACTCCTAACTTTGTCCTTTGCCAAATGAAGTCAAACCACTGAAAGTCCTCTTCGCATTCAAGAGACATTCATTTGTCCACGCCAGAAGGTGTCAGCGCAATATGAAAAGGCTTCCTGAACAGCTACAGGCAGAGCAGGAGAGATGTACACTTTGCTGAGCTGATCATAAATCTGAATGAAATAATTATGTAAAGTATTCAAGATCAATTCAGTGAGAAGAGGCCTCATCTGCCTTGATGGGCTTTTCAATTACTCATTTTTAGTACTGCATTATACCATTCTCTGGCAATAATTATTAAACATTTCCACTGTATTGCAATATAAAACTTAAAAGTCTGATTTATTTCCTGGGCACTAGACTACATAGTATAATGTTCCCCAATTAGATGGTTCTATTTGTTTAAGCCTATTTATCAGAGTGATTTTCTAGCATTGAGTCAAAACTGACACAAGCCCCCCAAGTGGAAGACGACGGAACGAGTTAGAACCAGTGGAATTAAGCACTAGCTTTGGGGTTCTGGGGGATGTGAGCCCAGGCTCCCCACTTCCTAGTCCCTGTTTCTGAATTCACAGGATTATTGGGATGATTATGTGGAGTAGTGGATATGAAGTGTTAGCCACAGCATAGAGCATGGACTCAATAAATGATGACATTATTGCCGTGACTGTGCATTCTGGGATGCCCTATATTTCCCATGTATCAATCACTTGCTAGGCTCTGGGCCCTAAGGATGCCATCAGGGCCCTTTCTCTGATTGTCTCTAAGGGAAGTCACAGTTATTGCGCACCTAACCCTTCTAGGAACCTGGGAGATCTTCCTTTATCAGCATGACCCAGCCATTTACAGAGAAGGACACTGAGGCACAGAGAGGTTAATTATTTTTTTCAAAGTCATTCAGTAACTAAGAAATCCAACCCAGGTCTGCCTTGTTTGAAAGCCCACGCATCGTACTCTCTACTACCCCCATGCTGTCTTTGAGGACCCCAGGAGGCATATTTCACTTGGTTTGAAGGGGAAGTAAGTCTTCCTTCTCTTCCTGGTTCTTCCAAGGGAGATGGCTCTTCTCTTACTGAGGATTACTTACGCCTGCTAAATTACCAGTTCCCCCCAAGTCCATCTCTGTCTGTCTTAGCATCTCCAAAGTAGAAGGTGAAGTTCTTTTGTTTTTGTTTTTTTTTTAAACCAAGGGCTATACTGTGGACAGATTGATCAGGCAACACACACACACACACACACACACAACAGCTCCACTGGAGCCTGCTCACTGTACTTGAAGCTCCCAAGCCAAGCTGGATTTAGGTTCAGGCCAGCTGGCTTGGTGCCAGGATCACAGTCTGTAAGAATCACTAAAACATCACTGGAAATGTAACGAGATGAGAGAAAATGATCTTTACCAGAACTGTCAAGAGCAAGCGTGACATGACAGCAATGATATTTATTATTATAAACAACACACCATGATTGTAATACACATAGTGATAGCATTGTGCCAGGAGCCTCTGTAACTATTTTACATACGTTAACTCATTAAAACCCTTCCAGGCCATTGAGGTTGGTACTGTAATCAGCACCTATTTTACAAATAAGAAGACTCCTTCCAGAAAGGTTAAGGAATTGGCCAGAGTCATACCACTAGTAAATAGGCTGTTGGATTCTCCCAGGCCCTTTACCATTGCCTCCTACTAGGTGTGCTTAAGTGACCAGAGATGGTGTCTAGGCTCCCTTCCAGGCTTCTTTGTTGCTAGGTGAGGTGTGCACATCCAGGGCCAAGACTTGAACTGCTCAGGGCAATAAAGAGAGAGTGAGAGTTGAGCTAGCAGTCTTCCGGCCTCCTCCTGCACAGTGCTCAGCCTCTCCTCCAAATGAATGTTGGGCAGATACTTAGAGAATATCATTTTGAAAGGAGGGCAGATTATCAGCTTGCACAGGGCACCCACATGTCCTGGTCCAGCCCTGCTCCAAAGTCTGGCCCGCTGTGTTTGCTCTCAGTATGTGCAACAGCCCATATAGCATAGAGGATTAATCTGCTTTTCAGCAGGGAACATAATCCATTAGCTCCCAGGACTCAACCTCCACGGATCAGAGGCCACGTGCCCAGAACAAGGTGACAGAAGGGCCACAGACAATGCTCATGGTCACCTCTACACTGCTCCTCCCCCAGGTTGTCACATGCTTCTCAGGTCTGGGAGGTAGAGTGCATGCCCCTGGCAAAGGGAAGATAGAGCAGAAAGGGTAAATGAAATGAATAAAATGAAAATAATCTGTTGAAAGAGATGCTAGTGTAGGAGAGGATGCCAACAACTGGTGAGAGGATATAGATAGGCACTGAGAGGTGAAGATCTTTGTACAGAAAGAGGGCAAGATTTGGACCCAAATCTTCACGACTAGAAGAGGGACTGTCAAAAGCTATCCTGGATGATGCAGCCAACACAGACATTCAAATAATGTTTCTGATGTGTTAGAAAAACCTGTACACATGTGGAGGCTCCCAGAACAAATGGAAAAAACAAGACACAACATTACACAAGCAATATGAACACGGCTATCTACACGTTTCCAAATATAAAGAGAGAAAAGTCTAGAAGGAAACAAACAAACCAAAATTACTGAGATAGTGAGGGACTTTTCTCCCCTTTACTTTTCTGTCTTTGTAAACTTTTCTAAAATAAATTTATCCTTTAGAGCAATAAAGGCAAAATCCTCATTTTAATTTTTAAAAATCTGTATTGAAAGCTCTTTCGTAAAGCAAAGCAGCTGTCTTTCTTTCCATGACTTGCACTAAAAAAATACACATGGGAAACTAGAAAGAGGTTATTTAATGACTGGGATTATTTTCTTTGGATTCTTGCTTAGATTTTACTTAAATGGTTCAAAATCCCTTCCTGGAAAGATCAAGCAATAATAACGTACATTAATTTCACTCCCAGAAAAATTAAAGATGTGAAATTTAGCCACAAGAGATGATCAGAATAGCCTAAAAATTGTAAGCAACAGAATGTTCAACACCCTGAAGTTTGTTAGGTTAAAGAGTGGACCATCCATACTATGGGCTATTATGAAATCATAGAAAAATTTTATTGAGAGATACACTGAGTACAAAAGAAAGTAGTTCATGATGTGCTATTGAGTAAAAAAGGTCACAAGACACTAGCTACCCTATTTTCTAGAATGGCATATATTCCTGTGCATATATGTATAATCTGAAAAGATACACATCAAAAGGTTAATAATGCTCTCTTGGGGGTAGTAGAATTATGAGTAATGTCTGTTTCATAATGTTTTCTTCTCTATGTGTTCTAATTTTCCTACATTGAAGAAGTACCTCTTGCATAATAATAATGAAAAGTTTATTCCTGCTGCTCTTCACCAGGATCTTCTCCTTTGGTATTAATATAATTTGCTAGCGTAAGGTTTTGGGGGAACACATCCCTTCAGCTACAATATACTGAGGGCTTGTTATAGGTATTGAATGCTTTGTGAATTTATTCTTTATGTCAACCAAGCAAGATGGGTTTTATTATCCTCATTTTTCAGATAAGGAAAACTGACTCATAAGGCCAAGTGGACTTGGCCAAAGTCATCCAACTGGAAAGTGGTGGAACCGAGATTTAATCCAGATCTATCTGACTCAAACATTCACATGCTTTCCATCTACCACACTACTTCACACAAATGTCCAGGGAAAAAATAAATATTTATGGATGATACCAAAGGACCTATCTTCCCTCATTCTCCACCATAACTGACCCTAAGTGTTAGTGTCACCTGCACTTTCTGATGCAACAATCCATATTTAGATGTACTACTGTCCTCTCCCTCAGACTCAGCTCACCCACTACCAAGATCAATAACGACTTGAGGACAGAATGCTTAAGCAACCACTGTCCCAACTGAGGATTATCACATTACTACCCCTGAGAGGCATCCTTGGTTGTGATGCCCTGTACTGACTACTGGGCTCCTAAGTTGTTCCCCTACTTTCATCTCACATCCCCCCAACAGAAGTCCCTTCTTAAACCAAGGCCCTAGTTTCTAAACCTACCCTCTCCTGCCAGATGTGCCCCAAGACCATGCTCATGGGACCACTTTCCTGTTGTGGATGCCATTCCAAGTTCCTGTTCCAAATATCCAACTTCTTCTTGGTTCTCATGTAGGAACTGGAGCCCTGACCCTGACCACCAGCCCTGATCTCTGTCTGAACTCAGCTTCATGAAGATAAATGTCCAAGATGCCACCTACATGAACTTCTGGATAGTATTCTCTCAGATGTCCCACTGCCATGAGGTCCACCCACTTGTTAGAATGCTTGAGACTCCATCTGGGATCTTGACATTGTTTAGGTTATTCTCTTGAGGCTTATGTCTGCCATACCAGAAGGGTGAGACAACCTATCCGGAGAGAATATAGATCAGAGTTGAGGAGGGGGATCAAGATTAGATTTTTTAAAAGTTTCTTAACGTTTATTTATTTTTGAGACAGAGAGAGACAGAGCATGAACGGGGGAGGGTCAGAGAGAGAGGGAGACACAGAATCCAAAACAGGCTCAGGCTCTGAGCTGTCAGCACAGAGCCCGATGTGGGGCTTGAGCTCACAGACCGCAAGATCATGACCTAAGCCGAAGTCGGACGCCCAACCGACCAAGCCACCCAGGCACCCCAAGATTAGATTTTTAAAAAGAAGTATTGTGTATTCAAGTCTGAAAAGAAAGTGATGTCATAAATAGGATGAGGGAAGAGTAGACACCCTAAGGGTAAAGGCAGGTCATGAGGCACCTTTCAAAATGGGTATGGCATGTGATTCAGGACTAAGAGTGTGATTAATGAAAAGTTCTGGAAACTTTTGCAGTCATGCTGATGACATAGCTTAGAAAGCTAGTATTGAAAAGTCTGCTCATGACCAGATGCCCAACGAGTTGACTTAACTATAGGTTGCTGAGCATTCTGGAAATTAAACCTTGTCTCCCTGTTTGAACCTGGATTGCTGTACCTGGCTCACTTGGCTGGATGAAGACCAGTCACAGGTCTCTTAAGCTCTCTCTTGAAGGGAGCCAAGCAGCCTGCTTTACCATCAAATCTCTCCCAAGTGACTTTAAACTTAAACTTAGCGGGGTGCCTGGGTGGCTCAGTCAGTTAAGCGTCCCCGCATCGGGCTCTGTGCTGACAGCTCAGAGCCTGGAGCCTGCTTCGGATTCTGTGTCTCCCTCTCTCTCTACCCCTCCCCCACTCATGCTCTGTCTCTCTGTCTCAAAAATAAATAAATATTTTTTTAAATTTTTTTAAAATAAAACATCCTTATTTTAGAAAATTTAGAAATACAAAAGGCACAGAAAGGAAAGAAAAATCACCCATAATACTACTACCAGACACAACTGCCCATTGTAATATGTCTTAAGTTTTTGGTCTCAGGTAGTCAGGAAAAAAAATCAGAGATTGAAATGAGTGGTGAAGGCTTTATTTAGTCATTTGGAGGATGGCTAACGTGGTGGCTTTACTCAGACCACATGGAGTGTGGAGATTCTGGGAGACAAGGGGAGACTAACCTGGACTTGGACAGATTAGTTAACCCATCTACATCACAGTTGTTTCTTCAAGGGTAGCTTAATGATCCTTACCAGTTATTTTTAGTGGGGTGGGGGGGAGGGATTGGAAACCATATATGTAAAGGCCTTGGCCAATATAGTGCTCAAAAATGGTAGCTATTATTATTATTACAGTTAAGGCTATTAATAACCATCTAGAAAAACAAAGAACAGGTTTTCATAGACCCAAGGCTTATTGGAAGAAGCTGATATTTTCTGAAAAGCAAACAACTTTGGGAGCATTCTCTGAATCGGAAGAAACAACCTTCTGTTCAATGCCTAATTACCATCTGGTAACTGAGGTTGTGGATAAACAACCGTATTTACCTGAGGTGGCTTCGATGTCTTGGAAAACATTCTTTGTTTCAGTACTGGGCCAAGGGTCTTAGTCTTATCCCCCATTAGAATCTTTGCCAGAGGCAACTGGAAAGAGCACAGGCTTTGGCTTCAGACAGCGCTAGGTCAGAATGGATCATTCTGAGCTTCATTTCCTCATCTGTAAAATGGAAATAATTATTCCCATCAAGGATTCAATTATGTGACCATACTAAGTATCTGGCACATAGAAAATGTTAATTAAATATTAATTACTTTTGGCTTTTCTGATACAGTCACCTAAAATCATCCCAAAGTTTTTAAATGTTGAAAAGTTACGAAAGTTCTCTGTGACTGCCAGTAAAGGGGGTTCTAACTGGAATCCGGTGCACAAGTCCAAGAAAGTCACATTGTTTAGAAATCCACCCTCACATCAACAAAGCTGCAAAAGGGAAACTAAGCACCCTTTAAGAAAATATGAAGCAAAGTACTATTTACATTTACCAAGTACTTATGTGTGGAGTGGGGTATTTAGTTGTTATGGGCCGTATAGGCAGTCTATGTGGTTCCATGGGACTAAGCTTGACTAGAGAGAAACTTCTTACCTAAGATAAGGGGATGGCACTATTAGGAGGGACTGTGGCACAGGGAAACAGCATAAACATTAGAGCCAGGTAGGGCTCAACCCTGGCTCTACCACTGTTGGACTTGGACAGGTTAGTTAACCCATCACGTCACAGTTGTTTCTTCAAGGATAGGCTTAATAATGCATGCCAGTTTTGATGGGGGGGAGGGAGTGGGGTGGGAATGGAAACCATAGATGTAAAGGCCTTGGCCAATATAGTACTCAAAAATGGTAACTATTATTATTATTATTTTTTTTATTATTATTATTATAGTTAAGGCTATTAATAACCATCTAGAAAAACAGTCCCAAGTCAGAAGGAAGTCCAAGGAGTTGTCTAAGGGAGCTAAGGCAGATATTATAGCCCAAACATAGAGCTGGGAATCTCACAACCAAAGGGAGGAGGCAGGTACACCTAGTTATGTATCAGGCTCTGTGCTATGTAGTGGGAAAGCAAGGAGAAAAAATACCAAAAGACATCATGCCTGCCCTCGTGTAGCTTACAGGTTATTAGAGAAGTAGCCATTAATCAAGCAAACAAATGCATGTAAAATTAAAAACTACAGTGTCTAAAAGGAAAGAGATGTGTCCTGTGAGAACATATAAGGGAGGGAATTGCCATGTGGAAGAAGGCAGGGAAGTCTTTTCAATGAAAAAATAAGTGAGCTGAGACTAAGTAAACGACGGAGGGGAAGGAAGAGACGAGAGAGGGAAAGAAGGAAGAAGAGGGGGAGATGGAGAGAGGGAAAGGACGGGAGGGAAAAGCAAATACAAATTTGTCGGGCTTTGGCAGGAGAAGACACAAGTCCAGTGTAGCCAAGTGCAGAAAACAAGGAGGCAGATAGCACGGTATGAGGCTAGAGAGGTAGGAAGGCAGAGATTCAAGTTTGTTAAGGATTTCCGTCTTGGTTCTAGAAGCAATGAAAAGCTTGATTCTAGAAGCAATGAAATTGTTCTAAGGAGGGGGATATTGTAATTATATTTGTGTTTTTGAAAGATCACTTTGGCTTGCCATATAGAGAACAAATTGGAGAAAGGCAAGAGACAAGGTACAAAGGCTACTTAGAATAACTTTATATTAGTTCAGATTAAAAATGACATAGCTTAGTCTGGGGTAGTAGTAATGATGGTTGTAGGAATTCAGGAGATATTTGGAAGGTAAAATGGACAGCTGCTGGATGTGAAGCGGGGGAAGGAGGAAAGAACCCAGGTGGACATCCAGTGTTTCTGACTCGCACAACTGAATTAGGGCCAGGCTAGACAGAGGATAGTAAAGTTAGTTGCTGACAAGGTGGATTTGGGGTGGTTTTAATCCAACAGGAAATGCAAATAGAAGATAGGAGGTCAGAGATACATGTCTGGAGACCAGAGGAATGACCAATGCTGGAAAGATAAACTTGTGACTCATCCGCACATAGGTAGTAATTAAAGCCATGAGTTGGATGAGATCACCTGCAGAGACAGAATAAAGTCAGAACTGGAGAGGGCTTAGGACTAGCCTTGAGCCATTTCAGATTCAAAGACCGGTAGAGGAGGATGAGCAGCCAAAGAAAGTGGAGGAGACAGGAAAGTGGAGGGGTTGGTAGGACAGGAAGGAGCTATGACACTAAAGCCAAGCAGAGAGAGAGTGCTTCAAGAAGAAAGACTACATAGTATTTACTGGATTAGGCACTGCAGAAGGCACTGATGGTCTTAGCTAGAGCTGTCTGGGTACCGTGATGTTCCCCAAACTCCTGGGATTGGGCTGAGAATAAGTGGGAGGTGAAGTGAAGGCAGAAAGCCAAGCCAATGCCTTCAAGCATTTCGTGACAGAGAGAGAAAACACTGTAACTGGGGAGAAATGGAGGAGTCACTGAGGATTGCTTAATTTTTCAATGGGAAAGACTCCAATGTGCTTAATAGGCTAAAGGGAATGATTTCGTGGGGGCAAAAGTTGAATCTGGAGGGGCGAAATGTAATTGTTAGAGTCAGGTAGAAGTGATGGGAGCAAAGCAGAGATGTAGGCAAAGTAAGACTCCTCTATTATAAACAGCAAGAAGGAGGACAGGGTAGATGCAGCCGAGAAAATGAAGGACTTTACATCTGATGACTTCTGTTTTTTCCTGTAAAGTAAGAAGCAAGGTAAAACAATAGGAGTAAGGGGAGAGATAAAGATCGGAGGTTTGGGGAGAGTGGAGGAGATTTGAGATCATCGTTGTCAAGAATGGGAAAGTAAAATGATAAATAGAAAGTATTTTACCAGAGTCTAATCTGCTGAGGTTTTATCAGATACACAGAGCAGTATAGCAGGACAGACTCAAGGCTAGGAGTCAATTAATATAGGAGACAATCAGTCTTATCACAGGGTGAGCAGTTTATCTTAGGTTAGGATTTCGTCACATCAGGAAGATACAATGACAGAGAGGTAAGTAAGTTTTTAGAGTTTGTATATTATATATGTAAAAATAAAGACTTACAAGAAAATAACACAGGGGCGCCTGGGTGGCTCCGTTGGTTGAGCATCTGACTCTTGGTTCCAGCTCAGGTAGTGATCTCACGGTTTCATGGGTTCAAGCCCCCAGGACAACACAGAGCCTGCTCGGGACTGTCCCTCTGTCTCTCTGCCCCTTCCCCACTTGCACTCTCTCTGTCTCTCCAAAAATAAATGAATAAACTTAAAACAAAAAAAGATAACACACTGTTGACAAAGACGAGCTAGGAAAGGGGACTTGCCCTTCTAGATTTTAAAATATATTACAGTGCTGTGGGCAGGGGGTGGGCAGGAGACCAAAATGGAAAGCCCAGAAACATGTTTGGGAACGGTATAGGATTCGGTTGAATATATGCTCCATTTGCCTGGGAAAGTCTCAGTTTTGCCTGTTATTCCAGAACAATGGTTAGTAACACCCTCTTCATCCTTGTTTGGACAATAAACTACATTGTCATCCTATAGATGACAGAGGTGGCATCCTAAAATCCCCCACAAAATGGGGGAAAGATGGATTAAGTAGTGTGAAAGTAATTCACGGTGTGGACTTCTGGTGTCCCATCCCACATGTAAGAAGCTTGGAAGTCACCACTCCATTCTAACAGCAAGTAAAGTCATCTGTAAGCTAAAGAAAGTCAAAGGTAAAGAAAAAATCCTGAAAGAAACCAGAGTGTGTGTGGGGGGGTGGGGGGGGAACACTTACCTATATAGAAATAAAGATAAAAATTATATCCAATTTCTCCTCAGAAACCATGCAAATATGAGGAGAGTGGAGTGAAATACTTAATGTGTTGAAACAAAATACCAACTGAGAATTCTGTGCTCTCTGAAGTTATTCTTCAAATGTGAAGAGGAAATAAAGACTGTCAGGCAAATCAAAATTGAAGGAATTTGTTGTCAGTAGACCTGTCTTGCAAGAAATGCTTTAGAAGTTATTTATAGAGAAGAAAAATAATATAATTCAGAAACTTGGATCTTCATAAAGAAGAGCATCAAAGAAGGAATAAGTGAAGGAATAAAATAGTTTTTATTTTTTGTTATTCTTAACTGAACTAACAGATAACAGTTTGTTCAAAATAATAATAGCAATAATACATTCAATTATGTATGTTTACATCTATATACATGCCACGTATAAGTGAAATGAATGACAACAGTGTAAGGGACCAGAGGAAGGAACTGGGAATCTTTGGTCATTATAAAGTGACTGCACTATCTGTAAAACAGTATAGTGTTATTTAAAAGTAGGCTTGAACTAGTTATAAATGTATACTATGAATTCTAGGACAACCACTATAAAAGCCAAAAAAAAAAAAAAAAAAAAGGAAGTATAATTGATTTGCTAAGAAAGGAGAGAAAATAGTATCATATAAAATGTTCAATCAAAGCCAAAAATGACAGAAGTGTGAAAGGCAAAAATAAAAACAAAAAAGGGCAACCAATAGAAAATAAATGTGGCAAATATTAATCCAACTATATCAATAATCACCTTAAACATGAATAGTCTAAATATACCAACTAAAAGACAGATTGACAGAGTGAATCAAAAACAAGACCCTGATGTGTTGTCTATAAGAAATTCACTTTAAAAATAAAGACACATATAAATTAAAAGCAGAATGATAGAGAAAGATACACAGTGCTAACACTAATCATAAGAAAGAAAGAGTAGCTGTAGTGATATCAGACAGAGCAGACTTGAGAGCAAGGAATGTTATCAGGAATAAGAGGAACATTACATAATGATAAAGGGTTAAGTACTCCAAGATGACATAATAATCCTTAATATGTATGCACCTAACAACAGAGCATCAAAATATGTGATGTGAAAACTGGTAGAGCTACAAGGAGAAATAGATGAATCCACTATCATAGTTGGAGACTTCAACACCCCTCTATTAGAAATGGACAGACCTACCAGTCAGAAAATCTGACATAGCCAAACTCAACAGTACTATCAATAAAGTGGATATAATTGACATCTATAGACTATTTCATCTAACAATAGCAGATTACACATTCTTCTCAAGCTCACATGAAATATTCACCAAGATATACCACATTCTGGGCCATAAAACACACCTTAACAAATACAAAGAAATCATACAATGTCTGCTCCCAGACTACAATGAAATTAAGTTAGAAATCAATAACAGAAAGATAGCTGAAAAATCCCCATAAACAGCACATTTCTTTTTTTTTTTTATTTTATAAATAGCACATTTCTAACCAACACGAGTCAAGGAAGAAATTTCAAAAGAATTTTAAAAATATTTAAACTAAGTGAAAATGAAAATACAATTTATCAAAATGTGTAGAATATAGCGAAAGCAATGCTTAAGGAAAATTTATAGCATTGAATGTATATATTAGAAAAGAAAGGGTTGCCTGAGTGGCTCAGTTGGTTAAGCTTCCGACTTCAGCTCAGGTCATGATCTCACAGTCTGTGAGTTCGAGCCCCACGTAGGGCCCTGTGCTGACAGCTCAGAGCCTGGAGCCTGCGTCGGATTCTGTGTCTCCCTCTCTCTTTGCCCCCTCCCTGCTCATGCTCTGTCTCTCTCACTCTCAAAAATGAATAGATGTTAAAAAAAATTAATGAAAAAAAATAAAGAAAAGAAAAAGGTCTAAGCAATAATCTCAGCTTCCACCTTAGGAAACAAGAAGAAGAAAGAAAATTGCATCCAAAGTAAGCAGAAGAGAAGTAATAAAAATGAGAGCGGAAATCAATGAAATTGAAAACAAGAAATCAATAGAGAAAACTAACAAAATCAAAAGATTGGCTCTTTGAAAAGATAAAAAAAACCCCTAGCCAAAAAAAAAAAAAAAAAAAAAAAAAAAAGAAGAGAGAGAGAGAGAAAAAACAAAAATCACTAATATCAGAAATGAAACACGTAACATTACTATAGATCCAATGGACACTAAAGGAATAATAAAGGGCTATTATGAACAACTCTATGCCCATAAATGTATCACCTACATGAAATGGACCAATTCCTTAACAGACACAATCTGTCAAAACTTACACAAGAAGAAATAGGCAATCTGAATAGACCTGTATCTATTGTATCTATTAAAGAACTGAATTACTAATTAATAACCTTCCAAAACAGAAAGCACCAGACCCAGATGGGCTCACTGGTGAATTCTACAAACATTGCATGATGAAATTATACCAACATTCTACTTTCTAACTCATTCTATGATGCCTGTATTACCCTAACACCAAAACTAGACAAAAATTTTCAAAAAAAGAAAAAAAACCCTGCAGACTCATATTTTTCATGAAGGTAGATGCAAAATTCCTCAACGAAAATGTTAACAAATCAAATTCAGCAATGTATAAAAATTACATATACCATAATCAAGTGGAATTTATCCCAGGTAATGCAAGGCTGGTTCAACATTTGACAATCAGTTAATGTAATCCGTCACTTTCAACAGACTGAAGAAGAAAAATCATGTGATTATTTCAATAGATGTGGAAAAAGCATTTGACAAAATCCAATACCCACTCATAATAAAAACCCTCAGCAAACTAGGAATAGAGAGGAATGTCCTCAACTTGATAAAAAGCATCTACAAACAAAACCTATACCTAATATCATACTTACTGGTAAGAAACTTGAAGCTTTCTCAGTAAGATCAACAACAAGTCAAGTATGTCCCCTCTCACCACTACTTTTCAACATCATACTGGAAATTCTAGATAATGCAATAAGAGAAGAAAAGGAAATAAAAAGTTATACAGAATGGGAAAGAAGAAATGAAACTCTTTTTTTTCTCTGATGACCTGATAGTCTATGTAGGAAAATCTGAAAGAATCAACAAAAACCTCGTGGAACTAATAAGCAATTATAACAAAAGATTAATGATTGCCAGGGGTTGGAGGGAGGGGAGCATGAATAGGCAGAATACAGAGGATTTTTAAGGCAGTGAAACTATTCAGTATAATACTGTAATACTTACTTCAATGGTGGATACATGTCATGATACATTTTTCAAAACCCATAGAATATACAGCACCAAGAGTGAACCCTCATGTAAACTCTGGACTTTGAGTGCTGATGATGTGTCAGTGTAGGTTCATCAGTTATAACAAATGTACCACTCTGGTGTCAGATATTGGTAATACAGAAAGTTGTTCATGTGTGAGGACAGGGAGTCTATAGGAACTCTGGACTTCCTCCCCAATTTTGTTGGAAACCTAAAACTGCTCTTCAAAAATTAAGGTTAGGGGTGCCTGGGTGGCTTAGTCAGTTAAACGTCTGACTTCGGCTCAGGTCATGATCTCACGGTTTGTGAGTTCGAGCCCCGCATCAGGCCCTGTGCTCTCGGTTCAGAGCCTGGAGGCTGCTTGGGATTCTGTGTCTCCTTCTCTCTCTGCCTCTCCCCCTCCCCTGCTCACGCTCTGTCTCTGTCTCTCAAAAAATGAATAAATGTTAAAAAAAATTTTTTTTTTTTAATTAAGTTTAGGGACGCCTGGGAGACTTGGTTAAGCATCTGACTCTTAATTTTGGCTAGGGTCATGATCCCAGAGTCTTGGGATAGAGCCCCGCCTTGGGTCTACGCTAAGCATGGAGCCTGCTTGAGATTCTCTCTTTCTACCCTCTGCCCCTCTTCCCTGTTCGCTCTCTCACTCTCTCTAAAATAAATAAATAAATAAGTAAATAAATAAATGTGCTAATTTTTTAAATTAGTTCATAGTGTGGAAAAAGTGGAGTTGGAGCCCTATTCCATCATATTAAAAAATAAAATCTAAATGCATTGAAAACCAAAACACGGAAGGTAAAGTTATAAAGCCAACGGAAAAAAATATTGGAAAATATCTCTGTGGTCTCAGTTAGGCAAGACCGCAAAAGTGCAAGCCATAGAAGAGAAATTGGTAAATTTGACTAGATGCAAGTTATGTCTATTAAATGAAAAATTCCAAAAGTAAGATTAACAGCTGGGTGACAGAAAGATATTTGTAAATGATTGGGGATTCATATCTAGAAAGTACTACAAATCAGCAAGAAAAAGACCGGAAAATCCACCAGCAAAAATTCTGATGAGGCAATTCACAGAAGGAGAAACCTGATAAATTTGTGAAGAGCTGCTCAAAGTTGCTAGCATTAAATGAAAACAAGATACCTCTTTACATCCATCAGATGAGAAACAATTAGAAAGCCCAATAATCCTAAGTACTGGTGAGGATATGGGAAAACGGGAACACTTGTGACTAGCTAATAGAATGAATGGTGTAGCCATTCTGTACAACGGTCTTGCAGTACTTAGTGAAATTAATACGTTTATATCCACAACCCAATAGCTTTGCAATCCCACTCCATGGTTTATATTGCTAAGAAACTCTCACGTGGGTTCCCAAGCAGAGCAGCGTGAAGGTCTTCATTACAGCATGTTTGTGGAGGTAAAGATCTGGAAGTCAGCTGACTGCGCCTCACTGGGAAAATGGATAAGTAAAATGTGGTCTGTGCATGCAGTGGAATACTAGGCAGCAGTCAGAAGCAACGAATTACGTTCACATACGGTAACAGTGGCATACGGGCATTCCCACTTTTTGAAAGTTCGCTTTCTACCACCCCGCTTTTACACAAGACCTACTCTAGTGTGTGTTTTCACCAACTGAGGGAGGTCCACAGACGGTTTTCACTTTCGTGAAAAAAGGCAAGAAGTGAAAATAGCATGCAGCATTTGTTGGGCAGTGAGCTGTTGGGAGGCAGTGCACCCCTGAGCAGCGAGAGTGGCCTGGCCAACCTCCTTCCCCTGGAACGGTGCTCAGCATCCCCGCATCAAGCCCCACGGCTTTGAACTGTATCTGTGAGCATCTGTGTTTCCTCTTGATTTGTTGTGTGCATCTGTTAGCAAGATGTATCTTAAGGTGTCAGAAGAGCCTTAGAGAGGTTATTTTTGGGGTCTGGGAACACTCAACAAATTTTCCACATAAATTAATGGTAACTGCTTCTTTAGTTTATGCCATGTCAGCTTACAAACGGTTTCATAGGTATGCTGTACTTTCAGATAGTGGGGGACACCGGTATCTTAAAAGTGTTAAGATTAAGTGGAAGAAACTTTCAAATACAAAACAATTGTATGTAACTTCAAGTAAGTCACGTATGTATAAACACAAATAATACATATAGTATATTTTTTATATTTATATATTGTATATTTTATTTATACATATATTTTATATACATTTATAAAGATACACACAAACGGATATATACAAATAGAGGTAGGATAAAGAATGTAAAGATGAGGGGCGCCTGGGTGGCCTAGGTCGGTTAAGCGTCCGACTTCCGCTCAGGTCACGATCTCGCGGTATGTGAGTTCGAGCCCCGCGTTGGGCTCTGTGCTGACCGCTCAGAGCCTGGAGCCTGTTTCAGATTCTGTGTCTCCCTCTCTCTGACCCTCCCCCGTTCATGCTCTGTCTCTCTCTGTCTCAAAAATAAATAAACGTTAAAAAAAAATTAAAAAAAAAAAAAGAATGTAAAGATGAATAAAATAGGAGATTGCCTTTGCTTTGTCTAGTGATAAAAATATATGATGAACTAAGGAGCTTGAGTGACTTCATTTTTTTTTTTTTTTTTTGCCTGGTGTCCTAAAAGGAATATGAATTTTTAAAAGTAAAATAAGTACAATACGGATATTATCTTATTAAATTGTATTTGAAGATTAAATGAGTAATTCAGATAAAGCACTTAGCTGAGTATCTAGCACATACTAAACACTCCATAAATGTTATCGATTATTGTTATTAGCACTACTCATGACATAGCTCCTGCCAATCGATTGGAGTTGGCACGAAAGACCAACTGAATTTAGATGATTTCCCTCAAGAGATCCCTCCAGGTCTAACAGTCTATAACAGTACTAGAGGGATAGGCAAGTCTCGGCAGCAGACCCAGAAGCAAGCAGGAGATATGCTGAGTCTTGGGGAATGGAAGTGGCTACCAGGTTTTTTTTGCAGTGTCCAAGGAAACCTTGATGGTTAACTTGGGAGAACACCGATACAATGCACAAACTGGGAAAGTAGAGACCGCAAGGTAAATAGTGCCATGAAGCTTAGAGAGAGTTTAAGTACTTTGGTGTACTTCTTCCAAAGGGGTGTTTTCTTCTAGCATTTTGATTTCACCTTATAAAACTGTAGCTGAATTGCAAATGTTAGCTATTCAGAGGGTGTTGGCTTTGGATTATTCCTTCCTTTTCTTCCTCCTCCCCACCACCCCCCCTCCCCCTCTTCCTCCTGCTTCCTTGAAGTGGGACCCAGCTTATCTTAGCGAACTAAGCAAGATCATCACCTAGTGGTCTGTTTCTCAAAGTGCTGACACAAGATCCTGGTCCCAGAGAGCAGGGAACATGTGCCAAATCCCTGCCCTCATGTTAATTCAACAAGCATTGACTGGGACTCTATGCCAGGCACTATTCTGGTGTCTGGGGATATAGAGCTGCTAACACAAAATGACAGGTTTAAAAATAAAATTAAGTGTCAACTCCAAAACTTAAGAGCCTTCCCGAAGTGACATTGCATTTTAATGTGTTTATTTTCCACTGGTTTTCCACAGATCATAGATGAAGAAGAAACACAGTTTATGAGTAATTGCCCCGTCGCGGTCACCGAAAGCACCCCACGGAGGAGGACAAGGATCCAGGTGTTCTGGATTGCGCCACCAGCAGGAACAGGCTGCGTGATTCTAAAGTAAGTAAACGAGGGATGCTTGTCACACTTCACTCTCCTTCCCTATGGTCTATCGAAGACTTCCAGGTGTGACTGCAGAAAGAACAGTGGCTTTGCTGGGGCATCAGATGAGTTGCATCATCTCTCTGCCCTTAGTTATCTTAACTGTGAAATGGGGCCAAGGGCCATCACTGATGAAATGCTATAAACACAACCATTCACCTGAATCTCCATTTTTATCTAGTTCAATGATTCTCATGGCCGCTCTCCATCTTCTCGAGATATCAATACTAGGGTTGGTTAAGGAAAATTACAAACCAGATGAGCATAATCTTTGACTTCCTCCATCTGGAATTTAATACCTACTGTCCTTAAATTGTGGTAGGCTGACCTGAGACCCAACTGTCACCTCCTTGGCCTCTGGCCCTGCTTTATAATTTTGTCTTCTTCCTCCTTCCCTCAAAATTGTCCTCTTGGGCCACTTCCTCTCTGGTCTCCTGATCCTCCCTTTGGTGAGTTACGATGCATTTTAAGAGATATTAACTTAATCAGCTGGTGGTTTTCCTTTGAAAGGTAGCATTATCTCAAACCTGTGTCTCCAAAATGGTATGCCATAGAATGATGTTCAGGGAGATGTAAATAAGTGGGCAGGAAACCAATTTCTACAGTTAAATAAGTTTGGAAAGTGCTTTATATAGATTCACTACATATATTAGCATATTTAAGGTTTTGCAAAGTCCTACTAAAACGATATCTGTTTAACTTGGTTTCACCAGCGTTTCCCAAACTTATTTGACTCCTTTTTTTCTGAGACATATATTAACATTCACGAGTGGGGCAAATGCAGCCGTAACCTATTTTGAATAGATTTTAAAACTTTATAGAGTGATCCTGAGAATTTTAGGATTTCAGGCAGGCAAATTGTCATAGGTAGACAGGGCTCCAATCCCAGCATCTAAGAAGCCATTTTCCCATCGAGGTAAGGGGCTAGGACCTCCCCAATCGTCTTCCTCTTATTTGAGTCCTCCTAGGGCCTTATTTATATATTTGGTTCATTTGTCTACACTTCTGGCAGGTGGACATTTCTACAGTCTTACAACTGTGGTTAATTCCAGCCCACCTCTGAGGAGTGGCTGGTAAGGAGGTGTTCCAACTAGACAGTCCAGCCCCTATATCTCCTGGACTCAGCTGTGCCTGGTTTACGGAAAATAAGCCTACAGAGGTCTCTGGAAGCCTCTGTCCATTGCCCAGGCCCTGCCCTGTCTTTGTCTGGCTTCCCTTTGCTGCCATCTGTCTATATATCACTTGTGTCTTACTTTAATGCAAGCTGAACATTCTTACTCATCTTCCTTGAGACGTTTGTCTCTTGGCATTAATCTATATCAGTGAATTTTTAAAAAAACACAATGAGCAGTAGGACTTTTCAAAATAAAACCTTATATACAAACCCCAGTATAGAACATGTATCTAATATCTAGTTGGAATATGGGAGAAGGCCTGTGGAAATAAAGGCCACTGAAATGAGAACAAATTGGGGCTACTTATCCAGTACTCTCTATATAGCAAGGGAGTCAGCCGCCATCACTAGCCTTTGGCAGGGATTCAGAGACTGGCAGAGGAAAGCTTTATAGGGGGAAAAAAGGGCAGACTGCTGGTGTGTTCTGAATGGAGGGTAGGGTATTAACATGGGGAAGTTGGAAGCAGGCTAACTAAAAGCAGAACATCTTATGTGATTGGTTTGGAAAGCATGTTTGGCTTTCTCTGGTTGGTCCTGAGTTGGAAATAGAGGAGGCAGTGGGGGCAAAAATTAGAGGAGCTGGTGGTCATTGACAAGTACCAAATGTCACGACAGGGGTTGTGGTTTGGCTTCCCAGGCCGGTTGCTACAGAAGTTGGGGTTAGAGTTCTAGTGTGTGGTCACATGTGACCTGACTTTTGTCCATGAGCACTTTCAGTGTCTCACTCTGGAGACTCGGTTCCCAGCGTGGCTTTTTGGTTCCCACACTCTGGCCCATGGCTGCCCGGTTACTCTGCAGAGCCTGGGGCTCTGAAGAACATTGGAAAACATGAGATTTATGTGATGAGTCTTCCTGCTCTGAAAATCCTTATCCTTCTTGTCCTCCTGGCTCTGATCTCTGGTTTTCTTTGACTTCTTGTTCTCACAAACCAGAAGTGTTTCATCTTCCTGGCAGAAGCCAGAAAGGCATCTCTTGTTTACCCGCTAACAATGAACATATGTGAACATATGTTTATCCATTAACAGTGAACAAGTGTGGCTTGTTCAGTCGCTCGTTCTTTCAGCAAATGTAACTGAGCTTCTATTCACCCACGCGTCCACGATAGATAGAAAACTGAGGTATACTCTTGGCCCTTGAAGTTCTCATGGGCCAAATGGAAGAGAGAGAAAAGGTCAGCGAGTCCTTTCTAGGTACCAGTAACTCGGCAGCACAGCTAGCACATTTTATCAGATATAATCTTCAGAACAAACTACCCTCATTTGACAGAGGAAGTCCCAGGAAATGAGGGAAGTTTCTTGAGTCACATGTCCGTTGCATTCCAAAGCCCCATGTTCTTCCTTTCTCTTGGTTTTTGTTTGTTTGTTTGTTTTTGTATGTTTGTTTGTTTGTTTGAGAGGGTATCTAGAGCAGCAAATCAAAGATATCCCGCACAGATGGGAAATCAAAATTTACCTATGTTTCCCAAAATGACTAATTAGTTGTCCCACCTCCGTTTATTGAATAGTTTGTCCTTTCCCCTAATTGTGTGAAATACTGCTTCATCAAATATAAATCTTTACACAGGTCTGTTCTGTTCTGCTGATCTTATCTATTTCTGCACAAAACCCACACCATTTTATAGCATAATTTTATTTTATGTTTTGATAGCAAGTCATTGCTCATTAATCTTCTAGTTCAAAACGTTCATGGCCATTCAAGCAGATTCATAATTCCAGACGAATTGTAGAATAAGTTTGTTTTAGTTCAATAAAACTTATATTGGGATTTTGAATGGTGTTGCATTGAATTAATAGTTTAGTGTGGGAAATGTCAGCATCCCTACAATATGTTTTCCCAGTCAGAAGTATGGAATATCCCCTACTTATTCAGATCTTTTATATCCTTCAGTAAAGTACACTGATTTTTCTTCATTGAGATTCCATTTTTTTGTGTGGCTTTCTCCTCATAGGTAGTCTTGTTGCTTTTGTGAGTGGGCTCTTTTTTTCCTGTGACACTTCCTAATCATTAATTGCCTGTGGTTAGGAGAGCCATTCATTCTCGTACCCCGAGTTTGGATTTGGACACTGTTGAACTCTCTCGATAGTTCTTATGTTGTTCTTTCATTCTTTTGGGAAATAATGAATGAGTATACCTTGTATTTCCTTTTCATGTTTTAGTTTATTATCTATCACCTCTATTAGACTACTAAATAGTGCTGTTCATGCTTATTCCTGCTTTTAATGGGGATACTATTATATGTTACTTTTAAGTATGACATGAAGTACGGGCTCCAAATTGATGCTTTAATCAAGTTGAGAAGGACTCTATCTCGCTGAGAAAGTTTCCTCCTCTTTCATGTAGGAGGCAGCATTTGGGAAACTGGCCAACTAGAGTATACTAGGATTGAGAAGGGCTCAGGTTATCAACAATGATCCTGACTTCCAAGATATTTTCACTCTAGTTGTGGTATAAAAAAAAATACATATGCAAAGGTTAGCAAGCCCCAGACAAACATGAACTGGGGACAGTAAAATGTGGTTAGAAACAAGATGAGTGAGGAATGGAATAAGGGGAGCACCAGAGTTTCCAGGAAGGGTTAGTTTCTATCTTAAAGGCTAGAGTAGGCTTTGGATAAATGCACAAGGCTATTCCGGCCCAAGGGGTGGCCCTGGTGAAATTGAGGTGAGAATCTGGAGGTGAGCATAAACACGGCAGCCCGAGAGACAGACCCAGTGAGATTAGAAGGTCTTTGGGGGCCAATATCCATTGCTGAATCACGGAGGTCTTCCAGTGTCAAGATAAAGAGATTGAATTTGATTCAAGAGGAACAAGGGAGCCATTAGTGGGTATTAAATGGTGGACTGACAGGCTGGGGGGAACATTCATTAAAGAGTTAGTAAGGACATTTAAGTCTGGCAGCAAAGCTCAGGGCAGATGAAAGGGGAGATTCTGACTTGGTTGCAGAACACTTGCTTGCAAAAGGAACATTTGTGTTGCAGTGTTTGGTTAATATTCCTGGTAGAATAAGCTGCAGAGTTTGCTAAATGTCTGTAGATGACAGCTCGGAAGGCTGCTTGGTTACTAGTGTTCCTTTGCCCAGGAGGGCAGGAAGGGAAGCACACAGCAATTATGACTTTCCTTTTGGCACAAACCTGACACCATTTCCATTTTCCATTTGGATGCAAAGATTTGAGCATTTCTAAATTACAGGCTTTCCAGGCAGACCTCCTTATAGCCTTCTCCCTACAAATGACCCAGCACTTAAAGTTGCCCTGGCAGGCCATCATGCTGCCGGAATGCTGTAAACATTATAGCGAAGGAGCAACTGATTGAAAGAAAAGACCCCCTGTGAACAGAACAGATGTGTGCAGACCCCACCAGAGGGAAATCTTGTCCCCTTAAATCTGACGAAAATTTTGTCCCCTGAAGTGATCCTCTCTTTTCGTATGTTTGTAACCTTTATTACATGCACTTATAATTGGATTTCTGACACCCATTCATAACTTTTGGGGAGGGTCCGAGATGTGGGTCCTCTTGCTCCTGGGGAGATAGTTACTTGATGAACCATTTGGGGAATTCAGCCTTTTGAAACAATACAGGTAGTTAGTACTCAATAGGCAAGAGCCAAGCCCTGTTCTAGGTGCGTTACAAATACGTATGTAGTCCTCACAGCCATCCTATGGACCAGATACTACCAGAGGAAGCCGACGCACAGGAGAGAGTAAATAACTTGCCCACCGTCACAGGGTACGTGACAGAGCTGGGATTTAAACAGAAGATCTTGGCTCCAGAGTCTGTGATCGGAACTCTACCCTCTAAGATTTGTGCTACTGGATCAAGCTCATCTCCAAAACCATTAGTTGCCAAATCTGCCTCTTCTGCCTACCGTGTGCTTCATATTCATTGCCTTATCCACAGACTCTTCTCACCACAGTATTACAGGAACCACCTAACTGCTCACTATGGTTCCTTGCCCTCCTCTCCTTCCTCTGGGATAAGTCTTGCTGTCCTCGTATACAGCTGAGTCATATCACGTACCTACCAAAGCTGAACGGGGCTCTCTATCACCTACAAGATATAGTCCAGAATTTTAATCAGAGCGTTTAAGTCTCCCCATGTCCTTTACCAGAGTCCCTGACCAGCCTCTTCCTGCACTTCCATGAACCCCGTGCTCCAGCCATTCCCGTCTGCCCATTCTCTTGGTAACATTTATTGAGCACCTCCTGTGTGTAGGCTCGAAGGACTCAGAGGCCGTCTTTGAGCAGGTCACAGTCCTAGGAGTGAAACACAAAACAAATCAGGTTCACAATCTTTAATCTGCAGTTTTGAAAGCTAAAAATCTCTAAACTCCCAAAGAGTTTTTTTTTTTAACTCCCTTTAGGGCCCGCACCTGTCCTGAACTGACTTGAAGTTGTTTATAGTCTTTTAGTGTAAATATCAATGAGTTGGATATCCACACCCTGATAGGAATGTTACAAGATATATGGAATTTGAATTGCATTGTCTTTCTGAAATCCAAAAATATTCCGAATTCTGAAATACACTTGGCCTTGGGGGTGTCAGATAAGGGAGCTTTGCCCTGTCGATACAGTCTACGGTGGGAAGTTTAGTAACGAAAGTACCACTCCAAGTGCACAGAGGAGGTAGCCCTGTGGCAGGACTGGGTTACACATAAATGTTAAAGAGAAGCAACACATTGCTTGCCAGTGAAATAACCTATTTCCGGATCTGAGAACTTATTCAGTGTTACCCATTGCCAGAGAATAAAGTCAAAATACCTTAGCATAGTGTCCAAGGCCCTTCGTGACTTGTTTCAGTCACCTTTACAGACTCATTTCTATGTGCTTCTCCTCTCCACAGGAGACTGAGCCTCATGGAGGGATCTATTTTACTCCTTTCTGTGGCCCTAGTGCAGGAGTTGGCAAATCACAGCCCGTAGGTCAAATCCAGCCCCCTGCCTGTTTTTGTGAATAAAGATTTATTGGAACACAGCCATGTTCATCCATTTACGTATTGTTGAGGGCTGTTTCATGCTACTGCAACAGAATTGAGAAGGTGCGACAGCCAAATATTTTTTCTCTGGCGCTTTATAGAAGAAGTGTACTGACCCCTGCTCTAATGCATACCCCCAGTGCTAACAACTTAGTAACAGTTGATTCCTGTCCCAGGTCCTCCTAAAAGCCCAGCTGAGACAAAGGCTTTTTTTGCGGGTAGTTTATTTGGAAAGTGATCCCAAGAGGCAGGGGAGAGGGACGGTAGGGAAGGCATGATTCAGTCAAGTGTTATTAACTTGGCCATCAGTGTAGGCAACTGGTACTTGATCCCACCGGGACCTTTGTGAAGCCTCGTGACGCATGTCTCAGAACAGTGTGCCCAAGGATAGTGGGGAAAGCCATTATCCATTGGCTTCCATCTTCCATTGGTCAAGGTTGGCCCCACAAGCATTAACTCCCTCACGCACTTCTGGGTTGCGCACATGTTAGAATTAATCAGACTCCGAACACATACTGCAGCACCAGAGAAGCTCTGGGACAGGAATCAAGAGATGTACCACGCAGACGAAGTGTGCATCCCGCAATTACAGTAAGGCAGAGCTGGTCACCACCATGATGGTCATTGGGATCAGAGTTGGGACAGGAGGGACGTGAAGAGGCAGGCATACACAGGTGTCCGATGCATCGATTAGTGTACCTGACAATGTGAGTAGCTTATATCCCTCACCAAGCACTGGGTGTGCAGTGTGCCTTATCTCACTTAATTCTCCTAAAAGCCTATTTCTCTTTTCTCTGTAGGGCTTTCCCATTTTGTTGATGAGAGAGCCAAGGTTTAGAGAGTTTACATCCGGAGTAATAAAGCAGTTGGGTGATGAAGGGGGGACTTAAACCCACTTCCGTGCGACACCAAAATCTTTGTTGTTAACTAAACACCACTGAACTACCCTGAGTTTGATCACTCTCCATCTCCCCTCCGCCTTTTGCCTCAGTTGGTCTATGAGGTCTGTGAGTGCAGAGCCCCTCCTGTAAACCAGGGGGTAGAGGATTGTCTGTTGGGGGGGGGGTGGTTTGAGGCAGGGGAAAGATGTTGTTCCCAAGGGAGGAAACTAATTGCCATTTATAAAATGGAAACAAACCCTGAGATCTGGCAAGAGGAAGGCTTATTCGTGGGAAGAGAGGCTGGGTCTTAAGGAGGAATTAGCGAACGCTCATAATACTTTGGAACTTCACAGAGCTCACCAAACCTTTTTATCTTGGAAGGAAATAACAGAGGAAACCCACATGAGATGACTGTGTATGATTTAGAGGAAGCTGGCAGCGTTAGGAGGATCTGGGGTGCAGCTTCCCCCACAGTTTTTCTGGCATTAGGTATTGAAAAGAACCACAGGCTCCTTTGTTGTGAGTCAGGGTGGCTCTCCCATGAGGCTGGCCAGGACCTCAGCCATGCCATCTGGGGGAGGAAGCAAGGAGTGGACAGAAGGGAGCTGGGAAGCCCTGAGCCTGTTGAAGTGGCTAGTTCTGGGAGAACACTTGGAAAGACCAAGGCCATGCCTGAAAGGGCAACATGTGCTTGGCCTAGGAAGATTTAGATGCCCCGAGACCTACCATCCGACTGGTAGAATCCAGATGCCAGGAGTTCCTGCGAGGCCAGCAGTGGCATGGTTCCAGGGGAGCAGTGCAATGCCAGCAGAGTTTCATTCAGCAGCCGGAGTCCCAGGTGCAGGATCCAGCCCCCGGGGGAGGAACTGGCATGCAGTAAATAGGAAGTGTGGGCTGCTGAGCTTGGGTGCAAGCACTATTCCACAGAATGTGCCTACACTATGAGGGGCCCGGGGGGGGTGAGAGTCCCGTCTGCCTCTGTCGTGCACCAGGGCCCAGGGCCCCACAGCAAGACCACTTCCAGTCCTTCCCCACTGATAGAGCAGCAGCTTCTGGTACGTTCCCTACCCTGGTCGTGGTGGGCTCAATGCACGGTGTTTTGACCCTGTGGACATTTTTAAAAATTAAGATTAAATTCACATAACATGAAATTAACCATTTTATTTTTAAAAAATTTTTTTAATGTTTATTTATTTTGAAGGAGAGAGAGAGCATGAGTGGGGGGGGGGAGCAGAGAGAGAGAGAGAGAGAGAGAGAGGGAGAGACACAGAATCGGAAGCGGGTTCCAGGCTCTGAGCTGTCAGCACACAGCCTGACGCGGGGCTCAAACTCACAAACCGTGAGATCACGACCTGAGCTGAAGTCGGACGCTTAACCGACTGAGCCACCCCAGCGCCCCAACCATTTTATTTTTTTAATGTTTATTTATTTATTTTGAGAGAGAGTGTGTGTGTGTGTGTGTGTGTGTGTGTGTGTGTGTGTAAGCAGGGGAGGGACAGAGAGAGGGAGGGAGAGAGAGAATCCCAAGCAGGCTCCTTGCTGTGAGTGCAGAGCCAGACCTAGGGCTCCATCCCGTGACCCTGGGGTCATGACCTGAGCCAAAATCATGAGTCCGACAATCAACTGACTGAGCCACCCAGGCACCCCTAAAAATAACCACTTTTTTAAATTAAAGTTTTGTCTTTGTTTTTTTAATTTATTTTTATTCTGAGAGAGAGAGAGACAGAGACAGAGACAGAGAATGAGAGAGCACCCGCAAGAGTGGAGGAGGGGCAGAGAGAGATGGAGATAGAATCCCAAGGAGGCTCTGCACAGACAGGGACAGTACAGAGCCTGACATGGGGCTGGAACCCACGAACCAAATTGAGATCATGACCTGAGCTGAAATCAAGGGTCAGATGCTGAACCGACGGATCCACCCAGGCGCCCCTAAAATTAAACATCTTAAAGCCACCAGTTCAGTGGCATTTAGTACACAATGTTGTGCAACCTCCACTCCTGTCTGGTTCCACAGCATTTCTACTGGTCCAGAGTAAACCCCTCACCCATTAAGCAGCTTCTCCCGATTCTCCTGCCCACAGCCCCTGGCTACCACCAATCTGCCTTTGCTGATTGATATTTCGTACAGTATGTGGCCTTTTGCGTCTGGCTTTTTCCACTGAGCGAAGTGTTTTTGAGGTTCATCCATATCGCAGCATGTATTGGCAGTTCGTTCCTTTAAATATCTGTGTAATGTCCCATTAAATGTGTCTACCCCAATTTGTTTATCCCTGTGGACATTTTTGACATGAAATAATCAAAGGGTAAAAATAGAAACATTTGGGCAATGGTGAAAAAGTACACCACGGTATCACACCCGCATGTATGTAGTCTCTAGATGTCTTGCTCCACTGCTGAGCCTCACCCCATCCTTGGGAAGGACGGTGAGGACTCTGGGATAAGGGTAGAAAGGGACAAAGAAATGGTTGCATGCCTCCTTTGTCTTTCGGGATCACGAAGAAAGGGTGAAAAAGGTGAACATATTTTACCCTGTCGCCAACATGGCTTGCTTAGATCTTTTGCACCCAGTATGGGACTGAAGTGTAAGCAAGTCATGTGTACCTGGGTGTTCGTTACTGGAACCGGAAGAAGCAGGGGCTGGAGCCCTCTGATGATGCAGACAATGCTGAAGGACAAGCCAGTGTCCTTGGTGCCAGAGAAGAAGACAGTCCTCCCCCAGAGGCCCACAGCACCATCACCATTCACTTTCAACTGACAGGTAGAGAATTGTCTCCGAATCCTTAGCCTCCCTGCAAGCCTGCTTGCCACAGACAACACTCAACCTAAAGCCGATGAAGAAATGAGATGATATAAGAAGAAAGAACGTCCCCTGCTCCTTCCACGATTGATTATTACAAGCTGATTTCAGCTCCATTTTTCCTTGGGCATTTCCCTAAGATTTCACATTTAACAGCCCCTGGAAGCCAGGAAAATAGGAGAAAAAGCTCCTTTATATCCGAGTTCTATGCTATTCAGAAATGAAAATCTTGTTAATTTAGAGTTTGACAGCTGTGGTACATTTGTAAGTCCAGGGCAGCTGTCATCAGTACTCCGGCTTATTTTTCAAACAGATGTTTAATTTGACTTTAGTGCTATTGCCAATTTTGTAGGGGAAAAAGAGGGGGAAGCAGAAACAGAAATAATCATTATATTCATCATTTGGTTTCCTTTCAAAACATAAATCGGCATGATTAACGATGACATCAGAATTGCTCTAATTACAGTTTTGGGTGCAGGACTGGTTAGCTCTCCTCTCCTACGTGGTCCAAGGTCCTTTTCCCCACCCCACCCCACCCCCAAAGTCAGAGGCTGTTTTGTGATAATTACACCCAGACTCTGAAAAAAGTCCCAGCTACCCAAAAAAGCCTTCCAGAATTCAGGAAAAAAGTGGAGAGTGGTGAATGATGGGTGACGGGGCCACAACCCCAGATGAAAGCCGCGGGGCTGAGTCTTGTCTTGCGGCCGTGGAATCAGGAAACCTGCGAGAGCAAAGAGAGCCCTCAGAATGGCAGCTAGGGTCTCCCACTCACTCTTTTCATATCTACCGTGCTTATGTGGCTCAGGCAGCTGGGTTCATGCACGCTCACAGTGTGCAAATCGGTCTCAATGTATAAAATTAAACACATCTGTGGCTCCACGTAGAAATCTGATGAGTCAGAATGTACTTGAATAGGCCCCGCTGTTCTCGTCCACGTTGCTTGGAGGAATCTTCCTTCACACCAGCTGTGTTGCTAGGTAAACCTATTTCCCGGATCTGATTTCTCTGCCGCCGCTTTTTTGTGTTTGGCTTTCAGTGGTCTCAATTTGGCTTTGACTTACTTCGTACCTATCATGTGCTCAGTCACCGCCCTCAGCCCCTCTTTGACGATGCCTCTGTAGCGGGGACACTCTGCACAATCACACACTGCATATCTTTTGACATTGAGAGGGAAGACACCTTGCCTTCTTCCTCAGTCAATCACCGTGACATGTGCTATGCCAAAGAATCCACCGCAAGAAAAAATTTGGCAGACGTCCTGAATCCCAGCTCTGAAGTCATGGTTTGAAAGAAGAATCATCCGCAGCCTCATCCAACTAGTGCTGGAAATAACAGGACGCTCTAAACAGAACCAAGATGAGGGTTCTAAGGGCCAGTCTGCCTTCTCCAAGGGGAGCCCCACATCTTTTTAAATGGGAAGTTTTGTTTGCAGATTATTAATCAGGAACTAATTCTTCCTTAACTACCGATTTACCAAGCTTCTGCCGTGTCAACCAACCACCCAAGAATTATGGAGAATATTTAGGGAATTGCTACATGTATCACAAACTCCTGGCTGTTGCTTGCCACCCCACCCATCTACCTAGAGCTAGACTGTGGGTCCATTCCTCAGGCTATTCTCCCCAACTTTGCTCCACGCTTGGAGCCCCATGGCTTAATACTCCACATCACAGCTAAGGCCCAGCAAGAATGGTCAATAAGATGTTGTTGAAAGCTTAGAGAGTGCCAGAAGGGAACTACAACACAGAGAAATTATATAACTTGCTTCTAGATTTTGGCTGCTCTTTGGGTCCAGAAGTCCAAGTTCATCCTTGGCCTGGATAGCGGGGGGTTCCTTGCTCCTCATGGTTGGTGAACATCAAGCTCTCTGCCTATCCTTGGTGGCCAGGGAAGACTTCCCCCACAAAAGGATGTCTTTTTACAAATCCCATTTGCCCCAAATTCTAGACCCAACTCCTCTCTGGACTGGTTTGTTCAGCATTATAGATACAAAGGTGGAGTCACAGGGGCACCTGGGTGGCTCAGTAGATTGTCTGACTCTTCGTTTCCGCTCAGGTCGTGCTCTCATGGTTCCGCGTTGGGCTCTGCGCTGACAGCACGGAGACTGCTTGGGATTCCCTCTCTGCCCCTCCCCCATTCATGCTTTCTCTTTCTCAAAAATAAATAAATAAACTTAAAAAAAAAGGTGGAGTCACAGCTCAGGAGACTTGAGATCGAATTCTGGTTCCACCACTTACTAATGACATTGGGCAAATCGTTTTATTTCTTTTAATTTTTTTTAATTTTTAATTTTTTTTTAACGTTTATTTATTTTTGAGACAGAGACAGAGCATGAATGGGGGAGGGTCAGAGAGAGAGGGAGACACAGAATCTGAAACAGGCTCCAGGTTCTGAGCGGTCAGCACAGAGCCCGACGCGGGGCTCGAACTCACAGACCGTGAGATCATGACCTGAGCCAAAGTTAGACGCTTAACCGACTGAGCTACCCAGGCGCCCTTAGGCAAATCGTTTTAAACTCCCAGCGCCTCAGATACCTCTGTTGTCAAGTAGGGATAATCCTAGTACCTGCCTCATAGGATTGCTGTAAGGGTTAAAGTGTTTAGAACAGCGTCTGGTATAGAATAAGCTCCATAAACGGCAACACGATTAATTTTGTTGTTATTATTATTGTTCTACATTTGCAATAAAATGAGGAACTCACATACATGTTTCTAAGACAAAAAAAGTGGTTCCTCCCTAGAAGCGAATTCCAGTGTGGGGCACTTAGGACAAAACCTGTACAGTTTTTGAAACATGGTTTAAAGCTTTAAGCACTGTTGAGTTTCAGTCTCTCTGGGTCTCCTTTCCTTTGGTTCATTTGCCCCTTGCCAATTCCCATACAGAATATGAAGCGGTGTTAAGGAAAACATAAAACAAAACAGTCACATTAGATTTAAAACGTCAAGACCAGGGAAAATAAAAACTAAAATCTAACATCAGGACGAGAGGAAGACCAGGTGCAAATATACACAGGCTGTAATCATTCAACTCTTCCCCTAGAGTTGTAAGAGTAACCGATTGCAATGCATTAAATAAAATGGAAAACTAGAGGCTGTCTGATATAAACAAGTACATATGCTGCCTAAATGAATGAATGAACAAATAAATAAATTTGCAAAGTTTGATAAGGAACAGGATGTTTATATAACCTCAAAGCCTCTGCCCTCAAAATACTTAATAACTGCCAAGAGAAAAACAGGGGCTTCAGAGTGGAGAAGTCTGGCAGACATCAGTGATGGGACAAATCTGAATTTAAAATCATGAGCCGCCTGATGGGATGCAATGAGAAGAACACAGCATCACTTCTATGATATTCCTGCTAAAGACGCATAACCTGAATCTAATCCTGAGGAAACATCAGACAAGCTCAACCATTTTATAGAATTACCTGACATGTAATCGTCAAAAGTTTCAAAGTCATAAAAGTCAAGGAAAGACTGAGGAACTGTTCTAGACATAAAAATCTAAGTGCAATGCTGTGATTCTAAATGAGATGTTTTGGCAATACAGGGATAACTTAAGTCAAAATTTGAACGGGGTTTGAGGATTGAATGTATTAATGTTAATTTCCTGTATCTGGTGACTGTGTGTGGTTTCACAGGAGAAGAGCTTTGTTTGCAAGAAATACACAATAAAGTACTCAAGGTGATTGGATATCATTCAACCACCTGCTCACAGGTGCTTCAGAGGAAAACAAGTTCTTTGCGCTGTTCTTGTAAACTTTCTTTAAGGTTGAAATGGTTTTGAATTTAACAGACCCAGCACAAAGGCAGGGGGTGGTGGGGTAGAAGGGAAAAAAGGAAAGGTGCATTTGCATTTTCCCTTTTGTATTTTTCCCTTTCCTCCCTGGTTTCCTCCTCTCAGAAGGTTAGGCTGAGATGTAGATGAGTGCACGCTGGGCTCAGTCCAGAAGATAGGCAAGGACTTGCCAGGCCTGATCGTTGGGCTGATAAATGTGTCCGCTCCTAGATTCCTTCCAGTGGCACCATCGGTCTGTACCGGGCACCGTGCCCAACACGGAGGATGCAGAGATGAGGAGGGCGTGGCCTCCTGGAAACTCTCGGTGGCAGGAACAGGCCAGTCTGTGGGTAGCAACTACATGGTGTAGAAGGGGTCACGCTGGGAAGAGCACAGAGCTGGGGTGAGTGGGCACCCAGTCTAGTCTGGGGTGATGCAGAAGGTCCAGAGAGCACAGTTTGTGAGCTGACAGACGACAAGGCAGTAGGGGAGAGAAGGGGATGAAACAGAGTGTGGGATTGTCCCCAGCCTAGAGAAAGCACGGAACGTTTGAGGACCTACATTGTGGCTCCTGATGGTGGAGCAAGAAAGAGTACGGTTGGAGCGGAGGTGGCACTCAATAAATGTGACTTTTTTTTTTCCTTTACTTTTCTTCTATTTTTGATCCTTTCCTTCACCAAAACATCCCTTCTTTGAACATTCAGCTGGGTATTGCTCTAATTTTTTAATAACAGAAATAATGATAGATAAAATGTGTGCTAACATATCTTCTTATGATGAAGATAGTATTCTCCCATGTTACAGGGGGGAAACGGAGGCACAACCAGCCCAATGTCACCAGCAGAAAAGCTAGGATTTGAACCCCAGACAGCCCAACTCCACAGCCCAAGCTTTTGCTCTGACACGATGAATGGGTAGATTGTTCGTTAATGAGGCTGATTGCTCATGAGGATTACTTGTCTTTTATAAAGAGGCTTGTCTTTTTTTTTTTAATTTTTAGTTAAATTCCAGTTCACATACAGTGTAATATTAGTTTCAGGTGTAGAATTTAGTGATGTGTCACTTACATACAACACCCACTTCTCATCACAAGTGCCCTCCTTAATCTGCATCACCCATTTAACCCATTTCCCCCCCCCACACCCCTGCCCACCTCCCCTCTAGCAACCGTCAGTATGTCCTCCATAGTTAAGAGTCTGTTTCCTGGTTTACCTCTCTTTTTTTTTCCCCCATGTCCACCAGCTTTGTTTCTTTTTTTTTTTTTTTAATGTTTATTTTTTGAGAGACAGAGAGAGAAAACAAGCAGGGGAAGGGCAGAGAGAGGGAGACAGAGAACCCCAAACAGGCTTCCTTTTGTCAGTGCAGAGCCTGGCACTGGGCTTGATCCCAGAAACTGTGGGATCATAACCTGAGCTGAAATCAAGAGTCAGGCATTTAACTGACTGAGCCACCCAGACACCCCTTATCTGTTTCATTTTCTAGATGAGGATTGCCTTTTATATCTAGGTCTCTAACTATAGGGGCGAATGGGGGAGATGCGTGGGAAGGTGGTACATCTCACCCACTCAAGTCACTCCCCTGTCCCCCTGCTCACTGCCTCCCCTGCCTGCACTGTCAGCATCATGTGAGACCTACCATGGGTGCAGGTGAGCCTGGAGCCTGGGCTGGCCTGGGTGACGGCTGAACCCTGGGTGCCTGCAAAGCCAGGACAGCTCATAGTGGAAGAAAGAAACAAAGGGTCGCATCAAAGAAGAAAGGCTGAGGGTCAGGTCCAAAGGGTCCTCAGTGAGAAAGGCAGTCATAAGGGAGAAGCAGGGCACCACGTTGGATCATGGTGGCCAGTTCAGGATGGAAACTGTAAATAAGGCAAAGATGTAAAAGGCCCCCTTTGTATGTCTTGCTGTAGGTGGCATTGGCCTTGGCGGGAAGGGAGGTCAGTGTGTCTTTCACCACCCTCTGTCTCTCACTACTCAGCAGGACTCCATTACTCATCTCGACAGGCATTTAGTGAGCATTTACTATGTGCCAGACTTGTACTAGGCATGGGGAGGGAAGAAGAGAGAAGAAGCCCCAGGGACTGGCACCCGAATATTTATCTGAGAACCTGAAATGCCAGGCTGTCTTTGGAACAAGCCCTGCATTTCCAATTTTCCCTTTAGCCCCTGGAAGAAAGCCAGTGGCAACAGGAAGTGACAGAGTTACCGCCTGGGGGCAGGGAGAGTGCTGGAGGGAAGAGCAAGCTCCCCCCTGCATCTGCTGTCATGGCCATTTCTAAAAATGGCCTAATTCCACTCTTTGGCCATCATTACAGGTAGATTCTATTGCTAATCACATTTTTTAAGATGGTTCGTGACTGATTGCCAACGTTGCATTAGCCCAACTTTGCAGGTGGGCTCTGGGGTCAGTCAGGTCAAGGTTTGAGTCCTGGCTCTACTGGGTCTGAGCCTGTTTTCCTCCCTATAAAGTGGAGATAAGAAGCTAAGGCACAGGAAGTGTCCCTTTGTATTTTTTAAGTAGTTTACGGTTTACAGAGCACCTTCTCCATACTCTGGCAAAGTTGACATAAAATTGATATAAAGTTGACATAAAGTTGATAAAATTGATATAAAGTTGACATAAAGTTGATCATAAAATTAAGGCTCAGGGGGCACCTGGTTGCCTCAGTCAGTTAAGCATTCAACTTCGGCTCAGATCATGATCTCACAGTTCACGGGTTCAAGCCTGCTTCAGATTCTTTGTTTCCCTCTCTCTCTGTCCCACTCCTGCTCATGCTTTGTCTCTCTCTGTCTCTCTTTCTCTCTCTCTCTCTCTGTGTCTCAAAAATAAGTACACATTAAAAAACAAATTTTAAAAAAGATTAAGGCTCAGAGAGGTACTGTGATTTGAACTGGATCACACAGACCCTGAGTGTACAAGTCAGATAGGAACTTGGTCTCAACTTTTAAAACAGAAAGGATTTGCTGTGCTTTTGCACATTTTCTTTTATGAGGATCAAAATCACCGTTTCACATTGGGGACACCTATATAGACTCTCTTTGCCAGTAGTTTTAGTTCAGGGTTTTCTTATTGCATGGGAGTTGGGAGGGCCCAGTAAAGAAAGCTGTGGTTTGTGGAGTCAGCCTCATTGGGTTCCTAATCCCGGCTCACTGATTAAGAGTTATACATGGCACAGAAACAGACATTCAAATCGATGGAACAGAATAGAGAACCCAGAAATGGACCCACAAATGTATGGCCAACTAATCTTTGACAAAGCAGGAAAGAATATCCAATGGAATAAAGACAGTCTCTTCAGCAAGTGGTGCTGGGAAAACTGGACAGCGACATGCAGAAGAATGAACCTGGACCACTGTCTTATACCATACAGAAAAATTAACTCAAAATGGATGAAAGACCTAAATGTAAGACAGGAAGCCATCAAAATCCTCAAGAAGAAAGCAGGCAGAAATCTCTTTGATCTTGGCCACAGCAACTTCTTACTCAACACGTCTCCAGAGGCAAGGGAAACAAAAGCAAAAATAAAATATTGGGACCTCATCAAAATAAAAAGTTTCTGCACAGTGAAGGAAACAATCAGCAAAACTAAAAGGCAACTGAAGGAATGGGAGAAGATATTTGCAAATGACATATCAGATAAAGGGTTAGTATCCAAAATCTATAAAGAACTTACCAAACTCAACAACCAGAAAACAAATAATCCAGTGAAGAAATGGGCAAAAGGCATGAATAGACACTTCTTCAAAGAAGACATCCAGATGACCAACCGACACATGCAAAAATGCTCAACTTCACTCATCATCAGGGAAATACAAATCAAAACCACAATGAGATACCACCATACACCTGTCAGAATGGCTAACATTCTGTCTAACACTAACAACTCAGGCAACAACAGATGTTGACAAGGATGAGAAGAAAGAGAGTCTCTTTTGCACTGCTGGTGGGAATGCAAACTGGTGCAGCCATTCTAGAAAACAGGATGGAGTTTCCTCAAAAAAGTAAAAATAGAACTACTCTATGAGCCAGCAATTGCACTACTAGGTATTTACCCGAGGGATACAGGTATGCTGTTTTGAAGGGGCACATGCACCCCAATGTTTATAGCAGCACTATCAACAATAGCCAAAGTATGGAAAGAGCCCAAATGTCCATCGATGGATAAATGCATAAAGAAGATGTGGCATATATATACGGTGGAGTATTACTTGGCAATCCAAAAGAATGAAAGCTTGCCATTTGCAGCTATGTGGTTGGAACTGGAGGGTATTGTGCTAAGCGAACTTAGAGAAAGACAAATATCATATGACTTCACTCATGTGAGGGCTTTAAGATACAAAACAGATGAACACAAGGGAAGGGAAGCAAGTATAATATAAAAACAGGGAGGGGGACAAAACACAAGAGACTCTTAAATATGGAGAACAAACAGGGTTAGTGGAGGGGTTGTGGGAGGGGGGACAGGCTAAATGGGTAAGGGGCACTAAGGAGTCTACTCCTAAAATCATTGTTGCACTATATGCTAACTAACTTGGATGCAAATTAAAAAAATAAAATAATTTTTAAAAAAAGAGTTATATAAACTTGGCCAAGATACTTGGTCCCTCTGTGCCTAGGCTTCTTTCATCTGGAGAAATCATGATGGCAGGTACCTCATAGATGGGAGAATTATGCCAGTGATTTTCAGCCTTGGCTGCACATTAGAATCACCTGAGCAGCTTTTTAAAATCACCAGGGTTCTGGCACCAGCCCTGGAAATCCTGATGTCCTTCTTCTAGGGTGGAATCAGGATGTCAGTAGTTTTTGGAAGCTCTTCCAAATGATTTTAATTTTTTTTTTTAAGAGAGAGGGAGGGAGTGCACACGCATGTGTGCAAACAGGGAAGGGGCAGAAAGAGAGGGAGAGACAACCCCAAGGAGGCTCCACACTCAGTGCAGAGCCCCAACGTGGGGCTCAATCCCCTGACCTTGAGATAATGACCTGAGCCAAAGTCAGAAGTTGGACATTCAACCAACTGAGTCACCCAGGTACCCCTCCTCCAAATGATTTTAATGAGTAGCCAAGGCTGATGTTAACCAGAAAACCACAGGCTCAAAATGGTGTCACTTAGGTTAAAGCTTCAAGTCAATAAACCAAGAGTTAATACCTAACCTAACTGCAGTTTCAACCCCCAAAGAATATAACTTTTAGCCAGTCAGTCAGGAATTTTCTGGTCAGTACCAATATGGTAATCAGTCCCATGGGTGCTTTTTATCCCCCAAAGGAAGATAAAGTAATTCATCTACTAAAACCTTTTCTCCCCAAATGAAGGTGAGCTCACCTGAAATAATTCTTTTGTTTTTCTTTTTCTGTTTATGACTTCCTTATCCTTCCCTTGAAAATATTTTCCTTTCTGTAGCTTTTTGGAGCTCCCCTCTATTTGGAAGATGGGATACGGCCCATTTCGTGAATCAATTAGTAAAGCCAGATCTCTACGTTTTACTCAGTTGAATTTTTGTTATTTAACACTGAGAGCCCTTCAAGTGTATAAAATGCTTACTACAGAGTGTCTGGCACAGTAAGCACTCACTAGATGTTAGTTGTTACACAAGCTGATGACAAGGTCAAGGCCTGCGGGCTAACACTGGTAGGTACCAAGATGAGCAAGAGAAAGCCCCTGCTTTGTAAGGGTTAATTAACTCTCCGGTTGGGTAGAAAAGGCATAAATACATGATAAGTTAAATAGCAACATGAGGTTTAAAGTTGCCAGAAGAAAGGAAGATTTGGCCGAGGTGTTTTTCATACTGGTTTATTTCATTAATGCTCAACAAGATCCCTCACAGAGTAGATATTGACCCAAAGGTATAGGATAGGAAATTCAGGCATAAGCTGTAAATCATCTACTACACACCGAAGAGGTAGATCCAGGATCAAACCTGGCTAGAAAGGTCTTTCTATTACACCATGTCTTTGTCATGCTGATTTCATGCTATAAAGTAAAGTAATGAACTAGTTGGGATTAGAACTGAGAAGGTTTAAATCTCAGTCCTCATGTATGTTTGTATGTATGTGTGTATGTATGTATGTATGTATATGCCTGTCTGCTGTTCTATTTATCATTCTTTCCATTTGTCTTTCCTTCCTTCTATCCATCCATTCATTCATCCATCCAGTTTTGTAACCCAACATGGCCATAAAATAAGATTTTTAGAATAGTCAAATATTTTGGCTAATAGGCCAAACTTTTGGGTAAATTTTAATTAATTATTCATTTTCCTACATAAAGTTTAAAAAATTATCATTAAACTTCTCTCGCAGTAAATCACAGAGGAATAGGATAGCTGAGGATATGCTTTAATGATGCTAATGGTATCAGAGTGTTTAATGCAGATTAACTGCCACTCCTAAACAGGAATACAAATAGAGGAAAACAAAATTAACATGATGAAATACATTCAGAGACTATTTATTCCGTTAATTGTTAAAATTTAGGCAACAGTCAGATTGCAAGAGACTTGCAGCTGCGGCTCCAAAATAGCTGGTCCTCCCCTCAGCTGCTGCTAATTAATGCGATTTTCCTAATAACAGTTTTCTGATAGCAGGGAGACAGTAGTAAGTCAAAACAACTTCATTTTTATGCTGATGAGCCCTGACAACAACCACCAAAAGAGCGCAACAGGATCCAAATGGAGATGTTGCTCACTGCAGCCTTCCGTGCAGTATTTCTCCTGCACAGCTGACCTTCAGTGCTGGAAACTTCTCACACAGATACATGAGTGTCTGGGACAGCGTGGCAGATCACATCATCACATCAGCTATGGTTGTACTGGGTCACCATGGGATTCTGCCATGGGCTCCAGAAAGGAGCAGGAAAGTGCTCTGAACAATTATCCATGGCCTATGTCATTGACCCGTCTTCTCTTAATTTGTCTGACATTTTTTTGTTTTTTCCTCAAAAGAGAATCCAAGGAGGAGGCCAGTTTGTACCATTCAATATGCAAAAGTCCTACCAGGCAGAGTTAGCAGGAAAACAGCTGTGAAGTTGCTAGCATCCCTCATGTCCAAACCATCTCTGGTTGTCTTTGGTTCATGTATGGATCCCCAATCAATTGCAGCTAATTGATTCCCCAAAACATGTTACACAAATGATAACAATTTATTAACCAAAGAACTAGTGTGGCCTTCTTAAGGAGGGTACCAGACACATGGAAAGCCAGGATTTATTAGCTTTGTCTACTAACAATTCAGTACGATATCTTCCAAAACTGGGCCAGTGACATTAGACCTCTGGCCATGAGGGACTGGTCATCTCCAGGGCAACTTGAATGGATAAGAATCCAGTCAGCAGGAAGCTGAATTATAGATCTTCAGGACCAGCTATATCAATCCAAAGAAATATGATGCATGTCAATGCATTTGGATGCAGTGGGGTTAAATACAGTGCAAAGCATCATTACTGGAAGATCATTACCGAACATCCTTCTAGGATAAGGATTCTGCTAGTTCATTTTCTTGAACTGTATCTTCTGATATTTATATCAGAAATATCATCGACATGGAGCCATCCAGAAAAATAGGGAAATGTACATAACAACCTGATGGCACAAACTTATCCACTTGCAAACACAAAACAAAGCACTGACCATCAGGACACAGACCCTGGAACATGTTTGATCTTTGGGTTTACCACACTGTGAGGGTCCAGCTTTTAGGGACGTCCTCTGGAGATGATGGCCATCTTGTTTTACTCCTGTTCCCTGATAGAGATGAGGAAATTGAAGCCTTCCTCTCCCTCACTCTCTTCTTCTCTGTCTCCACTGGGACTTCTGTCCCTACTTTGTGGAGGTTCTAAGCATTTCTCAGGGACATATGCTCTCAAACTAAACTTCCTCATCTCTCTGAGATACACAATGTATAAATGTTGTTACAGTTCCACCTTTAGGATAGATATTTTTATTGATTTTTGGGGTTTTAATTGATTCTTTGCCTACTTGAAGAAAAAAAGATTTGCAGTACCTTGTTTAACATGGGTAAGAGGCTCCCTCTTAAGTCCCCCATCTCGAGTTAGTGAAAATTTTTTTAAATTTACCGTGTATTTTTTAAAAAAAGAATTTGTCACTTGCATTCTTCTGTGCATTAAAATGAGGTCCCATTATTTCTCTTCCACATTATTTTTCAGAAAAATAGAGCTCTTGGCTGGCTTTCTTCCTTCCTTCTCTCCGCCTTGCCTTGCCTTGCCTTGCCTTGCCTTGCCTTGCCTTTCCCTTCCTTTCCTTTCCTTTCCTTTCCCTTCCTTTCCTTTCCTTCCTTCACTTATCTCTGAAAGCATTTGCAATGAGTAAGGGTAGAAAACAGGACAAATCATGCCCAGATTTTGTGGTCTATGTGTGGTCTCATGTTGCTCTAGAGCCCTATGGGGGTCCAGTGTGACTATGTCATACTTCTGATGAGCTCATATGACATAAGAATGAGGTCAGATGCTATGAGAGTGCTGCACAGTGTTGGAAAGGAGAAACATGGGACAAATCTGGAGTGAGTCAAAAATGTAAGGCCTCTGGGTATCTTTTTTTGAAAAGTCGACTCAAAGGATGAACAGAGTGGAAGGCACAGTGCAATCAGCAATGGTCTTTTCCATAAAGAAAGCTCTGTCCCTGGTTTAACTTCCTCCTGGCAGACATACCATCATCCTGCTGATTCCCAACATTGTGAAGGGATTTTGAATTCAACCCGAATGGTTCCTTTGGAGAACAATGGTTGCCATCAGCCAAACTGCCTGGCTTGAACAAAGCAAAGCCGACTTAACTGGCCTTTATGCAGTGGGAAACATTTCGTGACTCAGACCAGTCACTGTTTGCCGTTCACCCAGCGCTCTGGGTGGCACTGCTAATACAAAGGACTTTATACGTCTTGCCAGATCATGGACATATGGTAGACACTCAACACTACATGTTGAATATAAAAGAGTTGACTTATGGGTAAAGTCAGTATATGAAAACAAATCACATCACCACACCTTCAGTGTTTTTTGCATGAAAGACACCGAGCTCAGTGCTAGAGGGACCCACAGGGTACGGCAAGGTCCCTTCCCTGAGAAAGCTCAGAATTCAGTCAGAGGCACAAAACATAAAAACACAGTAAGTTAAATGGTAATACAAGGTGTTCAAGTTTAGGCAAACATTGAGTGTCCAGTGCCCAAATGCCAAATGAACGAGGAAGATCAATGGTATTCTAGAAACCCAGAGGAGGTTGCTTCTGACAGTCCTGGTCAATGAGACTCTGAGGTGACAGTGAGATGGTGACAGATGAGGGGGGTGTGATTAGACAGAGAGCGGGTGGGAGTGCATTCTTGGCCTATCAACTAGCATGGGCAGATGCCAGGAGGAGTCGTGTGACACACATTCTGTACCCAGTGAAAAGGCAGGGTTGAGTTCAAGCAGCTAGGAAGAGTCAGGGAGAGAGTAGGGGTGGCGGGGCATGAGGTGGCTCAGACGTCAAAGGCAGCTTGCGTCCTGGTGTTCAGGATTGTGGACATTTAGCCAAGAGTTTGGATTGTGATCTATAAATGAGAGAGGTGCCTTTGTTTAGAGAGGACCTGCTATGTGCCAGACCCTGTGCTGGGGTGGAGCAGGGCAGGGTGGAGGTGGGAGATGAGATCATTAGAACCATGGCACCATGGCTGCCTAATAGTCTGTGAAAGGAGGTGATGCTGTGCTGGAGGTGACAGTTAATTCCCTGGCAGAATGTAGGTAAGTTGGGTGGGTTGACAAGGAGAGGAGACCTGTTAGGTTACTGCAGTAATTGTACAGGGAGTCACTCATTTAATTGTCCATGCGTGTCCTTCCTTCCTCGGGCGGAGAGGGAGGTAGGACTCAGGTGGGTACTAACAGGCATGAAAATCATGACTCCGAAATTTAGAGCAGTGCTTCGTGTAGAATCTCTCCCCCAGAAACAAGGCAGGTACTTACAATCTTGCATACAGTTTTTTCAGGGATTTAGGAATCTTCTGAAACCCATTCATGGACGATGAATCCCTAGCTAGGAAGCATAACCACCCTCCCCACAGTCCCTAGCCCAGCCTAGAGGAAGGAGAATCTCCCAACCCACAGGTTTGGTGCTATACACGCAGCTCCCATTTCCACAGCAGAAAATCCGGTGTGACAAGGGAGGAACGCAAAGGATGGCAGGCTGCCTGTGCATGAGGCCCTTGCTCTGTCACCTGCATTGTCTCCTTACATTTGAGAGGACAGTGCTGCCAGTCCTGGCTTACAGGAATCCACAGAAAGGGGAGGCAGCTGAGGCCATGGCAGAGAAGGACCAACTCTAGGAGGCAATGACTTGTGTCAGCCGGCCGAGCGGGAGTCTGTGATGCGGCAGCATAGCTCCTCTAGCTTAGAGGCTGGGATGGCTGTGGGATTACATCCGTGCCCTGTGCCGAGTGGCAAGGACTGCAGGGAACACCAGAGAACCCCAGGAACAGTGCTGCCCTTCTGTTTCTTGTTTTCCAGCTGCGACATGTTCTATTTTGGATCAGAGCATAGTCTGGAGAGAGAGCAGTTGAAGCCTTGGGTGCTTGGAATAAAAATTTAACCTTCATCTTTAGAGAGAAAAAAAAAAGAAAGCAAAGAGCATATATCTTAGTTGGAGATTTTATTAAATGGAATGACATTTCGTATGTGCCGTTTTCACATATCTGCTATCATTCATTTCAGACCTAATAGTGGTTCTGAAGCTTTTCAAGGTCAGGGACCTCTTTGAGAAGCAGAAGAAAACTGTGAACTCTTCACCGGAAATATGCACTTGTGCACATCACACAAAATTTCATCATCCTGAAACCTGTCTGTAGACCCCCAGATTAAAAACCCCAAGTTCAAAAAGCCTTGGTAAGATCCTCTGCTAGTTTCCAGGCACGTACTGATGAGTAAGGCATGGTCCCAGGGCTAGAGGGGCTCACAGTCCTCTGAAGGTTTATAGATGTGAAGAAGTTGGAGGGGAAAGTCAGGTAGGCACTGACCATTAGCTTGGCCATATGAGACATTATCCAGCAGAATCATGGGCTCAACAGTATTATAGAAACATGACCCCAACTGTCAGTTGTCCCTTGACTGGTAACACCCCAAGAACTGATAATCATGTTGTAAACAATATGCTAAGGCTGATTGCAAAAAAAAAAAGGAATTTTCAGGAACATAAACCCCATGTCACTGTATTCTTAAGATAAAAAGATTTTTAGCCTAAAGACGTATTGTGAGATAGTGTCTCCACCCCAGGCTCAATAATTAGATGTATATCTCTTTGCACGGTTAAGAAATGCCATAAGTTAAGCCAGAGGGAGGATTCCACAAAGGGTCAAAATATGCTGGAAAGAAAAATGTCCAGTTTAAAGCAATTCTAGGAAATAAGAAATGGTCCTGTTCACTACTCAGAATGGCCTACCTGTCAGAGCCCCCACAACTGGGAATACATCCTGCAGCCTATTTATTTTGTCCATGTGAGTTTATTGAAGATTTTTCCAACAGATGACAAATTTCCAGCCAGTGATCTAGCACATTCCCCTAAGGGTTTCCACTGTTTCCTCAGCCCCAGCTTACAGGCATGTACAGGCCTCCTCCGGAGGAAAAAGAAAAAACGTTTCACTCTCCTGTGTTTTCCTATCAAATTCCCACCCACCCTGCTTCCTTTACAGCCACGTCTGTCTCCAGCCTGGGTCATACTTGCCGGCCTGCCTGCTCTCTTTCTAGACAATGTGAACAGGTGCCTGGCCCCAGCATCCCAGGAGGGTCCCCGCAAAGAGCAGAATGTTCTCCCACCCACCAAATCCAGAATGTCTTTCTCAAAGAGTCTTCTGATCAAAACAGCCCTGTCCCCGCTCCCCCCAGAGTCCTCCAGTGGCTCCCCAGTGCCATCTCCTGGCCAGGTACGTAGGGTCGGCAGAACCTGCTGTGACTCACCTTTTGAGCCACCCTCTGTGGTGTCCATACCACTTCCCATCAGTAAGGCATGCTTTTGAGAGCAGCGTTCTCTAGGAAACTTGACTGATGATAACGTCAACAGATGGAGCGATTTTTTTTTTTTTTTTAATAACAAGAAGGCCAGAGGTAGGTGACTACTGGTATTGATTCAATAGCTAAACAATGTCAGGACCAGTGTCTCTGATTTTTCCTGGCCTTTTCCTCATGGTCACAAAATGGCTGCTTTATTTAACACATTGTGTTTGTAATCAAGGCTGAAAACAGAGGGACAGGGGCGCCTGGGTGGCTCAGTCTGTTAAGCATCTGACTAGATTTCGGCACAGGTCATGATCTCAGGGTTTGTGGGTTCTAGCCCCACATCCGGCTCCATGCTGACTGTGACGACCCTGCTTGGGATTCTTTCTCTCTCTCTCTCTCTCTCTCTCTCTCTCTCTCTCTCAATAAATAAATAAATAAATAAATAAATAAATAAATAAATAAATAAACTTAAAATAAAAAGAGGGACAGGCCAGGGTAAGTCATTAATTTTTTTCATCTGGAAAGCACAACTTTCTCAAATAGTCTCCCCTCTATCCTGTAAACCTCCGCTTCTAAAAATGAGGTCACATGCACCAATTCCCCAGCTGCAAGGGAGGCTGGGAAAGTGGGAACAAGACAGTCATGATTGGCTTGCCTGGTATGACCCCCCCAAAAAATCTGGGTTATGAAATCATGGGGGATGGAAGACATGGGTATTGAGTAGATTCTAGTACTTGTTATGCAGTATTCTGACTCATCAGACGATGTGTCTCTCTCCCTCTCTCATCAGGCTGGTAACTGTTTCGTATCACACTAGGCCTTATTCATCTTTGTATCTCCAACTCCTCACGCAGCTTTGTGGTACCTACTCTGATAAACAAAACGCCAGTGAATGAATGTCTGTCTGGTTTTAAGGCCTCTTGTATCTAAATTAGCTCTTTTGAAACATAATCCAGTTTTATCTTTTCACATCTCTCTTATGAAAATCAATTCCTCATTGTTAATTTCCCACTGGATTTGGGGAAGGTAAAATTTGCAGTACTAGGGTAATAGTATCGACAAGACATATGATAAAGATTAGGTCTGAAATTGGACAGTACTAAGAGAAAAATGGAATCGTGATAAGCTTGTTATCCCCAGGGTCATGGGGTCATTCGGAGAAGAAATAAACTGAGTGTTTAAAAATAGTTTTCTCCAGTTTTTGTTAAAATTGAAACTGTGGCTTTGTAGACATAACTTTGTTCGACGATGTGAATCAAGAGCTTGAGAAATCCAAGGATCACGATACGAGGTTGGGAATGGATCGTAGTCTTGTTAAGACCTGAACTGACCTCTCAGCCGGATTCTGATCATAGCGTCAGCTGCGTGTGCACGTGCAGCCATGTGGCGCTGACACCCCGGGTTAGGTATAGAAGGACCATGGATGATGGACCTGCCAAGGATTCTTTATTGGTGTGCATGTTAACTGCTCCAAAGTGCCCGTCCCTGGGTGCAGGCTCAGCTTCTGTGCTATCTTTCCAAGAAATTATTCTGATGGACCTCATTCCTCAGCGATAATTCCTCCAACTCCACCTCTGCTCCCACCTCATCTGAGCCAGAAATGGCCTGCTACCCCTGAGTCCCCATAGCACTTGTAGGCGATTCTCCAGTTGGGGTTCTAACATTCTGTGTTTCCTAAGAGTCATTTGAGAGTGTTCTCTCTTAGAGTGTGGCAGCTTGTGATAGGCACACAACGACATACATGTTCTGGCCCTTAATTAACCCTACTATGCCATTTTGTTACCAGACTCAAGCCTGGTGGATTGTCCCAGTGTCAGCGTCCTCGTTGTAACATTGTACATACTGAGCTTTTACAAAACGTTACCTTTGGGGAAAATTGTACAAAGTGTACAATTTCTCTGTATTATTTCTTATAACTGAATGTGGATGTGCAGTTATCTCAATACAAATTCCAAAAATTACTAAAAAAAATTCCTCCTTGCCCCGTCTGTCTTTTGTTTCAGTCATTGGCACCAATGTCCCTCCCTCTAGTCCCTGGGGTTTGTATATGGGGTGTCACAAGCTCCCTCTGTCAGTTTTCTCGTCTGTAAAACAGTGATAATACTAGCGCCTACGTCATGGGGTTGTTGGGAGGATTGGGTGAGTTAATACTTGTGGAGGACTTGGGTGTTTAATTGTTACATAAACAAAAAGTAAATAAAATATCTTGTACTCAGCCTCCTCTTTCTGCCCCAGATCCAGTAAGTTAGCCAGTAAGTTACCCAATTTTCCTACAACGTATCTCTTGGATTGTCTATTTCCACTGCCCAGATCTTAATTCAGACCTGCAGTGCCGCCATCATTGCCTCCTGTTGGAGCTTTGCCAAGGAGAAGTTAGTCACTGCTCTTCAGCTTCCCATGGCTCCTCCATCATCCCGCTCAACATTGATTTCCTGTTTCCTTTTTTTGTCTCTCTCTTCTCCCACTGGACTAGGATCTCTTTACTGGAAGGCACCCTTATTCTCTTTGAATTTTCAGCTCCTAGCAAAGTGTCTGACACAAAATAAGTCCTCAGTAAATGTTTTATGAGTGATTGATAATTAAGCAGGAATAATCTCATGGCAACTACTAGCATTGCTTGGTTGCAGTAATGGTAGATGACTACAAGTCTCTGAGTCTGCAGTTTTATGACCCCAAACACAGATTGTGACTTTACGGTTGGGCGGCATTGGAGTTCTCTTGTGTGTTGTAGCTAGAGCCCTCCAGATAAGCTTTCACTTTTCTTCTCCCATGGGCACATTAGGATGGGCTGCCAGGATGCCTGTTAAGTCTTGGACACAGCGCCATGTCCTGACATCCACCTAAAGCCATATAAAAAATTGGAAAGAGTCTGGATCATGGAATGCATCCCGCCTCTGTAAGCATTTGCTGATTAACATGAGACCATGGTCAGGTTAGTAGTTAGCATTCTTGTGAAGTAAAATGAGGCAGATAGCCTCAGTTCCTGATGATATTACCATCACTATGACTCTGATATTTTATTTCTGGGTGCTCCCAGAGAGTTGTCCTTTCTTTGGTAGAAGGAAGTGGTGTTACTAGTTATACACTGGATCACTTCTATGAAAAAATATCCCTGCCATCATAGACAAAGTTTTTAGGCACCCCAAGAAATGTTCAGTAAGAGGGATTTTCCTAGAATTGGGAAAAGAGTGGGCAAAATTAGTCTGGAGACCACAAACCTGAGTTTCATTTTGGCCATTCATTATCTCTGCCTGAAGCAGCTGACCAAGCTAGCACCCTCACCCCTCCCTCCACAAGCCAAGGAGACAGACCCAATGTTAATCATAATCATAGCTCCTGTTTATTAAGTACTTTTATGCGCCAGGCACCTTGTTAGGAGATGGTGATTTAACAACAGGAAAGATAATGGCTACCACATTGTGAATATTTACTTCATGTAATACGCATGTATTAAGGACCTTACATGAATTATCTCTATAAGGCAGCCATCTGGCCACTGATGATCCATGTGAATTTTTAAGTCATTTCCTGGCCTGATTTCTCCCAAGTCCTTCAGTTTCTGGTGTCTCCCTGTCTCTTTTTGGTGAGAGCAGGGAGCATACTCACAATTTAGCAAACTCTAACTTTATCCCAATAGGAAAATTCCCCAAGGAGAAAGAAAAGCAAATGAATAAAACCTGCAGACAGAAAAGGGTCAAGCATCCAAGAGATCCAGGATGGTTCCACCACTTGAGGTTTAAAAGAAAACTTTTGAAATGATTAGTAACTTGTTTAGAACCTCAATATTCCAAAGTTTGAGAAGCTAACATGCTGAGAAATTTCATTTAGATTTCCTTAACACGCTCTCTCATGATAAGAGAGCATTCAGTGTATCAGTGTATAAATGCTATGCAACGGGACTGCCAAATTGTAACACAGGATGGGAGAAATTTGTCATTTTGAAATGCTAAGGGAATTCTTACTAACAGCTTTCTCATCTTGTAAAGCTATTATTTTTCTGAATCATAATGTGATTTATAAATCTCAGCTGAGTTTTATACTTTTGATGGGAACAGACTCAAAATGAAATGCATTTTCTCAGAATATAAATTCTCTCAGGAGTTGACCAAATGAGGAATAAAAAGAAACATCTTCTGCAACCAAGCGTACCAGATCCTGGTCTCTGTTGGTATACCTATAGGTGAACATTGGTCTTCTCCAGAGTTCTGGGCTCAGCCTGCCTCTCCTCACTCTGCACGCTTTCCCTGGGTGACACCTGCCGCTTCAAAAGCTTCACCTCTTACTTCTGCCCCAGTGACTCACATGCCCCTACTCCCCACCCCTCACATCTCTCCTGAGTCACAGGTCCCTATGTCTAATTACCCACTAGACAGACCACCATCATGCCCTACAGATCACTCAATCTCAAATTCTCTTCTTTTCCCCAAACTCCGTTCCTTCTTGAATCCCAGTACAGCAACAATACTAACATCAATGGAAGTAAGATACAGTTCCTGCTCTCAAGAAGCTTATAAACTAGCCCAGGAGATAGAAAAGTAAATAGGCAGCTACAGTATAAGTTAATAATAAGTGCTGTGGTAGGAGAAACTCAAGAGGCTATGGCTCTCATAGAAGAGCACCCAACCAAGCAGCCAGTCAAGAAACCAGTCTTAGTAGGGTATGAGTTCTGCGTAACTGAAGTGTGTGTGTGTGTGTGTGTGTGCTGTGCTCACATGTGTCTTGAGGAGTCCCATAGACAGAGGCCCAGGGGCATGAGATTTTGAAGACAAATATAGGATATGGCTTGGACAGAGTGCTCAGGAGGGATTAGATAAAGATGAGGCCAGATCAGAATAAGCCTTGTATCCCACATTTGATCTGCACAGAGTTTGAAATCCGAAGGGCAGGATACAGAGGTTTGGCCACGTATAGGCATGAAAATATATGCTCAGTCTTCATGGAGAACTTCAGCTGATCATGACCCGGGCTCCAGGGAGGCCATCAAAGTCTCAGTTCTTCATGGTATGTTCCATGAGATGCTAAAATGGATGAAACAGGCCTCATTTCATAATACATTCCAACTCACACGCCAAGTGTACTTTTTATATGTAATTATCTTTAATCCCTTACAACCATGCTGGGTATAGCACAGGCCATGAGCTTTGGAGGTAGACAGGGGAAACTTCAAGACTGTGGACGTGTTACTTAACCCCCCTTCACTCAGCCATCCTCACCTGTGAAGGAGAAAATGGCTACAAATTCTCAACCGAACTGTTCTAAAAATAAGAGCATTTTGATACGTTTGCTAAACTTGACCAAAACTGACATGAAGCTGTATAAAGTTTTTATTTTCTCTCTTACTATGAATTTTCTTACATTTTGTTTCAGAAAAATTGATGTGTTTGATTATGGGGATGTTAATGGTATATTATCATCTTAACTTTCTAATAATACCTGAAAAACTCTGAATTCAGAAATGTATCCAACCCAGGGTTTTGGATAAGGAAGGAATTTGAAGAGCTGTAATATATGCAAAACATAAGATGTATAAGGTAATGTACATCAAAGGCCTCCCTAGCACAGTGACTGGCACATAGGAAGGACTCAGAAATTACAACTATTATCAAAAAGAGTGGGTAAGCTGTTGTAGACTTCATAAAACAAGGCATGACGGAAATGAAAACATCTTGTAGGAAATACATATTTTCTCTTCCCGGCCCCCAACACTTTTACAATGATACTTTTGAAAATTTGGGGTGATTTAATTTTTCTAAGCATGATCATAGGCTTTTGCCTATGAGAAGATTCCAAGGATTTGTTACAGATGCTAGCTAGCAAAGGCATGTTTGGGGAGATTCTGGGAAAGGAAACAGCATCAGCAAGGGCCCAGTAGAGTAGAAGAGGTATTCAGGCAAGGGGAATAAACTTCTCAAACTCTGAAACCCAGTGACCATGGTACAAAATGGCAGCAAACAAAGCCAGAGGGGTGTTTGGGGGAAATTTTCTGAAAAGCCTTGAATACAATGGTAATTTTGTATTTTATCCTATAGATCAAGGGTTTTGGAACCACTTTAGCAAGAGAATTTTATTGAAGTAAAATTTAATTTGCTTGGGTACTCTACACTGCAACCACATACCAACTCATTTTTACTCTATGGCCCAAGTGCTCTTTTTAAAAGAGCACATCTGATTATCTCATTCCTCTTATCAAAGACACTTATCAAAGACATCTCATCAAGCTTGGTGTAAAATGCCATCCCCCTGCAGACACGGGGTGATGTGGCCCTGTGCACCTCCCCAGCTCATCTCACACTACCTCCCTGACCTACCACTGGTCATGAGCCATGACCCTCCCACCTCAAGGATATTTAAAGGATGTCCTCTCCTTTATTTCTTCCTCCCACTTGCCCTATTGACCTCCTACTCTTTCCCATGTAAGCCTTCTTTTCTGCAGAGAATCTTTCCTGGCTTGGTGGGGATCCCCTGTATTACACTCTCCCACACCCTGGAGACTTCTCCGTTCAGCACTCAATCGCGGTCATGTTAAATGCTTAGCTGCAGATTTAGCTGTCTCGTGCTTTCTCTCCACTCTGCTGTCAACTTTGAGAATGGGAAGCCGCCCCACCTGTCTTGTTCATGACAGTGTCCCTGGCCAGTGTCTGGCTACCATGCAGGCCTCCAACGACTATCTGTTGAAAATATACCAATAAATACAACAGGAAGACAAATGGGGGAGGAGGCTGCTTTGGTAGGAAAGAGGATGAAGTCTTTAGCTGAAGCAAGAATGCCAGGCCTGGGCTACTTCCCTTGCCCTTTACAGTGTTCTCTGAGGTACTTCCTGGTGGAAAGTACACTCTAAAGTGATAGATAATGGGATGCTCTGACTAACAAAAAGGCTTTGTTATTTGGCTTTGGGATGAGTATTCTCAAGAGAGTTTTCTTGGCCTGAGGAAACTTGCTGCTTGATGGTCAACAGAATGGATAAATGATCAAAGTAGCTTTGCGGAGATGGGAAGCAGATTTCATTCATTTATTTCAACATCTCGTCTCTCTTGGGTAAGGAAAGGCTATAAAAGACATATGTAGGCTGCTCTGAATTTTATTCTTTTGTGTAAGACCAGGTGTAGAGTAGATGTTTCTTTGGAAAGTAATCTTGGCCTAGGCCCATGCCGTCGAGAAAACCGCCTCCCTACTCTGCAGAGCCGTGCATACAGGGGCCCATGCCTGGCTCTGCGATCACGTGACACAGGCAGATCATGTGACTGTATCATTCCCTCAGTGTGCCTTGCTGTAGTGGAGCTGATGATCCCTTTCTCTGTTAAGTAGGGCAAATCACAGTAAAAAAATTATGTTTTGATTGAGTAGCGTTTCTGAAGAAAATCAGTACAAAGGGCCAAGACCCACTGGCACTGTTTCATCATTAAGTATTGTAGACTTCACGTTACAGGGACGCTGGGTTTCAGGATTCGACGTCTGCACGGCCAGCTGAAAACATACGGCAGAGTGGGTTAAAGGAGAAGTAGTATGTCTGTGCAGTCCTAGGTTAAGGAGAAAATACGTACTGGCCACAAGTAATTTTTCAACCTCCAGATATTCTTTCCAAATTCTAAGATCCTGTGTTTGACATGTTTAAGAGAGAAATGTAACAGCTGAAATTGTCTTTGTTCAGAATGTAGGAGACAGTGTCGTCTAGACTTTCAGGAAAGATAGAGAATGACATTTTCGGAACACATCAAAATATATTTTTAAATTCTTTTTTCTCCCCTTCAGGAAAGGGATTTGACATGCTTTTCTGATTTGAATTTGGTTGATCTATAAATGGCTTCCATCATTTGATACAAAACTAGAATAAAATGAGCCATTGAGAAAAGTTACTGAAAATGCCATTAGTTCTTTCAATATTAGCACCACCACTGACAACACAATAACTAACATTTATGGAGTGGCTTCTAAGTATGTTCTGTCCTCCTGACATGCATTTTTTGGATTTCATTCTCAGAGCAACCCCACGAGGTATGCATTATTATTAATGACAATTTTTCAATGGAGACACTGAGGCACAGAGAGTTGGGGACACTCACCCAAAGCCACACAGCCATAGGTGGCCGGGCAAGGATCTGACATGCCTCAAACCTGCTCTCCTCACCATTGTGCTTTTCTTCCAACAGGGCCAGCATTGTACAGAAACGCATCATTTATTTTCAAGATGAGGGCTCTCTGACCAAGAAACTCTGTGAGCAAGGTAAGAACTGCAAGTGGAGGAGGGCCAGGTAAACGGAAGTGGCTCATTCAGTGCAACCGTCCAGTGGCAGGAATTAGCTGATTGTGCTGAGGTTCTCCAGGTTCAGCTTCCTCACGTAGCGCTAATTTTTAATCTGGCTGTGTTCTGTGGATAATTGGATCTGCCTTAAGTTCTAATTACTCAGCTTGATTCCCTGGGTAGGAGATAATGTACCTTATATTGGTGTCGTCTTCTTATTTTTGTGAAACAGTGATTATTCTAAAGAGGTTTCTTGGAATAATTCACAGGATTTAATTAAGAAATGCATGATTGTGTACCTTTAAGATGCCTGTAATGATTCTCTAGAATAATCTCTAGAAGAACTTGTGTGGCACCTGGGCAGTATGGGGGGGGGGGTGGATTTTCTCCAAGAAAGACAAGCAGGAGATGGGGTTGCCAAGGGAGCATTGACCTTATGATTCTACCACAGTCAAGGGTATGGTCTATTGATTTGCAAGCTTATTGTTGCCCTCTCCTTGGGTTGAAGGCATTCTAACAAAGCTCATAGAGATCAAGTAGATGGGGAGGTCAGAGGAGAGGCCTGGATTCCTATCCAGCCTGGGTTTGAATCCTGCCTCTGCCCTTCCTAGTTATCTGACTTAATATATGTATATAAGCACAGCGTCTTTGGCACATAGTAAGTGCTATATATATAAGTGTTAGCTATTGTTATCTGTATCCGATGCTTGTTTATTAATCTGCCATAAAAAATTAAGACCTTAAATATCTGAATGTGTTTAGAAGTCATTAGAGAACTAAATAAAAATAGAAAATGTTCTACGATTATACAGCTTGACTGTCTCATTTCTATTCATTTTTGCAGAATTTTTATTTGCATCTAGAGCAATGGGCATTTTGCAAAGAAATAATTTTCTCAAATTCTGGCAAATCATAAGCTACTAAGAAAAAGAAAGGTTGATAAAGGTATTCTGGGAAAATAATAATAATAATAGCGAATATTTTTCAAGTGCTTGCTATATGCCGGGCACTATTCTAAGCACTTCACATGCCTTGCTCAAGTGATCTGCACAAATATATCATCCCCATTTTATAGATGAGAAGCCTGAGACACAAAAAGTTTTAAAAGCTCACTTAGAATCATACAGCTAGTGGTCAAGGGCAGAGTTTGGACCTTAGAGCCAGTGCTCTTAACCACTGCCTTTCCATTGAAGGGGCCGTGTCTCAATTCATTATTGCTTTTGGTAGATCAAAGTGTACCAAAGCATAGCTCCCTATGCATGAGCTAGAGCAGAAACTAGGTCCTATGTGGAAGATGGTTCAGAAAGCATGAAAAAAGCAAAGGGAGAGAATTGGATGCTTTGCAGTGGAGACATACCTGTCATAGGGGCCAGAGAACTGGAACCCGAGGTCCCTGGTCAGCTTCCAGGTGGACATTTCCACACACGGCTTCGGGGACTTTCCTTTTCATATTTAATTGTCCATAGGGTCACTCAGCCTTTTTCTGAACAGAGGGCACCTTGACTGTCAAGTCCCTTGGTTCATAAAGGACCAATCCCATTCCTGCCCCGTCTCTGTGAGATGACACCAAGGTCCTGTGGGTTAGAGTTAGGGTGTTCTGGATCACACATTTACAAGCCACCTCTTGGTCTACACCCACAGATGGCTAATCACAGCCACTGTGGTATGATTTTGTTAGTTTGACATTCAGAGGACAGACTTATTTCTCAGAATTGAGGGTTCTTAGGAAACACTTCTCTGTCACCCTCGCATACTGACAGCAATCATTAACTGCCGTGCCCTCGCCAAAGCCTCAGCCTTAGCAAATATGCTAAGTTCTGCAGTTACAGTGTCCATCCGATGGTGTGCAAGTCTCTATTGGTTATCACTTGTGAAGCAGAGATCCTATCGAAATGACGAAACATGCATATGTATAAAGAAACCGTTTTCCATCAGCACCTTGGTGGACAAAAAATAAAGGTCCTGCAGGCCCTGGGCTGAAGGATCATTACATGCAGTTGTGGACAATCCCCCCCCACCGACCCCACCTGAGGCAGCAGACCTATGAGGAAATCCAACAATTAGCAAAGCAGATCCCATTAAGAAAGTCTTTAATTTATAAGCAGAGAGCAAAGGGATTTCTCTTAACTGTGTATGCCTACTTAATTATCTCCAGCTCTTTCATTAAGGTCTTTACATTCTTTCTTGCTTGGTAAGTCAAATCAAATCCATCAAGGAAGGGGGGGAAAGAAACTAGTGTCTGTTATTTTTTCTCAGTTGAAGCTGTTCATCCATGGGGGAAAAATTAACAACAGCGAAGATAAAAGGCACTGGCAATCATTATTTTTTAAAAGAAACATAAAACATTAAGTTACTTACAATTAGGAACAGAGAAACATAAAATATTCAAAAAGGTGACCTATAATAACCACATGCGTGCACATGCTCACTTTAATACCATGTCACAAACGATGGAGAGAGACAGGGAGGGAACTCACAGAAGGGAGGAAACTGTGGGAGAAAAGGGATAAGGAGAAAAGACGGACTAAGGGGAGAGCTAAAAAGGAGGCTGATGGATGGAGGGTAGAAATGGCAGAGGGGGCAGCTCAGGAGATCAACATGGCAGGAAGTCATCGATATTGGGTGAGGCTGGCTGTGGTTAACAGAAGAGGGGTGAGTTGACGCTTGTTCTCACTGCCCTTTGAAAACCCGGTTCATTTTCAATTGGCTTTTCCTCATAGGAAACAGTATGTCTGTTTTTAGTTTCAAACGTAGAAATTTATTTTTTTTAATTGTTTAATGTTTATTTTTGAGAGGCAGAGAAAGACAGAGACAGAGACAGAGCGTGAGCAGGGGAGAGGCAGAGAGAGAGGAGACACAGAATCCAAAGCAGGCTCCAGGCTCTGAGCTGTCAGCACAGAGCCCAACGGGGGCTCGAACCCATGAGCTGCGAGATCACAACTTGAACCAAAGTCAGATGCCCAACCAACTGAGCCACCCAGGCACCCCAAACTTTATTTTTTTTAATGGAAGCTAATTTTCCTTTGGAACTCCAAGAGGTTTATTATGAGTGTATTCCCCTGAAATCTTGGATATATCTTTAAGTTTACTATACCGTCTATATCTGAAAGCCCTTTTGATCAGGTAAAGCTACGCATTGGCCTTATTTTGGTCTTTTGAGAGATTGCTCCCTCATTTAATAGTGCCTGGTAGCTACAGTTATAACCCCAGCATCTATCTCTTAGCTTGGAACCCCTTTTTCAAAACTAAATTTAGTTTTTTTACAACATAGTTGGTCATAATAATGGAAATGTAAGAAGAAAAAGTCTTTAGGAGTTACTAACTTATGCTACCTTTCTGGAAATGTATGCAAAAAGAATTGTCCCTTAACTATCAAACTGGCTCACCTAGGAATCGTACCTAGGTTTCATGTGCATTAAGCAATGGAGAGTCTGCTCCTAAGCACAGACAATGCGCTGCCCTCTTCCAAACAAAAATAGCCAAACAGTGATTTCTATTTTGGGTGGTTTCAGACCTCTTCTTTGGTGCTGTTTAGAAATCCTGAAGCTATAAAGGCAGGTCATTTTTTAAATGCACCCTTCTTTACTTGAAAAAGCATAAAGAGAAACACACACACACACACACACAAATTACTCTCATTGATAACTTATGCAGACATGTCCAGCAGAAGGTCCTTCTGGGAGTGATACAGTACAAAGATTAAGAGCATGGGCTCTGGACTCCAAAAGACCTGAGCTCCGGTTCTGCCTGAAACACCTCCTATCCCTGTGACCTTGGGCTGGTTACCTAACAGTTTACTGACCTGCAAAAGGGTGTTAACTAGAGTACTTACCTCCTAGGGTTGCTAGGATGAAATAAGACAATGTACGGACATACAAGGACTCTCTACAATGTAGTGATTATTATAATATTTCATGCTTTCATCTCCATCCTAGAACCCAGAGTTCACTTCTTCTACCCATCACTGATTTTCTGTGTTCGAACAAAATGAACCCAGTGAATTCCACAAGGAAGACTTGTACAGTGCTCTTCCTGGCGCTCAAAAAGATTTTTATACTGTCATTGCTCTTTATATAATATTGACGAAAAATGTCCAACTTGCGAAAGGAACCTTTATGTTAATACCACTAGAGAAACTGAAGAAAAAGCAGTTGAAGCAAGTTGCATCTGTAGTCATTGTTTTCGTCTTGCAAGAAGCAGAACAGACTAAAAGCAACAATGCACAGTTAGGGATGTGGGCTTGACTATCAGAAACACTGAATTTATTCACGTAATCTCTCTTTCCCCCCTTATCAGCTATTCACAGATAAAAATGGAGGCAGAGAGGGAATCTTGTTAAGTTTTTCCTGGCTGCCTCTATGCTCAGAAGTAAACCTGAACTTACGAACATTTTCCTAAACCCCACCCTTCCTAAGTCTCTGAAAGCTTGGTAAGAAGGGATGTGACTATATATTTTAAAAATATATTTTAAAAAATAATTTCCAGCAATCTTTTATGTCTCTCTACTTGTTCTCACTGCTCTTCTGCAAAGCTGCTCCTTCTGGTCCTGGCAATTTGACCCCAGCAAACATTTCTTAGAGAAAACACACACGTGCATATTCCTCTTAAAATTTAGTGGAAAAATTGTATTGTGGGAAGAAAGGATAACTGAGAAAGTTTCATCCCTGGTTTCCCAAATATTCTGCCTTATTGGCCCCACAGGTCTCCTCACATTGTTAGAGCAAAAGTTCTGAGTCTTTTTTATTTGTAAAATATAATTACTATCCTTAGAGGTATATAAAAATCCTTTATAAACCCAAGTACTGGCCTGGTTCAGAGTGTTATTAATCAGTGAAAACTGCACCTTATCTTCTTTTCCCTAGTATGAAGGACAGGACAAGACAAGATGGCACTGCCTTATAAGTGACCCGTATTTGCTTCCTAACTTAGTGACTCTCCTAACTGTTTCAGATTCCATGTTTGATGGGGTGACGGACAAACCAATTCTAGACTGCTGCGCCTGTGGAACCGCCAAGTACAGACTCACATTTTATGGGAACTGGTCCGAGAAGACGCATCCAAAGGATTACCCTCGTGAGTAGAGTAGCTACTTTATGGATTGGGGGAAGGTGTGTGGTGAAGTTCTGTCTGGCTGTGGGATACACCAGCCAAAGTGTGTCAGGTCTGCTCGCTTTTACCAACTGACTCATGAAATGCACATTCCCACAAAGTGAATTCATTGAGGCTAGCCGATAATATTGTTATGCTTTTTGCTTCTTTGCATAGCGTTGTTCTGATCTGTGATTTAAAAAAATATTTCTAAGGTCATGCTGCTTATCTTCAGGTCAAGCATTTGGTAACATCAGTCCCCACAAAGTGGCGTTCTCCACGAATTATACAATAGATCTATATGTGCTGGGAATAGCTGGCAAAAGGGACCTGCTCTTGACTCCACAGATCAAGGTCAACAAACGTTCGGCATCCTCAAACATAATGGTGGTCTATCTGCACACCCTTTCTCTACTGATTCCAGATACCACCCTAGAATCCCTCATGACACCATGCTCCAGAGAGCCAAAAGCAATCCATGAGAGTTGTCAAGAGGCCCCAAACTTGCCATTTTGGAGTAGATCCTTAAGCAGGACCCTACCAACTCCCTTTTCTCTTGTCATTGTCTCAACAAATGCCTAGCATGTGCCAGGCACTGTACTAAGCTCTAGCGATATTCTGGTGAACTAAAAGAGACATGACCCACATTCTCATGCAACTCAGAGATTAGTGGGGAGACAGACACTAATCGAATAATCGCACACAAAACTGTGAAAATTCTAACAACGAATAGTGGACCTACTGTGTGCCGAGCATTGTCACATATGTCACGTCATTTAACCCTCAGAATAACCTGTTTTTGTGGATGAGCTCACTGGATATCAGAGAGATGTCATGACTTGCCCACAATCAGATGTAAGTTAGTAGCGGACCCAAAATTAGAAAAGGGGTTGTTGGCCTCCTTGTCCTGCCTCTCAATTGGACTCTGCCTTTAAGACCCAGTGACGCTCATTCTCGCCAACTGTGGGTGGCAGGATGTTGGTGTGGCTCAGTGGGTGGCACTGAGCATGATTTTTCTGTTCATTGTCTGTTTTATTGTTCATTTCGCTCTGGAGTTGCCACAGCTGGGCAAAATGAGTGAGACTGGAAGAAAGGGATTCAAAGGAGGGACTGAAGTCAGCCCCTAAAGACGGGGAGCAAAGGGTCCGCGGTTGGGACTTAAGTAGACCTGCTCCAGACCAGAGCCTCCGTGCTCCCCAAGCAGCCCACCCAGCGGGTACTTGGCAGATCAAAAGACCTATTGTTTAACTTTACCCGCATGTAATCAGGACTTGGGATCTTAGAAGCTCCTCACTAGTTTCTTCTTCTCACTCTGGGATGCAGCTTGATCTGCTTCAGCTGGTGTGGGAGACCTGCATGAACAAAGTTGGAATCTGCCTGGCGGGGAAGAAACCACTTGGAACAAATATGAAGGATAAAAATTTCCTCCAGTGCCAGCCCAGAGGAAATAAAATGTTAAGGGCCCATCACTTATCTTTCGTAATCCTAAGGAGCTTCTTGTTCTTTTCTAGTCTGACGCTGTTATTTCCCAGAATTCAAACAAACAAAAACAAATACAAAAAAAAAAAAAGGCACAGACCATTGTTTCTGGGTCTTCGGGCCAAATCAAGTACAAATCTATATCAGGTTTCAGTGAAGTTGTTGGGAGTTTCTTAATAAATAAAGCAGACATGTGTTCTAGATCCCTCAGGATTGTTCCAGTGTCACATGTCAGCGTGTCTTAATTTTTGGTTGGAAAAATTTTGTCACTATGTACAGAGGAGTGTGATCACATCAGACTGTGATTATTTCTTCAGGAGTCTTCTCCATCACAGAGAGAAGTCCTTCAGGACTAAAACCATGACATTCTCATCTTCCATTTAGTGCCTTGGGAGTGGCTTCCCAAGTACTGTGTGCTGATTGCTGAACTCAGTAGCATCCACTATGACCTGGGAGGCAGGTTTCTAGCCCACATCTAGTCACTATGGCCAACACTGATGAGGAATTGTAGGCCAGACCTTCCTTGGAGGGACAGGATGGACTTGTATACTCAGAGGATTGGAACCAGTCGAAAGGGCACAGAGAGGGTCTAATAAGTACTTTGAAAATTCAATGCTGGCAAAGTGATTTCTACTAATCTTAGGTAACAGATGATTTCCCTTTGGCTGCTCCAGGATGATTTTGTCTTGATTAATCCACCCTTGCCATTAAGCCCAATTAAGCCATGGTGCTTCCCAACAATAGTAGAAACTGATAGTTATCAAGTCTCCCTTCTCTTTATTAATTACTCATCCAAAATACCCCTTTCTCCACAATGATCTCAGAGCAGCAATTCCCAAGCTTTTTCATTTCAAGATGCTTTTTACATGCTTAAGAATTATTGAGAACTTCAATATCCTTTTGCTTATATGGGTATTTTGCAATATTCACCAAATCAAAAATTAAAACAAGCTTAAAAATATTACTTATTAATGAATTTAAAACATAACATATAATGAATTACCAATAATAAACCCATTACGTGTTAACATATTTTATGAAAATAGCTATATTATCTAAAACAAAAGAAATTTAACGAAAGAGCATCATTGTTTCACATTTTTGCAAATCTCTTTAATATCTTGCTTAATTCAAAGACACCTAGAGTGTCATATCTGCCTCTGCATTCTCCCTGTTGTGGTATGTTTCTTGGTTGAAGTATATGAGGAAAATTCTATCTCACCCAAATATGTAATTGGAAAAGGGAAGAATATTTTAATAACTTTTTCATTAATTACAGATAATCTTCTTTGATACTACACCAAAACTCTACAAATGGTAGTTTCTTTTTTTTTTTTTAATCTTTATTTATTTTTGAAAGAGAGAGAACACAAGCAGGGAGGGGCAGAGAGAGAGGGGGGGACAGAAGATCCGGAAGCGGGTTCCGTGTTGACAGCATAGAGTCCAACACGGGGCTCAAACTCATGAACCACAAGATCATGTCCTGAGCTGAAGTCTGACACTTAACTGACTGAGCCCCACAGGCCTCCAACACTCGTCCTTTCTTAAAGGATAATTACAGTGTAGAATATGAAAAACTATCAGTGAACTTGTACTCTGTTATATTAAAATACATTGGTTTGCACTCTGGAAGGATCTTTTACAAGCGAATGATTTTGTAACATCATACGTTGGTCATTTAAAAAACCTTGGCTTACTGAGTTATGCCGATGGTCCAGATGTTGAGACATTGCACTGTACAATCTCAAAAATCGCATTCATTAATATCACTTTCAGAAAAGTGCTGAAGTATTGGAAAGCTATCAAATTCATAGTAACAGACACAAGTTTTCCAAAATTCTAAGGTTTGCTTGAAAGTTCAAATTTTATCGTTGGCAACAGATACTGTCAGTTGTTTTCCTTGAAATGACAGGCTCTCTTCATTTTTGAGAACACGTCTGCCACATTCTCCAGTCTGAATAACCATAATTTGTCTGTCACTTGTTCTTTCTTTTTTTTTATTAAAATTTTTTTAATGTTTATTTATTCTTGAGAGAGAGAGAGAGAGAGTGTGAGCAAAGGAAGGGCAGAGAGAGAGGGAGACACACAATCTGAAGCAGGCTCCAGGCTCTGAGCTGTCAGCACAGAGCCCGATGCGGGGTTCAAACTCACGGACCGCGAGATCATGACCTGGGCCAAAGTCAGACGCCTAACCGACTGAACCACCCAGGCACCCCTGTCATTTGTTCTTTCAAGTAAAAGTGATGTTTAGGAAAATAAACGTGTCCAGTGACCTCCAGAAACGCAGAAGAGCATTTATTTACACAGGACAATCACAGCACCTGGGTATCTATGCAAGTGCTTTATGCACTGTTTCTCATTTAGTCACATGGAATAGGAAAACAATGTGTACTCAGAAGGTACAGAGGTTTCATAAAATTAATAATTTGTAGTGTTTCATCTAAAACATTCTTCAGTGAAGCTGGCTCTTTAAACGGTTTGCTGCGGGTCCTGGCATTGAGGAGCACACTGCTGACAGGTCGAGGCCACTTCTTTGATTGGCACTAAGTGACAGCAGTTTCGTTCAGCACCACTTTTGCACCATCAGGGTGAATGTCAACATGTTGCAAGAGGCAAATGTCTTTGTATTCCTATGAAGAGAGTTTGCACCTCACAGATCCCCTGCAAGGGCCTCAGGGTGCCCAGAGGCCTGGAGGCCACACTTTGAGAGCCTCCACAATAGGGTAACAGAGCAACCTAGGGTGTCTGACCTTCAGTTTGGGGTAACTTGCCCTTGAGAATTCGCATCAGGCTCTACAAGAGGATTGGGCAATGCCCTTGTGTTTTGTACTATCTTCTCAACCACTATACAAGATGGTTTGTTCCAAATGCTGTTTCTGGGGTTCCACTTCTTAGAGAACCAAGTACTCTGCATTCATGACACCCCACCCCACCCCGGGAGAGGCTAGGTGAGGTGAAATAAGGAAGGGCAAGGGGACGGACGGCCCCAGTGACTTCTGACATTCCCTCTCTATTGCGATGCCATAAATCTCTGCTGGCCATCTGGAAATGGCAAAATCCTTTTAAAATACCCCCAACTGGGTAGTACCTAGAAATCCATTTTAAGGCTGAATCATGCAAGTTTTACCTCCTAATTTTATAAGTGGAAGAAAAAAAAAAAAAAACCTGAAGCACAAAGTTAAGGGCTCAGATCACATAGCCAGAGAGTTTCAGAAACAAAATCAAAGCTCAGATCTCCTGATTCCCTTTTGCCTCTTCTAGGGGCTGTTGCAAGGCTGTCTTCTCTCTTCTGCAGTGAAATTAAATGCCTTATACACAAAGCATCGTTTAAGCATCTGCTGTACCAACGTGGACTCAACGGATACCAAATTCCAAACAGCTTTGCCCTACTGTACAAAGACCTACTCTGTAGAGATCCTAACTGAGAAGTCAGAAACAGAAGGTCTGGATTCACTGACCCTGGACGGAGTTCCAGAACCCTGGAGTGTTGGGAGTAGTGCAAGCCCCACCCACCCCCCAGCCTACCAATGTCTGTCGTCAGCAGTGCCCAGAAGCCTTCCAGGGGGTTGTGTCTTTTATAGGAACGTGGTGACCGGACAGGGTAACCTCAGGGATGTCCAAAGGGGTTGGAGCCATGTTCATTCTTGGCCAGGGCATCGAGAGGCGCCTAACAGATGCTGATTCTCTTTGCTCCCTTGCTCTAAACACAGCTCCTAGGTTCTTTGACAAATGCCTCCACCCTGTAGAGACTCTGTAATGTCCCTTGACAATGTAAACAGCATAACTTCCCCCATTTTTGATATGGTATCGGTTTTAACACTGCTTAACAAATATGTATTGATGAAAAGAACATTTTTTCCAGGAGCCAATTAATTTTTTTTTTCATTTAACGACACATTGCCTAAAATATGAACTTGGCCACTGGGAAATATACTCTACAGAATCAAAGTTAATTTCACAATGAAACTCAGCCATATTTTCCATTGGGTCATGTTACTTAAAAATTCTTAGTTATTAAATCTAATCACATCAAAGAACACCACTCCAGCCCTTGGCAACTACTCTCATTTGTTCCTATGTTCATCCACATACAGGGTTTCACATTTGGAAACATTGCATTCTACTTTGTGCATTTGGTTTGGTTTCCATAGTTCTAATTCGTTACATCAGCTTGCTCTAAACCACTTATCTAACTGTCATTTTACTGAACATCTAGGTGATGTCAGGATTTTTTGCTAACATAGAAAGCACTACAATAAAAAAGAAAGAAAGAAAAAAAGAAAAAATGTAGTAAAGTCTTCTTCCACCCTTTCTCCTTTCTTTGAATCATTTCCTTGAAATAATTTCCCAAGAGTAAGACTACCAGATCAAAGGATATGGACTTTTTTTGACTCTTGAGACATTTTGCGGGATTCTTCTCCAAAACATTTGTATCAGTTCACCATGTAACCAATAGTGAGTAAATATATCTCTTTCTCCCCGGCCTCCTCGGCATTTAACTAAACATTTTCTGTTTGGGTTTTGCCAATTAATGGTTATAACAAATTAATCTTATTATCTTAAATTGGCATTGGTTTAATTAATAACATACTGGAATCTTTCTTCATGCCTATTGTATTTGCCTTTAAAACCACTAGGGCATTGACAGGAATCAAGTCTGATTTTGCTCATTATCTCTCCAGGACCTAGCTCATTGTCTGGCACACTGAAAGCCTCTAAAGAAGAAGAAGGAAGGAAGGAAGGAAGGAAGCAAGGAAGGGGAAAAGGAAGGGGAAGCAGTTATGAGCAAGGAAGAGAGTGGAGGGAGATGAACAATGAGAAGGCACTGAAGAGGCTGGGGCAGGAGAGAGAGGACCCTATGTGGCTGCTAAGTGGGGAGCAGATTAAATGGTGCTGGTGGCTTTTGGGAAGGTGGATTAGGAGGATATTACAGTGATGGTGCTAGCTCAGACTAAGGCAGCAGACATGTGATAGAATGAATGAATGGACTTGAGATATCTTTTAGAGGTAGATTCTGTCGTGGATTCAATGTGGAGGAGTGACAGAGGAAAACATCAAAACTGATGAGCCAGGTTTCTGGCTTGGAAGTAGAAGTACTCTTTCTTCTTAAAATATTCTTCAGTGTTATTGTCTATTTTTATAAGTGATTGTGAAATCATTTTATCAAATTCTGTAAAGGATTCTGTCAGAATTTTAAATGGGATTGCATTGAATCCCTAAATTACTTTTGGAAGAATTGTTAGCTGTGTAATATTGAGCTTGCTCAGTTTCTTCCCATTTATGAATAAGACGATTTGTGGGTTTCCACGGCTCAGTGTCTAGAACAGTGATGAGTCATAGGTGGACCATAGGTCTCCTCTAGATCTAACTTCAGAAGCAAAATGAAACATTTAACAAATAATCCCACTCCTTCCTACCATCACAGGGAAATCCCTCTCTAAGCCCATCAGCACCCCCCAGTGGAGCGACCACCAGGCTGAGTATGAATAGAGTACGTCACCAGGAATTAGAATTTGGTACCAAGTACACGTGTAATGATACACAGTTTCAGTGAACGATGGGGCAAAAGAGAAAGAGAATAAATAGCTTCTTTCCCCCTTTTTCTCCTCTCTTCCCTCCATCTGTCTGGGAAGTCTTACTGCAACAACTCACTGTTTTCTGCACTGGGAATAGGGAAGGAAAGTCAGTTAGTCTGGTCTTCCAGCTAAACGTGGCAGGTTGAATGCAAATATTAATTTATGATCTTTCCTTAGACTCCGTAAAGATAGCACTAGGTGAATAAAAAATAAATAAACTCACAAAGACAAGAAAAGAGGAAAGAATACATACACCATACAAGAGATACTGCCAAAATCTGGGAAGCTGGACTAGTGGCAACCGTCAGCAGAGCAAAGAAAGATGCAGCCAGTACCCCCAGAGAGGGCGACACATAAGAACCAAGACAACTAATTGCACGGAACACAGGAATAGCCTCAGGAGCCAAGTGTTCAGCACAATGAATGGAAAGCATAACATCGTGAAATATTAGAATAATGGGAATAGGAACAACCCTAAAAGCATCCAGAAAAACAGACAACAAGCAAAGAATCGGGCCTCTTTAGAACAACACAAAAGCTATAAAACGATGGGGTGATGCCACATTTCAGACTTAATGGTTATAAATTCTGAGGGGGGCTCAGCCTGGAGACCAGGCTAAGACAGAGCAGCTTCTATCTCCATGTGCTGGTTGGGTTTCTTTCTGGATCACTTTTTCATCAAAGTTTCTTTATTTTGGTAAGAGAGTAGGTAATAGAATATTTCTGCTTTTGTATTTACAGAATTTGTTCTGTTTGTTTTTTTCATGGCCTCATATATGTTTACTTGAGAAAGACTTTTTTCTTATTCCATCTTATTCCGTCTTATGGCATCTTATTCCAACGTGCTGAAGGATACGTTATTTATTTCATGGCACGTGAGCGTCCTTGGTCCATTCAAGGCCCCTCTGGCTTTATTTGTTTTTGTTACATTCCATTTACCCCACATATGATTACTGTCATAATAGAATCTTTCTGCCATCTTATTTTATATTTCCTGATTATAATTTCTTTTTGTTTCTTCATTTAACCACTTCTTTCCATTGCCTGCATTAGGTTTTCTTCTGCTGGTTTAAACATTATTTGATTCATTTTGTTTTTGTTGTGCTTGTGGTGGTCGCCTTTAATTTAAAACACATACTTATGCTGATTTATCTGCATTGATTTCATAAACATTTCAATATTTGTCTTCCCCTGAACAAAACAAGAATGCTGGCATGCTCTCAGATTCCTTTGGTCTCTACCGTCCCTCTCTACCCAAGCACACATTCATATTGATTATTTTCTAGGATGGCTTTTGATCTCTCCTTTATTTCCATGTCTCTGGTAGTCCCAGTCTCTGTGTTTCTGAAGTTTCCCAGTGTTGAGGTCAGAGGAGTGTGGAGTGGGTACTTAGTTCCCCATCTCATCAGGAAACAGCAAGAAACTTGCAGGGGGTTTTGTTTACAGTTTTCAATCCATTTAATTCTTGGCAATATCTGTGCTTCCTGCTATATTATGGTAAGTTTAATTATGTTTTTTCAGGCTTACTACTTTATCATTTCTTCTTAATTGTTCATATTCTGATAATGGGGTCTTAACACCTTGATCTAAAATTGTATACTTATCATTTCTCCTTGATTTTTAACAGATTGTTTTCTATTTTTGCTGTGTCTTTGGAACCTGTAGACATAATGGTCATTATATCCTCATTATTAGCTTTGACTTTCAACATTGCATAATTAATGTAATTAGCTGGCTTTAATAACTTTTGCCTTAAATTCAGTCGTGCCTGAAACCCCACCTGCTTTTCCTTCACTTTAATTAATTTATCTTTTCAGTGTTTTTTAAATTTTTTTCTTATTTTTAGACTTTCTAAGCCTTGTAAGGATTTTCCAGTAAATTATTGTATTTATCCAAAAATGTTTTCGCATTTTTCTTTTTTTTTTTTTTTTTTTGGTTTTGGGATTTTTTGGGTTTTTGTTTTTGTTTTTGTTTTGGCCAGGGTGCTCCATTCCTCAGATCTGTCTTCTTTTGTATCTTTTCCTGTCTGTCTCTGTGCTCTGAATGTTTCCTCCTAGTGCATTTTTCTGTTTAGTTCCCTATAGCACCCCGTTGCCCTCTGTACCTGTGTTATCATTGTTTGCTCCTTCACACTCCTTCCTCCCACAATGAGCTCTCCTGAAATAGGTGTATTTAAAAAACAGATTGCAACTATTCTCTGACTTCTGCGTTTATTCTCATTTCATTCCACAGTTTACTGCTTCCACGGCCCCACCCCACCTCACCCTGCACCCAGGTTCTTAATTCAGAGTTCTGCTCTCATACAGCCAAACATTTTTAATAGTTTAAAATCATTTCTCCCCCTTTTACTCCTCTTTCCTTGAGTGATGATTATGACTGCTATTTCTGAAACCTTTGCCTCAGACTATTTTATTGGCATTTAAATGGGACTTGAAATTGGAAGGTTCCGGCCTCTCACGCTGTCTCCCTCCTGGAAGTCCACAGACTATTTCTTGAGCATACCCTTTCCTAAATAAGACATGCCTGCACTGGATTGACCATAGACTATTATATATTATATACAGTATTACTGTCCTTGTGTCTATCAAGGTAAAGTCTCATTACCAACGATAGAGGTAAATTAATTTATTGATAACTTATTTGCCATTTACTCCTGCTGGTTGGCGGTTCAAAGAGCATATGGCTCCTGCGTCTCATTCATGAAGCTTAAATGGCCACCTGTTTGGAACTGATTTGAGGAGGAAGAAAGATTGGATTCATTGGCAAGTCATGGATCAGTTATTATGTAAGCTCTAATGCCGCCAGTTCCCCTGGCAAAATGGATGTGATTAACATTTAAGTATGACACCAACCCATGCATTTTTCATGTAGGATTTCCTTCAAACCTCTTTGCCGATACCTGTTTGGTGATTCCAAGAAATGCCTACTTTAACAATAAAGACTTCATTTTCCCTTTGCATGAAGATACTCTAAACTCTGAAAAGCTCTATGAAATTATAGGAGAGGGAATATACAAAGTCCATTAACCAACAGCATTGTGTATGGTTACCCAGGAATTTGCACACAAAACTCTGCTACAGCTAATGGCATTTATGTGCCTAAGTTTTCCAAACAACAGAGCTGAAAAATAGACCCTCAAGAATTGCTTTATGCCAAGAAAGGGCAACTATTTATAATCACGAGTGGGGCTCTTTGCAAAGGTCTGTGCCAGGCACTACAGTCCTGGCAAACCTCCCTCCCAATTTGCAAGAACTCTGCTGTTTGGGGCTGGAAGTAAAGCATGAGTACAAAGAAATCCTTGCAGCTTTTTCCTAGCCTTGGTGAAATTCAGAGCGAAAGAACAAACATATAACAGGACAAAGGATATAGGAAATCACAGCACAAGCAGCCCGGCCGTATTTTTAGTAAAAAGGATTAGTAAGGGCCACCCTGCAGTAAAGCGGATTGCCTGTGATCAGGGAGTAGGATGGTTGTAATCTCTTTACTGTACCGCTGAGTTGATTGATTAAATTAAAAGTTGTGAGTCAAATGCCCCCAGAACCTCTTGGAGTCCTTCGGTCTCTGTATATTCATGTGATCCTAATGACCTTCCATTGGAAGGGAAAAGTGTGCGCTACCTGTAGGGAACACATGAAGAAAGGCTGGAGAGGAAGCTAACCCTTTTCACCACCGCCAGCAAGAGTTTAATTAAACTCTCTCGAACATAATAAGCTTGGTTCAATTTAAGAGCAACGTGTGCCATGTTTGCCTGCACATGGAGCTTCCCAGGGTCTTGCAGCTCAAGTGGAAAGAACAATGCGAAGCAGAAGGCTTTCTCTTCACATCTGGCTCCTCGAAATGGGGCTAAGAGGCTTTCTGGAGGCTTTTGCTGACTGGGACAGTTAGTGTTTACAGATGTGAGTAGCTTTCAGTCATTGAATGCAAATTGCATTTGCTTTGTTGCGCACACCCTGGGAAAACCAAGAGGAAGAAGAGGAATAATGTTCCTTTATCCGCCCACCCACATTGAGATTCAGGGCACAGTCTTTTCAGGTTTATTGGGTCCCTAAGCAACCTTTGAAGAGAGCTGTACATCTGTCTGCTTGTCCCTACTGCAGCGGACATGGATTCATTTGGCTTTGCTTTTCAAGGCTCTGGTTCCATCTTTGGTCCATTGACTGAACTTTTAGGTAAACGTTTCTTGCTTGCAGACCTGAGTGGTTGGTTACCCAGCTCCTGGGCTAATTCTGCCTTCCTCTTACACTTTGTATTCGGAAGGTGAGCTCATCAGAAAAAAAAAAAAAAAAAAAAAAAAAACAACAGTGAAAGAGGGCTAGTTTTCAACGTGAAGGCTAAAAGCCAGAAAAATAAGCTAATGCAGGAGGTGGGAGAGAGCAGTTTCCTCCTGCAACAGGGAATCTCAGCACCAAATATCAGAACACTGTGAGAGCCGAAAGAGCGTTTCTGTGGTGAGAAACACTGTTAAGTCAGGTTTCTCTTGCCCCAAAGACTGGCCAGTGGTCGGTGCTCTGTTAAACAGCAACATATACCGCGTACAGTGTGAACCATCATGGACCTGGAAGTCAGATCCCACTAGGGGTCTTGAATCTGACATTCACTTACAGGACCATATGAAAATTGCTTAACCTCTCTGTGCCTCAGTTTGCTCATTTGTAAAGCAGGGATGATCAAAGCACCTACCTCATGAAGCTGTTTTGAAAATGGGCCAGGATTCAAAGCTAAGTTCCTCTCTATTCATATGGAATAAATTCACCTAGGACCTTGGAAAAGACACCAACTAACCTTTTGAGCTCCCATTTTATGTAGTAAAACCAAAATCTACATCACTGGATTCTTGTAGGGATAGATGAGTTAATATTCTAAAAACCCTTTTAAAAGGCTTGGCATCTAGTGAAAGCTCACAAAGTATTAGTCATGATTATTTTTAAATGAGATAACTCATAGATGGGTTTTTTGCTTAGTACCAGATACACAGCAAGTTCTGTGTTAACCTGGCCAAAATGTGCTTATTTCTGAACTTGTCATTATTCTCACCCACATTTCTGAACCTTAAAATAAGGACTTAGCTCTGATCTCATCTTGAAATCTTGGACATATCCTCTCATCTGATTGGCTACTCTCACCTGGTGAGAACTTCCTGAAGTTTCCACCTGGCCTCTAAATTCTCTCCATGTCTTAGATGGAGAGAGGGCTGGGTTCAAGGTTCATTTTATCCCTAACTTAAATACTGACAAAGATGAATAGCCCCAAATTTAAAATTCAAAGATACTTGGAGCACCTGGGTGGCTCAGTCGGTTAAGTGTCCGACTTTGGCTCAGGTCATGATCTGGTGGTTTGTGAGTTCAAGCCCCACATCTGGTTCTGTGCTGACGGCTCGGAGCCTGGAGCCTGTTTTGGATTCAGTGTCTCCCTCTCTCTCTCTGTGCTCCTCCCCCGCTCACACTCTGTCTCTCTCAAAAATAAATAAACATTAAAATTCAAAGATACTTTACAAAAGACCTCCTACTGCAGATAGCCCAAACAACAGTGAGGAAATAGAGTTTGCATTTGTGACACTTTTCCCTCTCAGCAAGGAACTTAATAACAAATACAACATACATTTCACAATCAGCCAGGCAAACACATGGAACTAGTCAGCTAATCTTGATTACAAGTTAGTATTTACTGACTTGTGTTTTTGTAAATAAGCTAAGGGAAGTAAACAGAGTTTGAGATTTATGTGTTCTGTAATTTCTGTTGATCAAGATCAGTTTTACTTGGTTTCTCTTCCCTCTCCTCATCTCCCCCTACAAGCCCACACAAAAAAATTCTTAGGTGGGATTTGCCTCAGAGTATACAAGGCCTGAGCAGCACCTATCTAGACAAGAAGCAAAGCTGGGATGAGATAAGGAAACCACCTAGCTGTTAAGCTCAAAGACTCCTGGGGTCCACAGCATCCCTTGTAATGACATCAAGGAAATGTCACATAGGACACACTCTAAACCCTCTCTAAAGTCTACCTCAGTTCAGTGCATCTTACTTCCTTTAATCCATAAAAGATGGAAAAATTTCTCATATTCTCCTCAATTGGGGGGCATGCAATGATAATTAGCATCTTCAGCGTACTGTGTATATTAGAAATAACATGGGCCAAACTTCCTATATGATCCTTTCCCTTACCTCCTGTTTCCTGTGTTCTCTTTGCTTTTCCTCACCTTCTACCATAGTTTCATGCTAGACCCCTGGAGAAGAGCATTGGAGTTGGTTGGGACCATCACTGTGTCCCCAGCTCCACCACAGTGTCTGATATAGAGCTAACGCTCAATATGTGTTATTCAGTGGGCTTGCTACAAACATCTTCTCCATTAAAAAAAATAATCGTAACTACTTAAAACAATCACAAGAAGGGGAAACGCGTCTATGCTAAAAATCTTATTAAGGTTACTCAGAATTCATATACACAAAACTCTGCTGGAGCCAACAGCATTTATGTGCTTAAAGTTTTCCAAACAATGAGTGGAAAATATACCCTGAAGAATTGTTTATGCCAAATAAGGCTGACTATTCATGGTCATGACTGAAATTGCTGCGTGTTTTCTGCCAGCCACTGCATTCCTGCCAAATATCCTCCCAATTTGCAAGGATTCTTGGGCTTCACATTGGAAATCAACCAGTAAAATGCCTCTTCAACCCAACTTACATGGGTCTTATTCTTCATCAGTACTTGCTTAGGCACCCTGCGTAGAGCAACACCCTAACTCTTTGCAATGCTTATTTAGGTTGACACAGTGACATGGAATTTCATGGGACCACAGATCATGGAAGCAAGTTAACAGAGTTGTGACGTCAGTTTGGGTTCTGAATGCACAACAGTTGGAAATCGGCTCACGCCACTTCCGTGTCAGGAGCACCAGTTGAGAGGTTGCTTCCATCTGAGGTCAGTCAGATGCTTCCATCAGCCAGAGCAAGAGATCTAGCTGGTGGGCCAAAACTTGCAGAAAAAAAAGGGAAAAAAAAGCAAAAAACTGGCAGACCAAGTCTTAGATTTGCTAATCGTAGCTACTAGGGGGTACACGCTTGAAGAATAACCCACAACGAAGAGCGCTTTCGGGCAAACGTGTTCCTCAAAGGTGAGCCTGCGGAAGCCCTGTGTTCAAATTCAGTTGCAGCGCCCCCAGCGTTCTGGCACCAGTGATTTTCCTTGTTTGGAAGAATTTTGCAGGAGTTAAGCAACCCATCATTGTCCCACTTCTAACATGGCCGACACGCCTAATGGTAAAGAGTGGTCTCTGGAACCAGACTAAATCCCTGACACCACCATTTACAGTTCATGAGATGTTAGGCACACCACTTAATTAAGCTCTCTGTGTCTCAGTTTTCTTTTCTATAAAGCGGGAATGATAACAATACTAACTTCACAGGATTCTTGTGAGGAGGAAATGAATTAATATGTGTAAAGAGCTTAGAAGAGTTTGGCATATATTAAGTGTTATATATTTGTTGGCTACTATTGTAAATCATTTCGTGTGATCCAGTTCTCGCCTTGAACTCCAGTTCTCATAAATGGGTCTCAATCTTTAGGCATTCATTGATTCCATAGATGTTTAGGGACTGCCTTCCATCTGGCTGACCTTGCCCTTAAGGTGGCCTTGTTCCCCAGTGAGACTCATGTAGGAGCCCTGGTTGCCCCCAGGCCCCCCCTCCCTTGCTCCTATCAATCCTTCCAAGCCCTGGAATTCTGCCTCTTAAGCCAGACCTGCTTGCTGCCCAGTGTCTCTGTTCTCTTCAAATAGTGGGAGCTCCCTGGCCTGCCTGCTCACCTCCACTACCAGTCTCTCTGTCTCATCTTTCAGCTCACTGCCTGGTCTGGTCTTGATGCTGGCAGCACCCTGGAAATGTGTTCAAGCAATGAATAAATTATTCAATGCTTTATTTCCCTCCAGGGAAGAACTAGGAAGCCAGACCTTATTGAGTCAAAAGAATTCCTGCTGCCCCTTTACTGCAATAATTTAATCTCTAAGAAGTTCAGGAAAAACAAAAGCAAAAAACAAAAAAACAAAAACCTAAGGAAATACCCCTCTAACCATAAACTGTCCCTCTTCATCGAGAGAAAACAGACTTTTCCTGCTTAGAGTGCCACAAACAGAACTCTTCCATTTCACCAGAGCTCCAGGGAATAATAGGCCACCAGCTGCCACCTTGGGCTGCAGGTTTCGGGAACTTGGAAAGGGGAATTTTCCATCCCGATTATTGCCTTTGCAGTGTTCTCAGCTGCCAGCACATGGTGGTGGGCGTGGGTATGAGCCAACTTTTGTGTTCCTAAATAATAAGGCTGAGATGCTGTCCTCCTTTGCTACAGAACCCTGGCCACCCATCTATCAACCACCTTGCCTACACGCACCTACTATGTGCAGGCCCTTAATAAAATAAGTCACCTCTTCATGTATTTTTTAAAGCATTGGAAGGAAAGCTGATACTCAAGGCAAAACTAAGAAAATTCTCATACTACCAAAGCGGAAGAGACTTGACCGAGGTCATACACCCCAGGAAGGGTAGATCCAGGATTTAATTATGTGAGCCTTGGTTAAAAGACTAATTCTTCAATAGCGCTAAATTTACTGAGACATGACCAGCCTAATCTCTTGCCTCTCTGTAGCCTTTTTTTTTTTTTTTTTTTTTGACTCCACACCCATCTTATATTCTCAGATAGCACCCTGCTCATTGTGACCTCTGGGCCTTTGCACAGGCTGTTTGATGGGTTTGCAACATTCTGGTTCACCCCCACCACCTTCATCTGGGTGACTGCTGCCCACCCCACACTTTTGTTCTCAGCTTAATCCCCATTGCCTTGGAAACACTTTTCTATTTCCCTACTCTGGATTAGCAGCCCTCTTTTTTGCTCCAGCCTTTTGGTTATCCTATCATGCCATCTTCCATGCTGCATTGCAGTTGCCTGTTCACATGTTTCATTGCCCTAATATCCTAAGACAAGGCAAAACGCTTGTCTGGTTTGGCTCAGAACCCCCAGGACCCAGGATTTAGAGCATAACATGTGACCAGTGAGTATTTGTTGAATTAAAAGGAAGCAAGCTCTCTCTCTACCAAGCTGCCTCCCTGACAGGTCAAATCTGAAAATAAAGATACCAGCTTTGCAGTTCCTGGCTAATGGCTCCATGCAGGCTGAGCACCTGACCTGTGATCTTTAAAATGTTCTGGGGTAAGCCTTGAGCTCTCACCAATAACTCTTACAAGTTCACAGCTCACCCTTGTCATTGCCCTGTCACCACCCCCATTACATGGGAATTAAATTTTTGATTCCAATACAATGCAGCTCAAGCCTAGGAAAAGCCAGGGTGAGCCTTGAGAGACAGTGAAAGAAAGCTAACATTGCTTCTACCTTCACATCTTCCTTTTTAAAAGTGAACTTTTTTAAAAAATGGTTTTTTTAAGTTTATTTATTTATTTTGAGAGAGGCAGAGACAACGTGAGCAGGAGAGGGGCAGAGAGAGAGAGGGAGAGAGAGAATCCTAAGCAGTCTCTGTACTGCCAGCATAGAGTCCAATGCAGGGCTTGAACCCACGAAACTGTAAGATCATGACCTGAGCCAAAACCGAGAGTCAGACACTCAACCGGCTGAGCCACCCAGGCAGCCCTAAAAGCAAACTTTTAGTTGAAGCACACATACATACATACATACATACATACATACATACATACATACATAAAGTGGCTACATCATAAATGTGCAGCTCACAGTTTCCCATTCATTTTAACACATGCATGTTAGCAGCACAAAAATCAGAAAATTACTGGCACTCCAGAAGCCTCCTTTTGTCCAGGCAGTGCTCCCCTACAAAGGGCAGCCGCCATCTTAACTTCTAATACATAGAATTTTACAGCAGGTACTCTTTTGTGTTTGGGTTCTTTTGTTCAACTTTGTAGTTTTGTTCAACTTTATAGTTTATCCGTGTAGTTGTGCATAATTTTGGTTTGCTCTTTCTCATAACTGTATAATATTTCATGGCACGAATATACCACATTTCATTTTACCATCCTATTACGGATGAACATTTGGGTAGTTTTCAACATGGGACTATTATGAATAGTGCCATATAAACATTCATGTGCATGTATTCTAGTAAATATATGTATGCATTTCTGTTCTTTACATACTAGGAATGGAATTACTGGGTCATAAGATGTATAGCCCAGCTTTAGTAGTGATTATTAAACAGTTTTCCACAGCAAGAGAAATCTGGTAATCTACATCCTTGCCAACACTTGATATTGTTGGTCCTATTCCTGGTATGTGTAGTGATATCACATTGTGATTTTAGTTTGAATTTCTTTGGTTTTTGCTATTGTGTTGTTATTGGTCATTTGGATAAATCTCAAGTGCCTGTTCAGTCTTTTGACCATTTTTTTCTCTTGAGTTGTCTGCCTTTTTCTTATTGATATATAGCAGTTATTTTTACATTCTAGATAAGAGTCCTTAGTCTGTTATGTGTATTCCAAATATCTTCTGTTCTATGATTTGCCTTTTCACTCTTTTAATCTTTTGATGAACAGAGGTTTTAATTTTACCATAATTCAAATGATCTTTTTTTTCTTCATGGTTAGCACTGTTTGTATCTTACTTAAGAAATCTTTGCCTGCCCCAAAGCTATCAAGACTTTGTTCTTTATTCTTTTCTAAAAGTTTTATTGTTTTGCTGAATTGATCTGTAAATGAAATTGTATATGGTATGAGGTAAGAGTCAAGATAGATTTAAAATTTTTTTTCCAGAATCCTTTATTGTAATGCCCATCCTTTCCCTTCTGCATTAGTGTGACCTTTGTCATATATCAAGTGACTATATATCTGTGGGTCTCTTTCCGGACTCTGTATTCTGTCATTCTGTTTCATTATTTATTTGTCTATCCTTCACATCTAGAAGCATTAGTTCTCTAACTTTATTCTTCTTCAGACTATTTTGACTATTCTTAGTCCTTTATATTTCTGCATAAATTTTAAAATCATGATGTCAACTGTTATTTTTTAAAAAACTCCACTAGTATTTTTATTGAGATTATGTTGAATTTATGGACAAATTAGGGGATATTTGACAACTTTGCATTATTGACTCTTCTAATCAACAAATATGTTCTATCACTTCATTTATTTAGATTTGCTCTCCGTTCACTCAGTAATTTTAAGTTTATTTATTTTGAGAGGGAGAGAGAGAGAGAGCACAAGCAGTGGAGGGGCAGAAAGAGAGGAAGAGAGAGAGACTCCCAGCAGCAGAGCCCAATGCAGGGCTCAGTCTCACAAACCATGAGATCATGACCTGAGCCAAAGTCAAGGGTCCAGTGTTCAACTGACTTAGCCACCCAGGTGCCCCACTCAATAATGTTTTATAGATTTCTTTTTTTTTTTTGTCTTTTAAAATTCTTTTATTTTTCTAATTTACAATAGTTAACATTATTTTTAGAAATTTCAAATGATATACAAGTGTCTGAAATAAAATATAAGTGTCTCTTTGTCCCCTGCTCTAGTAACTCCTCAAGGGTTGTTATTGGTTTTTTTTAATTTTTCAATTAATTAATCTATTTATTGTTTAATTTACATCCACATTAGTTAGCATAAGTGTAACAATGATTTCAGGAGTAGATTCTTAATGCCCCTTACCCATTTAGCCCACTCCCCCTCCTACAACCCCTCCAGCAACCCTCTGTTTGTTCTCTATATTTAAGAGTCTCTTCTGTTTTGTCCCCTTCCCTGTTTTTATATTATTTTTGCTTCCCTTCCCTTATGTTCATCTGTTTGGTATTTTAATTCCTCATATGAGTGAAGTCATATGATATTTGTCTTTTTCTGACTAATTTCGCTTAACATAATACCCTCCAGTTCCATCCACATAGTTACAAATGGCAAGATTTCATTCTTTTTGATTGCCGAGTAATACTCCATTGTATATATATACCACATCTTCTTTATCCATTCATCCATCGATGGACACTTGGGCTCTTTCCATACTTTGGCTATTGTCGATAGTGCTGCTATAAACATGGGGCTGCATGTACCCCTTCAGAAAAGCATACCTGTATCCCTCGGGTAAATACCTAGTAGTGCAATTGCTGGCTCATAGGGTAGTTCTATTATTAATTTTTTAGGAACCTCCATCCTGGTTTCCAGAGTGGCCGCACCAGTTTGCATTCCCCCCAGCATTACAAAAGAGATCCTTTTTCTCTGCACCCTTGTCAACATCTGTTGTTGCCTGAGTTGTTCATTTTAGCCATTCTGACAGGTGTAAGGTGCTATCTCATTGTGGTTTTGATTTGTATTTCCCTGATGATGAGTGATGTTGAGCATTTTTTCATGTGTCTGTTGGCCATCTGGATGTCTTCTTTGGAGAAGTGTCTCTGCATGTCTTTTGCCCATTTCTTCACTGGATTAATATTTTGGGTGTTGAGTTTGTTAAATTCTTTATAGATTTTGGATACTAACCCTTTATCTGATATGTCGTTTGCAAATATCGTCTCCCATTCCTTCGGTTGTCTTTTAGTTTTGCTGATTGTTTCCTTCACTGTGCAGAAGCTTTTTTTATTTTGATCAGGTCCCAATAGTTTATTTTTTGCTTTTGTTTCCCTTGCCTCTGGAGACATGTTGAGTAAGAAGTTGCTGTGGCCGAGGTCAAAGAGGTTTTTGCTTGCTTTCTCCACTAGGATTTTGATGGCTTCCTGTCTTATGTTTAGGTCTTTCATCCATTTTGAGTTTATTTTTGTGTGTGGTGTAAGAAAGTGGTCCAGGTTCATTCTTTTGTATGTCGCTGTCCAGTTTTCCCAGCACCATTTGCTGAAGAGACTTTTTTCCACTGGATAGTCTTTCCTGCTTTGTCAAAGATTAGTTGGCCATACATTTATGGGTCCATTTCTGGGTTCTTTATTCTGTTCCATTGATCTGAGTGTCTGTTTTTGTCCCACAACCATACTGTCATGATGATTACAGCTTTGTAATATGTCTTGAAGTCTAGGATTGTGATGCCTCCAGCTTCGGTTTTCTTTTTCAAGATAGCTTTGGCTTTTCAGAGTCCTTTCTGGTTCCATACAAATTTTAGGATAGCTTGTTCTAGCTCTGTGAAGAATGCTGGTGTTATTTTGATAGGGATTGCTGTTTTGTAGATTTCTATGGAGAAGAGGTCTTGTTCATTTTTCACTGGATTTATTCTTAGATACTATATATTTTATACTATTGCAAGTGACAGCTTTTTAAATTTTCAACTTTTGTCGCTGGTATATAGAAATGACATTGATTCTTGCATATTGACTTCTTATTCAGAGATCTTGCTAAATGCACTTTTTAATTCTATTAGTTTATGTACAGATTATTTTGGAATTTTTACTTTGGAATTTTTATTTTGGAATATTATACTATTATATCTTCTACCAACAATTCCCTTCTTATCATTATGCCTTCTATTTCTCTTTATTGCCTTATTTCATGGTTAGAACCTGGTGATAGTGGGCATTCTTGCCTTGATTCCAGTCTTGTGGGGAAAGCTTTATTTATTTGGGGGGACAGCTTTTTAATATCTCATTTTTAAGTATGATTTTTGCCTTAGCTCTTTTGTAGATTTCTTTTTTTATCAGGTAAGAAAGTTCTTTTCTATTCTTAGTTTGCTGAGTGTTTTTTTTTTATCACGAATGGATATTGAATGCAATCAAATGATTGTTCTGTATCTATGAAGATATACATCTAGTTTTTCTTTTTTTCTGTTAATGTGATGAATTATAGTGATTGAATTTTGAATGCTATACCACCATTGTATTCCTGGAATAAACTCTACATGTTTGTGATATACTATAACGGGATATAGCATCTGTTAATATTTTGTTTGAAGTTTCTACATCTACGCTCACGAACGAGACTGGAGTTCTGTCTACACTTTTCCCTTCAATTTTGAGGTGGAATTTTTTACCCCAGCCTGACCCCCCTTTTTATCCTATATATAGACTTGATTCAATAGGCTTTGCTTCTATTATTAGCTTAACAAACTTTCCCCTGGGACTTCTATCTTCTCTCTCACTGACAATGCAAAAAGCCTTCCTAAAAACAAAGCAATTGTGAGCCAAATCCCAGTTCAACCACTCACTGAGAATGTGTCCAATGACAAGGTACAGATCTTCTCGGAGCCTTTCCTCATCAATGAAATGGGATTGAAACGTAAATTAGATAATAACATACAAAAGCACCTGGTACAAACATACGCTGAATAATTCCTATTTCTCACTACCTCTTCTATCTACTACCTAAAAAGTTGGAAACACAGAAGAGTATTGGCTTACTTACTTACTTACAGAGTTTAGGCAACAGTTAAGATTCAAACCTGAAAAATGAACTAATTGGGATGGGAGAAGTCCATTCTTTTTGCTAAACTCTAAAACACAAAGCAGTTATTTACTGCTCCTGCTAAGTTTTTAAATACAAGCTCCTAGATTCTTTTAAATTAGATAAACATTGCTAGAATTTATCATCCAAAGTGCTACAGTTCCTTCCCTGAGGCTTCAAACTCAGGTGTTAATGTTGTAGTAAACATTTGGAAGTTGTCCAGAAATATAGCCTCTCTCCCATATATAACGATATTTATGTAAAAAAGTCAGCTGGGAAGGACACTTTTAAATAAAGTTCCTTTTTCTAAAAATATAACTGCCGTGCTATTTGTCAGTGCACAGTAAACATATAACCAGATTCTAGAGTAGCAATGAGGATAGGAGGTTGGTGGTGCCCTGAGATTATGGTTTTTATCTCCAAGATGAGAATCAGATAATGGGCTAGGTTTTAAAGATATCAAATACATCAGGGCCAGAAGTTCAGAAAAATTGGGCTGGGAAGACTGAATTCAAAGAAAGCAGAGATTTATGAACATCAAGAGCAAATACTTTCATTTGTTGCCTGGGGCATTGGACAGGTACCACCCTACTTGTCCCCTGGCATCCCTACCCCAAGAGCCGATTCTGGTGACAGCCATGCATGACATCAGAATGACCTCCTAACTAAACCTGGACTTGGCTGAGGCTGTGAATCCCCGGTGGAGTAGAAAGGGCATAGCCTTAAGTTTGATAGACCTGATCATAATTTCAGCTCTGGCACTTACTAGCAGCTCAGTTCCCTCATCCATAACATGGGGCTGGTAACCAACCTACCTAGAAGGACCGTTGTGAGAATGGAGGGATGTCAGCTAACGCCTACGAAGTTCCTGTTGCAGGGAAGGTGCTCAGTAAATGGTAGTGGTTGTAATAATGATATCTATAGTGATAACAATGGCAACAATTATGATGACAGCAACAGAATCAACACCCATAGCTTTGGGTGGTGGGGTGTTGAAGGATCATTTTTATTCTATAAAACTATTACTCTGCTTCCTGAAACAGGAGGAGTAGCCCAGCTGGTTCTTGCCTAACATCCAGACTGTAATTTTATGGATCTCTGTGCCCAGACACGTGATCTTAGTTGAACGAGTCATGTCTAATTTCCCCAAAAGCAGAGCCTGCAGAAAGGACTTTGGTGCAGGTAGTTCATATAGAAGGTGAAGGAAGCAGGAGTGAAAGGACTGGGGTAGAATGACAAGGGAGAAGGGAGAAGGAAGAATCAACCAAAGAGTGTATTTCGAAGTCACTGGCATCAGTACCCCTCTGAAAAGTGTACAGGATGCCTTCCAGCATTGTCCATGAGCACCCACCCCTCCACAGGCTGGGGATTGTCTCCAGGAGCACTAACTTCCCTGCACTCCAGGCACTTGGTTGCTGGCCAAGTCTTTTCAGAGCTTCAGAGAAGGCCTTGAGGCAGTAAATGGAAAGAAGCACAGTACACTGGAGGTGGACACTCACTGACAGGATGACTGTGTTCTCACACTTGCCACTGCTTATCTGTCAGCCTCCAGAAAATAGAACATGAACCCTGATGATAAGCCTGTGTCAGGGCTCTGCTGCTTGTTTCTGGGAACTTCTGTCTGTACACCTGACTCATTCCGCTGCTATTTTCCTGCCACTTGCTCCACCCACCCAGTGGACTTCTACACCCCCCACCCCCTCAGTGCTGACTGCCACTGGAACCACCACTAAGCTAACCATACTACTTACAAAATTCAGCTATCCTGTAAGACCTTGCCTTACCCTAATAGACAGATCCTGTGAATGCTCCAGGTTGTTCCCAATCTCTACCTTCCCTGGAGAAATGGGATATCAATATTAAAAGTAACCATTTATTTGGGGTGCCTGGGTGGCTCAGTGGTTGAACCTCCAACTTCAGCTCAGGTCGTGATCTCACAGCTCATGAATTTGAACTCCATGTTAGACTCTGTGCTGACAGATCAGAGCCTAGAGCCTCCTTCGAATTCTGTCTCTGACTCTCTTTGCCCCTCTCCCACTCATATTCTCTCTCTCTCTCTCTCTCTCTCTCTTTCTCTCTGTCTCTCTCTCAAAAATAAAATGAATAAACATTAAAAAATTTAAGAATAAGTAACCATTTATTGAATGTTATGTACCAAGACCTGTACTATTTTTATATGGATTTCCTTCTATGATACCTGTAACAAGCCTAGAATGTAGGCACTATTGTTATTTCCACTTTTCCACAGAAAAGGAAACTGAGTCTTAAAAATTTTGGGAAGCTTGTTCAAGGTCACACACTAGTAAATGGTGGAAACAGGAGTCTAATGATGACCTTGAACCAGTAGGATATTCATATTTGAAATAAGGATAAACTGATCCATATAACTGCATGGATGAATGTCAAAACTATGCTAAGTTAAAGAAGCCAAACTCAAAGGGCTACATACTATATGAGTTCATTTATACTATATTCTAAAAAATGCAAAACTGTAGAGACCAGGAACAGATCATAAGTTGCCAAGGGCTGGGGACGGAGGAATGCAGTTGAGTACAAAGGGACACGTGGTGATTTTTGTAGGTAGTAGAAATATTTTGTATTGTGATTGGTTATATGATTGCATGCATTTGTCAAAACTCGCTAAACAATACATTTAAAATGATAATTTTTATTGAATTTAAAAAATCTTTTCTTTTTTTTAATGTTTATTTTTGGGTGACAGAAACAGAGAGCATGAGCAGGGGAAGGGCAGAGAGAGAGAGAGAAAGAGACACAGAATTCAAAGCACTCTCAGTGTCAGCACAGAACCCAGCAGGGGGCTCGAACCCTCGAGCTGTAGATCATGACCTGAGCCAAAGTCGGACACTTAACTAACTGAGCCACCTGGGTGTCCCTAAAATATACTTTATTTTCTAAAGAGAAATAAAGCAGACAGTAATTTTCTTCTTTCTGGGTGGGGGAGAGGCAGAGAGAGAGGGAGAGAGAGAGAATTCCACACAGCCTCCTTGCTGTCCGCACAGAGCCCAGTATGGGTCTCGAACTCACAAACTGTGAGATCATGACCTGAGCTGAAATCAAGAGCTGACATTTAACTGACTGATCCACCCAGGACCCCAACAGTAATTTTCTTCTGATTGCCCCAGCAATTGCCCAACTGTGGGAATAGAAGGGAGCAAAAATCAAGGTTTCAGAGGCTTGGTGGAATAAATGAGCTAAGGTGAGAGCTCAGCATCAGGTTGCAAAGATCTGAGGAAAGAGTTCAAGGAGAGGAAATGGAAACAGTCAGCTTAACTTTCCCAAAAAGCCTGGAAGTGTGGGAAAGACAAAAGATAGACTTTGTGGGAAGACAACAGGGACAGAAAAAAAATTTTTTTCACTCAGAATGAGAAAATTTGAACCTCTTTACTTCAAGGGAGAAGCTCCTCAGTGAAAAAGAGATTAAAGGTGGAGTTTACCCTCTTGCACTGTTGGTGGGAATGCAGATTGGTGCAGCCACTCTGGAAAGCAGTGTGGAGGTTCCTCAGAAAATTAAAAATAGACCTACCCTATGACCCAGCAATAGCACTGCTAGGAATTTACCCAAGGGATACAGGAGTACTGATGCATAGGGGCACTTGTACCCCAATGTTTATAGCAGCACTCTCAACAATAGCCAAATTATGGAAAGAGCCTAAATGTCCATCAACTGATGAATGGATAAAGAAATTGTGGTTTATATACACAATGGAGTATTACAGGGCAATGAGAAAGAATGAAATATGGCCTTTTGTAGCAACGTGGACGGAACTGGAGAGTGTGATGCTAAGTGAAATAAGCCATACAGATAAAGACAGATACCATATGTTTTCACTCTTATGTGGATCCTGAGAAACTTAACAGAAACCCATGGGGGAGGGGAAGGAAAAAAAAAAAAAGAGGTTAGAGTGGGAGAGACCAAAACATAAGAGACTGTTAAAAACTGAGAACAAACTGAGGGTTGATGGGGGGTGGGAGGGAGGGGAGGGTGGGGGATGGGTATTGAGGAGGGCACCTTTTGGGATGAGCACTGGGTGTTGTATGGAAACCAATTTGACAATAAATTTCATATATTAAAAATTAAATAAATAAATAAATAAATAAATAAATAAATAATAAATAAATAAAGGTGGAGTTTACCCATGTATTTGCCATCTCTAGCACTCTTTATTCCTTTATGTAGATCTGAGTTTACATCTATTTTCATTTCATTTCAACCAGAAGTCCTTTAGTATTTCGAATACTGCAGGCATGCTGGTAATATATTAATATATTCACTCAGCTTTCATTCATCAAAAAAGTGTTTCATTTCACCCTCATTTTTGAAGGATATTTTTGCAGGATATAGAATTCAAGATTGACTGTTTTTTATTTCTTTAAGAACTTTAAAGTTGTCATTTCATTGTCTTCTGGTTTGTCTTGTTTTTGAAGCCAGCAGTCATTCTTATTTTTGTTTTTCTGATTGTAATGTGTCTTATTGGCTCTGGCTGCTTTTAAGACTTTTTTATTTTCTCTAATTATCATTAATTTATTATGATGTGGATAGATATAATTTTCTTTGTTTTTATCATGTTTGCAGTTTATTGAGCTTCTTGGATCCATATGTTGATATTTTCATCAAATTTGGGGTAATTTTAGGCATTATTTCTTTAAATATTTTTATACCTAATCTCCCTATCCTCTCCTTCTGGGATTCCAATAACCCTTATATTAAACAACTCACTGTTGTTCCAAAGATCACTGAGACTCTAGTTCATTTTTTTTTTTTTAGGTTTTTCTCTCTGTTTCATTTTAAATTGTTTCTATCACCCTGTCTTTAAGTTTATAGACCTTTTTCTTTGCCATACCCGAATACAGATATTATATTTTCCAGGTCTAGAACTTCCACTGGATTTTTAAAAATAGTTTCTTTCTCTGCTGAGAGTCCTCATCTGTTTACCCATTATGTCCATCTCTTCCTTTAAGTCCTTCAACTTGAGAGTAGGTGTTTTAAGGTCTTTGTGTGGTAATCCTGACATACCCATCATCTCAAGAAGTCTTTCTTTTGGCTGTTTTTTCTCATGATTATAGGTCATATTTTCCTGCTTCTGTACTTGTTAGTAATTTTTTATCGTATGATGGAAATTGGTGAGTAACTGAATTTGTTATCTTCTAAAGAGAAAGGAGTTTTGATCTAGCAGATGGTTAATTTACTGGTATATCTACTTCTTTCACTTTTGAGGCTTGTTTTCTAAGCTTTCTTAGGGTGAGTCCAGAGTAGCCCTTACTCTAGTGCGAAAGTATTTTTCTCCTAAGTTGTGGCTTTTCCACAAATATAAATTGTGAATGCCCAGAATGGCCAGCAAGGTTTCTCAAATATGGATAGTTGGAAGTCCTACATCTTCAGCATTGTATGACTTCTGCACTCTCCATCCAGCTCTTAGCTCCTCAGTAGCTATATTTCCCAGGTTTGTGAATTTCTGTCCTGCACATGTACAACTTAGTGTTTGGGCAAAGACGTAAAGGGACTCCTATGCATATTTATGAAGTTCCTCCTTTGTGGCATTCTTACTAGTATATTCTTACCCATTGACCTCAGCATCTTCAGGTTCCCGTTTTTGCCTCCTTAGCTGAGCCAGACTGTCATGCTCTGCTGTCTTCCACCTTCCTATACCACAGACCAGAAAATGCCCAGGACAAACATAGGGCTCACCTCTTTCCCTTATCTCAAGGGTCATATTTTTGCTGTCTATTTTCTAACACCTGAAAATTGGTGCTTCACATATTTTACCTGATTTTATAGTCACTTATATTGAGAGGGCTAGCCCAGTGCCATTTATTCCTTCAGAGTCAGAAGCAGAAGTTGTGTTAGCGTGTATAAATTTGGAGGTTGTCTATAGATAAAACTATCCTATTGTCTTCTCTACTTCACATTGCCTTCAAGATAAAAACTTTTTATTAAGACATTAATATCCCTTCTGATATGCCTGGCTAACTGGCTTCCTCACTGATCATCCCTTCTTTACAAATACACTCTCTCTCTCTCTCTCTCTCTTCACTTTGACCTACCTTGTGTTTTACATGTACTCCTGGCTTTCTGGTATGCTATGCTTTTGCACATACTGGCTCTTCTACAAAAATACCCTCCCCTTTCTCCTTAATTGCCTTGTCAACTCCCACTTATCCTTTAGAAGGTAGCTCAGCTATCATCTCCTCCAGAAAGCTCTCTCTAGTACAGTCTGGGTTAAATATCCCTCATGTGTGCTATTGTGTCACTCTGCTTTGCCTTTATCCAAGCTATATTATGTACACTTCATTGTAATTGCCTGTTGTGACCTGTCTTCCATACCTTCCCACCATCCTCCAGACTGAACATCTTAAGGAGCAGGACTAAGTCTGATTCTGCTCAGAGACTCCAGGGCCTAGCACAGATTTTGTCAATCTTTTTCTATGAAGGACCAGATAGTAAATATTTTACAGTTTGCAGGCCAGACAGTTTCTGTTATAACTACTCAACTCTGCCACCGTAGCAGGAAAGCAGCCATGAACAACACATAAATAATTGTGAAATATAAAACTTCATTGGAAAAAAAAAACAAACAGGCAGTGGGCTGTGGCTCGCTGGTTTCTAACCTAGCATATAGTATTCCTAGTAAACATTTATTTAGTGAATGAATTAATAGAATATAATATTATTATTGGAAACCTCAGAGGAAATGCAAAAGGATACAACAAATTGTGTCAGTGCAAGGGTTTTCCCTAGAATGGAAACGTGACACTTTCCTTAAGACCTTAAGGAAAGAAAAAAGACTAGCTGAATTAAGAAGGCAGAAAGATAGAAAGTTGAGGAATTTCTGGCCAAATTGACAGATCTCCCCATGCAGGGTTTTTTCCAGGAGGCCATACCAGGATGGGATCCTGAAAAACAGAATAGCTTGGTCAGAGTGAGTTCCTGAAGTAGCCAAGCACAGGAAGAGCCAGAGGGCAAGTACCAGCTGCGTTCTGGGCAGCACCCAGGGGCAAACCCAGAGGAGCCAAGTTCTGTAGCTGAATCCAAGGCATCGAAACCCCAAGCAGATTCTGGAACTGAGCCCAGGGAGAGAATAACAAGGGCAAGAGGGAAGTGAGATCCAAGACAACTTTTATGAATAGGGCTGGCAGGTCCACAGCATTTTTCAGTTGGTCACTGGCTACATGATGCCTAGATAAGTCTGTGGTTGGGTTAACCTTGGTCTTCTCAGAGGAGTTAAGTGAGAAGGTTGTCCATTTAGAGATGAAAGGACGAGAAGTGTCTGGAACTTAGGGATTGGAGAAGCTCTGGTTCAGCAGATCCATAAGGACCCATCCAGGGCTAAAACCCAAAGATTTGCTGAGATACATTGGGTGAGGCTGAGGTTGGGTAATGGGAGTTTGTAGCAATGTAGACACTGAGGTTGTAGGACATTCTCCAGTGAAGCGCCATGAATGTTATGTCAAGGAATTATATGGATGACTTTCTGCAGGACTGAGATTGGCAAGGGAATGCAGCCACTGGCAAAGCAGGCTAGGAAATCTGGGCTGTTACTGAATACCTGTCATGCACAGAACACTTCACAGAATCCATGTACATATAACATGCCGCCTTCTGCATAAGACAAAAAGCCAGACATGGTTCTTCTTTCATCAGTAATGGTCTTTTAGGCATCATTGTGAATGTAGGCATCACTGGTGATTTAGCACCAGCAATGACAACAGAAAAAGTGTCAGAAGTGAGGTTACTGCACATATATTCAGTATATCTCTTTGGAGGGGCTTTTCACACAAATGCACCCGGTTGGCTATCAGTATCTCAAACTCGCATGTCTGATCATTTCCTCCTCCCAGCTTTCCACCTGGACCCAGGTATGTGTAGGCCACTAGAATACTGCTGGAGCCAGAGAGAGGCGTGATAAACTAAAGAGCTGTGTAGCCTTATCTGAGAGCCAAAGAGGTTAGCAATAGTCTTCGTTTCTCTGCCCCTCCCCCTTCCCTCAAGACTAAAGCCCTAGAGTTTCACCAAGGACCTCAGCTGTAGCCTTCCTAAGTATTCCTTTAAGAAAGCCACAAGTATGTACCTTGTCTCTCTATCCCCAGGCTTCCTGATCTTTCCTCCTTCTCTTTCCTCCCTTATTTCCTGGAGGGTGCTGGGGCCCAGTGCTGAACCTCTCTATGTCCCAGCTAAGTGGATATGCTAACCACCTTATTCTCAGGCCCCAGACTACTGAGTCCCATTTAGATGATTCCCTCCTGGTTTTTCTTTCAGTTTCAGGACCTTGTATCTGTCATTCTGTCATCTCTACCCACCAATTCTAAACCAAGCTGCCTTCCAACCACCTGCTCAGATCTTTTTTACTTCCCATGCCTTCCAGAAACCTGTCTGGATTTGCCCCCATCCTATTCACATTTAATTTGACTGGCTAATATTTATCAAGCCCATTTTATGTTCCAGCCACTAGTCATGACTTCGTGGACTTCAGCCTCAGAACCATACCAGGAGACTGGTCATATCAATATCCAGAGGAAGAAAATGAGGTTGAGAGTGATTACTGACATATCCTATCTAGAACTGAGCTTCAGAACTAAGCCTAGAACACACAGTGGTCTGATTCAAAAACCAGAGCTTTAACTACTTCACCAAACTGCCTCCCAAAGACTGTCCAGTCTTCCTTCTTATTGGCTCATACCTCTGATCCTGTGTTTCTGTTTCCTCTCTTCTGTTCCCAGAGTCAAACCCTACACAACGCACGCAGGAATTGTTGCAGTGTCTCCTCACTCTGGGCCTTCTCCCTTCCCAACACTGGGCACATCCTGGATGTGGTGTGGTGGAGTGGAGAGCGTGGCTCTGGCACCAGACAGATTTGACCTTGAATCCCAGTGTCCTCACTCATCTACTCTTTGATCTTGGGTTAGCTCACTTAACTTCTCTGAGTCTGGGTTTCCACATGTGAAAAATGGGAATTCTTATAGCCTCTTTATCAAGGAAGTTGTTGTTGTTGTTGTTGTTGTTGTTGTTGTTGTTGTTCTTCTTCTTCTTCTTCTTCTTCTTCTTCTTCTTCTTCTTCTTCTTCTTCTTTTTCTTTCTTTCTTTCTTCTTCTTCTTCTTCTTCTTCTTCTTCTTCTTCTTCTTCTTCTTCTTCTTCTTCTTCGAGTGTTTACTCAAAATATAGATAATGTAGGTCAATCCTTAGCACAGTGCCTGGCACTTAGTGAAGGGTCAATACATGCTAAGTATGGGCATTTGATTCGTCCCAGAAAGAAACTTCCGTCATGTTTCCCTCCTTTCACAGTGGGCACTCAGTATCCTTCTTGACCCAGTCCTGACTTTCTCCTTCATCTTATCTCTTTGCCTTCTCTACCTCAAGTCCACCAAATAGTCTCCTCTATTTCCTGACCTCTCGGTGGGATGTAGGGAAAAGAACGTGTGCTCTGAGGTCAGGCAGACCTGGGTTTGAACACCAGTTTTGACCTTTGCTAGCTTTGTGAGATTTGGCAGGTTCCTTAACATCTCTAGGTCTCAGTTTTCTTATCTATAAAGTGAGAATGAGGTTGTAGTGAGGATTACACCTACGAAAGCATTACACCTGACACCTCATAGGTGTTTAATCCTCATATGTATGTCATTATCAGAACCCCTGCTCCTCCTGTCCTGCCAATCTTCCCGTGGGAGCCTCCTTCCACTGGACAGTCTCAATGATCTTCCATATTCTTTTAGATTCCTCTTACAAATTCCCATAATGCTTTCCATCCATAATAGTACCGAGACCTTTGCATTGTATGGTTCTTTAAAGTTTTCGTAGTTCTTTCCAAAACCAGCCCAATTAATTTGTACAACTCTGGTAGATAGTCCAGCTAGTAATTATTACCCCTATCTTTAAAAGGTAAACTGAGGCTCTGAGAGAGTGAATGACTGATTCATGGTCATGCGTAGAGGTCTGGAGCCCACTTCTTCCGGCTCTTGGTCACCAGTGCCTCTCTTCCTGTACCATTCTGCACCTGAGTGACTGCCATTCACCTGAAGTCATCGCCCTTTCTAATGTCGTGGATTGTTTTCCATGGGTACCTGCCTTGTCTCCCCAGGGAGAAGTCTGGTCCCTGCCCCTGGCCTAGTGCCTTGCAGATATCTGTTATATGGTTGATGTCATTCAGTGGATTGGAATTTGATTTAATGTGATATGTTGCAAGACCATTGTAGGAAACTAACAACTAAATTGATCAGAAAGTCGAACTGGTACAATGACATTTTATTCAAGTGTAAGGAACCACAAAGACAGATCCCACTCTTGCGACACCTGCCTCTCTTCACTCATGCCTTTAGACTTTGATTCCTTGGATTTGGGGACTTTGGAGTTGCCTGCTCCATCCTCTCTGCTCTGTGATCTTGTTTCTATAATATCCCTGACCATGCTGGATTGTGAGTAATCTGCTGAACCATCTGTTTCCCCACCCCCAGGCCATGAGTCCTTCCAGGGCAAGCACCTTATCCAATTCCTGTCAGTGTCCAGGACCTGCCACTGTGCTTGGCACATAGTAAATGGAAGTTGAATGAATAAATCAGAAAGGCCCATCTGGGTCCATCCCCTCATCTCCCTATGATTGTGCTCATTCCTATTCTCTTATTCCATAGTACATAGATTTCTTATCGCCTATACTGAATAAAAGGCAGGTTTCTTGTTTTACTCGTTTTGTAGCCTCCCTAACAACCAGGAAAGGAGGAAACTATAATTATTGAGTGTCTATTGTGTGCCAGTAGTGATTTCATATATTATCTCATCTTTTAAAAATTGAATTTAATTCTTATAATAGGTCAGTGAGATAGGCATTATCATCTTTGAATTACAGAGGAAGGAGCCGAGACTCAAGGAAATAAAGTAATTGGAATTTGACCAAGTTTACATAGCTAGAAAGTGGCAATGCTAGCATTTGAGTCCTTGTAAGACCAATGCCTCTCTTTTTCGTTGCTGCTTGGTGTTTGTTTTTTAACAGCATGCAGGTTAGCTGAGTGTGTTAGTCCAATAGGTGTCAGGAACTCTGCTGAGCTGAAACTTGAATTTAATCATATTGAATCAAATCTGTACAAGCCTGCTCCCAAATGCTTCGAGCACATATACTGCCACCTTCCCCTTTGACTGTTTGGGTGAAATGCTTTTGAAAACATGGGCTAAGCATTCTCAATGCATCAGACACAGTGCTAGGCACTAGGGACAGCACTGAGGACAGGTCTCCTCAGGGAGGTTATAGTCTGGTGGGGAAACAGACATGTAACAGTGATCATAAATGTTATCTGTGCCATGGGGAGACGGGAGACAAGACTTAGGTCAGTCTGGGGACTCCTGGGGGATTCTGGGTAAGTCATGAAGGAGGGATGAGAGTTGGCCAAGCCAAGCAGGAGGAGAGCATAGAGGTAACAGCGTGTGCTAAGCCCCTGAGGTGCAGAATTGCAGGCAGGATGGGTCTGGGAAAAGGGAGCATTTTGGTAGAACAAGGCAGAAGAAGCAAGAGACGCTGAAGCTGGTCTCCCTGTGTTCACAGCGTGAACCAAAGGTCACATGTGGCTCCCAGCCCTTGGCCTTACATAAGTAGTGCTCTTGGCTTAGATGACAACCAGGAGAGTCTCCTCACCCAGGAAGTGAGTTACAGAAAAAGCTGGCAGCATATCCATCTGTCTTCTCTAGGGAAATGATGGATGAACACAGGGTTTGCATTTCCCTGATGTGTAGGAAATAATGAGCAGGCGATTGGGCAGGCTTACACAGTGACATCATGTGCCTGGGGCAGGGCAGGGCAGCCCTCAGCAGGCTGGGAGGGTGGCTTTGTGCCTGTGTTCTTGATGGGCGCCTGGAGCAGAGGGCTCTGGGGTAGCAGGGAGCTCGTGTAAACCGGATCTGGCCCTGTTCAGAATGGTTTTCTTACGTGGTAGAGTAAAGCAGAGAGTTCTGTCACCCCGGGCCACAGGGGAGTGAGCTGCAGTTGTTACTTGTGTCCACCCAGTTCGAGTTTTCCTCCTCACTATGCCTGAAAATGTCCTTTAACTCAGGACTTTATTAACCAACCAAAGAATGGCTGAGAACTGGCCTGGTCTTATGATGGACTATATGTTCATTAACCAGCATATACACATATATATACATCAATACTCATCACAGGCAGAAACAAACCCAGTGAAGTGCTGATGTTGACTCTCCGTTCCTCTCCCTCCTCCCCCTGGCACTTAGAAAACCCCTCAGTCAGTTTTGCCTTGGTCCTGTCCAGATCTTGTTCTGTTCTCCCCCCCACATCACCCACTGGTTCCCTCCTGCACCTCCCTCCTCATTCATCCACATCACCCTGATGTCATCCTCTTCACCACGTCACCCTTCCCTCCTGTAGGCACCCTCCCCCGTGATCCTCACCAGACTGCTGTGGACCAGTCCCTTCCACATACCCAGACCACCTTTCCCCATCCTCTCCCGTGGCTAGTCTGCCTACCCCTCATCCTGGAAGGCACAGAAAAGCCAGCTCAAAGCCAACCATGCTTATTTCCAAGCGCTTCCCAAGCCCACACTCATTCCCTCTACCCTTTGCTCCTTGCTCTCCCCCCACAGCCCCACACTCCCCTTTTGCTCCCTCTAATGCATTCTTCACACGGCTGCCTAGATGACTTATCTAAAATTCAACTGCGAGTACGCCATTCCCCTGCTCAGGACCCTTCAGTGGTTTCAGACCCTTTCAAATGGCATCCAAACTCCTGAGGCATGAGAGGCAGAGCCATCCATGAGCAGGCTCCTTTCTACCTCCCTGGCATCATTTCCTACCTCTCCCCTGACAGTTGGTGACACAGCAATGCTAAATTACTTATGGCTCCCCAAACACACAGTGTTATTTAATGGTTCTGAGTCTGCCAGAAATAGCCTCTCCTCTCTATTCAGTCTTACAAATCTGATCAGCCTTTAAAAGTCTCGCTTCATCCCTTCCCCGAAACCCAGAATGATTTCTGTCTATTGTTGTCCTGTCTGCATATTCCCAAGACCTTCTTGTTTACAGCAATGGTTTTATTCATCCCTGAATAGCACAGGGCCTAACACAGAGTGGGGGCTTAGCCAGTGCTGGTTGAATAATTGTCCAATTACACTTTCTTTGCCACATTTAAGGGACTCGTGCATTAGCCACAGTCACACTGATACCTGCATTCTGATTGGCTTTCCCAGGTCGGGCCAATCACTGGTCTGCAATCATTGGTGGATCCCACTCCAAGAATTACGTGCTATGGGAGTACGGAGGATATGCGAGCGAAGGTGTCAAACAAGTTGCAGAATTGGGCTCACCTGTGAAAATGGAGGAAGAAATTCGGCAACAGGTAAAAAAAACAATCACAGAATGACCCCAAACCAGGAGTGCAGTCAAAACATCCCTTAGATTTCTTTCCTGGAGACTTGAAATTCATAGTACAATGTGCTGGAAAATCGGTGCCATAGGAAGCAAAATCTATTTGCTGAGTTTGGGGGTTTATGTCAATGTGAGGACAGAGACACACATGTCTATCCTGTTGTCTCAGATTTTCCCCAACTGTATTTGCATTTTCTTCAGTTTGTACTAAAATCGGCTGCTGTGGCCACGTTTTGGGATGTGGCCTCCTGAGAGTCAATGCAGTTGGTTATGGTTTTCTTGCTATGATCCTTGAGAGGGTCGCAGGAGTGACACTGAAGTTGCCCACACCAGAATCACTATTCCAAAAATACACTGCATATCAGCCCATGCTTTTTGCGACTATGCCTCGAGGTGTTTAACAAGTTAGTTGGTCATTAGTTGTAATAATTAGGGACTGAGGATCTTTTATGTACCACGTACTGTGTGCCACGGGGCCAGGAACTGTACCATTATCTAGCCACCCGCCCCCCCCCATCCCATTGAGAGTTAAGGGAGAAATAGCCCATCGTTCTTTTTGATTTGCTTGGCTGACAGTGCTATCGTCCCTCATTAAAAGCACTAGAAAGAGGCCGAAGAAGCATCTGGCAAGAAGAGCTGCCATTTTTCCACGGCCATTCACAGGCTGTACTGTGGAGAGGTGATGGGCCAGCTTCGGCTGGTACCACGCACTCGCAGAAGCCCTTCAGGCCTGAGAGGGCCCACTGGGCAGATACAGCTCACTGCTCACAAGTGCTCAGGAGGGAGTAAGAAAGGAGCAAGGGCGTGCTTGGAATGTGGTCATTTCAGAGCACAGGTCACTGCGAGGCTGTCCCACATCTCCTAAGACTGCAGGAGGCCCTGGGGACCTGTCTCAGGACGTGTGTGTGCCCACAGGCCTGAACAGCACAGGAGGGCAAGCTAAGCTGAGGCCCCTGGTGCCTCTCTGTGAAGTCTCCCGTCGGGACTCCAGGCTGCCCACAAACTTTAAACTGAATGCAGCACAGGTCACCCTGACTCCTCCTATAATCTCCTGAAGAATCCTTTTGGACCAGAATCCAAAAATTCCCAGGAATTAGCTTATGTTTTTTATTAATTTGATTTAAAGCCTTTTCTACACTCTTGGGAAAAAATGTCTAACCAGATGTTTCAAGATTGCATGTTATTCATCACAAGTGTATCCAACCAACTAGCTAGTATTTCCCAGACTCTGGCCAGCATGCTCATAACTCGCCTTGCTCATGCACATACACCTGTGAGGCCATGGAAGACACCACCTTTTTTTTTTTTAACTTTGTTTATTTATTTGTGGGAGTGCAAGTGGGGGAGGGGCAGAGAGAGAAAAAGAGAGAGAGAATCTCAAGCAGGCTCCACACTGTCAGTGCAGAGCCCAGTGCAGGGCTCAGACCCACAAACCATGAGATCATGACCTGAGCTGAAGCCAGCTTCGTAACCGACTGAGCCACCCAGGCACCCTGGAAGGCATCGTCTTGGTCCTAATCTGTCCAGCCTGTCATGGGGGAGGATCCTTTGCGATCCTGAGGGTCCACGTTCCTGGTTCTCAAGCACAGGATTCTGGTACACTGGCTTGGCAAGTTCCGTTGTGTGGTATGATAAAACAACACACACACACACACACACACACACACACACACACACACACACACTACAAATAATAGTTGAAACACTGAAGTTTGAAAATAAATTAGGTCAAGGTCAAGGGCATCTTCTTAATAATGCCAGTCTCATTCGGTGTCCTTCTCGAGAGATTCCTGGAGAGAAGGGAAGCATGTATGAATCATGAGAAACTGGGACCAGTTGTGCCAGCAAACATTATTTATCATGTGTCATAGCAGCAAAAAGGTTGGAAGCTGATGGATGGGGCCCCCAGCCTTAGAACATCCCCCTTAGGAAAACATTCTTTGCTTGGTGTGTTCCTAACCAGCACACATGGGATTAGCTATCTAATCCCACAGTCTGCCTATCCCAGCTGGCTAGTATTCCTGACATTAAACCATAATAGGTTTAATTATGAATACTGCACCTGGGAGTTAAAATCCCACTGAGCATTATCTCGGGGTCTATCACTGTCTTTCAGGCCCCCTGGTGCGGGTGTCTACTTTTAGCACTCATGTCTAGTCTGAGAAGACAGTAGTATTATCCCTGTTTTACCGATAAGGAGACTGAGCCCCAGTCAACAGCCAGAGAATACTGGAAGTTAAACCCAAATCTGTCTTGCTCCAAAGCTTGTACACAGTACCATATATATAATTTGCAAGGCCTAGTGCAAAGTGGGGCCCCTTGTTCAAGACTTAAGAATTCTAAGATGGTGCTGCTGTAAGAGATGATGTAAGAGAGAGATGTAAGAGAGAGAGCACGCGCGCATGTGAGTGGAGAAGAGGCAGAGAGAGAGGGAGAGAGAATCCCAAGCAGGCTCTTCACTGACAGTGCGGGGCTCAATCCCACAAGCCATGAGATCATGACCTGAGCCGAGATTGAGAGTCGGACACTCAACTGACTGAGCCACCCAGGCACCCGATGCTGTGAATTTCATAGCATGGGGCCCTGAGAGTCTGCTGGTCACACACCCTTGAAGGTGGCCCTGCCAGTCCACTTGCCTGCCCGGTACAGCTGCCCCACAGAGAAACCCCTCCCACCAGCCTCTGGAATAATCCCTGTTTCCAGAGCTCCACTAGCAGTGCATCAAGCCCCAGAGCCCCTTGGAAAGTCAGCCAGAGAGAGTGATTTCCAGGCCCCTTTAGTTCCAAACCATTCATAATTCTCAATATTGTTCCCTGCGAACACATAATTTATTATATTTTTCTGTAAGTCAGGTAAGAAACAACATAAAAAAGAGCAAGAATATGAATCCTTCCAGAATATAAAAGTGTCCTCTGAATAACTGGGAACTTGTTTGAACACATCTACAAACTAACACAGTATTCTCAGCCTTTAATGCCTTATATCCTACCAATCACTCTATCAAAGAACCTGAGTCCAACCAGGATGGGGGGAAAAAAAAGCCCTTTTTTCCCAAGAAAGACATTTATATGCTTACTAGCATTCTCTTATTATAGACTTATCGCTCACCTGTAAGTTTCAAGGGCATTAAAAATCACAGTAGATATTGTTGGAGGTAAATCTTATGCTAATGGCTTTCAAACACAAATGAACAAAAATAATAACCCCATTAGTAGTGGAAAATTGTAATAATATTGTTAAGTATAAATTTTACTGTTACTCTAACTGCAAAACGGCAAGAAAATTAATGAAAAATCACCATCACGTTATTGGCTATACCACTGATGGCCAGAAAGAGACGAGGAAACGCCCAATGCACACTTCTTAGTGGACAGACAGAGTGTCCTGATGACCAGTGGGGACTGTGGATTAGAAATACTGAGCTCAGGCTAGACCGACAAGTCACAAAGAGGTAACCCGAGGCAGGTGGAGGCAGTAGAGAATGTTAGATCAACTTGTAGGTGGACCCAGGAACTAAAAGTGAGCGGATATTTGCTCACTGTTAGGAAAACGTTGCACTGAGTCCGTTTCCACTTTATCAAGCACACCCTTAGGCATGTGTCCAAGGCATCTGGTTCTCTGCCAACGATGCCCATTCACCGTGTTAGTCATGCTAGAAACCTGGGCATCATCCTCGACTCTCTCCCCTGCCCCAACTTTTGCCTTCTGTCCTAAGTTCATCCAGTTCACTCCCTCATCACCACTGCTCCACTAAGCCGCCCTCATCTCCTGCCTGAATTATTGCACTAGCTTCCTGATCTCCCTGCCTCCAGTCTTCTTCCTCTTATCCACACTGCTCTAGGGCCATTTCAAGAAAACACAAATCAGATTATGCCATTGCCTCCGACTAAGATGTCCTAACTGACCCTAAGATGAAGTTCAAACTCCTGATCATAGCGTGAGGACCCTTCCTGATCCAGGCTTGTCTCACCTGTCCATCTTATTTCTTGCTTCCACTCTAAGCTTTGCCCATCCAGAGCCTCTTTTACGCTCCCCAAAGAGCCATGCCCCTCTAGAATCTGAATCTTCCCTCAGCCTGGAACAGCTTCCAGCCCCCCTTCACCCAGTGAACTCCTAATTATCCTTCCAGGCTCAGCTTGTTTCTTCCTGGAAGCCTTCCCTAATTCTGTACAAAATGGGTGACCTTGCCAGGTGCTTGCACAGCACCCTGTACCTCCCCTGTCGTCACCCCCATCACATTGACTGTAAGTCCTTGTTTGGTGTCTCTCCCTGACTAAAATGTAAAGTTCAGATCTGTGCTTTTGGTCGTAGTAGCCTCATGTACAAATGATGCAGCTTGTTATCTGCCCACTTGTCATCTAAAACCTGCTCAATACTTCCCCTTTTCTCCCCACGTGGCCTTAAAACCTCCCCCTCTGCCCCTGGGGCCCACATCCCAGTCCATGGCCCCAGTAGGCCATCACATACCAGCTCCTGTTCATTCTTCTAGGTTAGACCTTCCTCCCCATTTCTGGCATCCAGGAAATGTTTCCAAATTTTTCTAAGTTTTCACTTATGTATTTTTAAAAATTTTTCCATTACATTTTGTCCGACTTTTTTCCAATGTTTTATTTGTTTTTGAGAGAGAATGCACAAGCAGGGGAGGGGAAGAGAGAGAGGGAGACAGAGGATCTGAAGCGGGCTCCATGGTGACAGCAGCAACAAGCCTGATGTGGGGCTTGAACTCACAAACCACAAGATCATAACCTGAGCTGAAGTTGGACGTGCAACCAACTGAGCCAGCCAGGTGCTCCATCTAACATTTAAAAAAAAATTTTTTAATGTTTATTTATATTTGAAAGAAAGAGTACGTGAGCAGGGGATGGGCAAAGAGAGAGATGGAGACAGAATCTGAAGCAGGCTCCAGGCTCTGAGCTGTCAGCACAGAGCCTGACATGGGGCTTGAACTCTCAAGCCGTGAGATCACGACCTGAGCCGAAGTCAGACACTCAACCAACTGAGCCACCCAAGTACCCCACCCTGTCTAACATTTTTATATGTTTGAAGCAGAAGGGAGAAAGTTGAGCTCTTGTGTCAGCTCAGTGTTTTGTGTTTGATGTCCACTTAATATCTCCAGCCCCTAACACAGTATCTCACACATAGTAGGTGCTCAACAAATATCTGAATTAACTGACAAGTGAGTCACGTATATTTCTTGCATAAAACCATGAGCTTTGAATGGTCACTCACTCATGGAAAATGCCCTAGAAAAAAACCACTCCCGCTTTTACATATATCTCTAGCTTCAAGGCTTCCCTGACCCTAAGAGGTCGGATAATGGTGGGCCCTAAAACAGGCATTGATTATTTCATTTCAGGGGGCCCTGCCTTGGAAGATTACTTAAGCCAGCCAGCAGGATTGTCACCCCACCTGTGACACAAGAATCAATAAACAAGCAGGTGTTCTTTTTCTTTAAAGTTAAAATAGTGTATAAGACTCTGGGTACTGGCCAAAAGGGCTTGAGAATTTTCTTTTCTCATCTCCTTTTAAAGCATTTAAATCATAGTCTACCAAACATTTGTTTTTCCTGATTTTTGATTTTCTAAACTTTTGATCACTTTTCTCTAATTAAAACCATTGCCTTCTTGGGGCGCCCGGGTGGCTCAGTTGGTTAAGCGTCCAACTTCGACTCAGGTCACGATCCCGCGGTCCGTGAGTTCGAGCCCTGCATCGGGCTCTGGGCTGATGGCTCGGAGCCTGGAGCCTGCTTCCTATTCTGTGTCTCCCTCTCTCTCTACCCCTCCCCCGTTCATGCTCTGTCTCTCTCTGTCTCAATAAATAAACGTTAAAAAAAAATGCAAAAAAAAAAAAAAACCCATTGCCTTCTTTCTTATGTTTTCCATGGATTGTGACATGCTGCCTCATATGGTTGAGAAAGTCACTTGCACACCCACACACACTCATTACCAGCTTTTGTTTGTGACAATAAAGCTCCACTGATCTTCAGTACACGGGAGAAGTAGTACCGTATAATAACTGAAAGCATTGGCTCCGAATCAACATTGCCTGCATTCATTCCTGGCTCCATCACTTACTGTGTGACTTTGGCAAGCTGCTTAACCCCTCTGTGCCTTGGTTCCCTCTTCCATGAGATGAGGATGGTAAGAGTGCCAACTTCAGAGGGTTACTGTGGGGGCTAAGTGTACTGATATGCATGAAATGCTTGGAGCAGAGCCTTTCCTGTAGAAAGCACTCCCTAAATGCTACTGATCTCTGCCATGTTTTCATGGTTGGGTCTCCATTTCCTCATCAGTAAATCAGGGGTTTGTCCTCAGATGGAAAAGCCTCTGCAGGAACCAGAAAAGCTGGTGACTCAAATTGTTCAAGTTCCCCATGTCACTCCTCAGCCTGAGAATGCCCACAGAGTGAGGACACGACTCCTTTGCCACCCCCCGGGCTCTGCCTCCGCCTGCTTCTCCTCCCCTGCGTGACAATGCCATCTCCCCATATGCCCTAACCCTCTGTCCCAAAGCTGAGGGGCAGTTTGAGGACAATAACCACACCCTCACATCAAAAAGAAACCGCAACAACAAAACTCCATACCCATTCCAACTCTATTCCTGTCCTCAGACTCTTCCCCTTCCTTTGAGCAACCTTATCTGGATGTCCGCAGGAGCTAGTTCAATGCCACCTCCAGAACAAGGTCTAGAGGCAATCAAAACCAAGAGATCTTCTAGTATGCATCAGGACACAGCCAGAGGTCACACATGCAGACAAGGCTCCCAACCTGAGGAAGGAGATGGTCTAATGAAGCTTCTTGATTATATGTAACAGGAACCTACTCAAACTAACTGAAGAACAAAGGAAACTTTATGTAGGGACAAAATAGAACTTAGGAGAACACAAGTTAATACTGAGTGAAAAAGCCTCAGGAGAGCTATGCCTGGAAGGCATCAAGCTGAGACAAATTGTCACTTTTCTCTCCCACAACCCCACAGTCCCCCAAAGTCACATAGTTTTTTCTACAGTTTTTTTTTTTGAGAGTGAGAGAGAGCACACATGTGCATGCGCATGAGTTGAGGGGGGCAGAGGGAGAAAAAGAATCTTAAAGAGCCTCCGTGCCCAGCATGGAGCCTAACACAGGGCTCGCTCTCACAACCATGACATCATGACCTGAGCCAAAAATCAAGAGTTAGATGCTTAACCAACTGAGCCACCCAGGTTCCCCTTTTCTATGTTCTTCTATGTGAATCTCTCCTCCATCCTCAATAGACCTACTGTCCCTGCTTGCTAATGTTGCACATGGCTCTAAAGGGTGGCTATATAACTCTCTTCCTTGGCTTCCCATAGCCAACTGAGCCTTTTTGGTGACTCTTAGCTGAAACACTAGGAAGACTGATTGATCACTGGACAGTCAGTGCACAGGCACCCCTGTATCAGATATCTACCCTTAGTCTAATCAGTGGCTACCTCCATGTAAAGAACCACACAGCTCGTTACTCCACATAGGGACCGTGGGTAGGGCAGTTTATACTAAAAAAAAAAAGGAATGGAAAGTAGAAGGTAAATTGATGGACATTTCAAGGCAGCAGTGGATTGGCAAGAATTAGAACAGATTGCAGAACCTCAACCAAAAGACCAGAATTCAGGGCAGCATGTCAGGCCTGTAGGAGCAGAAGGGGGAGCACTAGAGAGAACAGAGACAGCATGAAGGAGAAGAGAGATTAACAGAACCCTGGGATGTAGAGCTAAGCCAATTGGGCAAGAAGATGCTGGGTCTAGAGATTGGTTCAGCCACTGAGGTGGAAGCAGGGGACCCACGCATGACAATTTGGAAAAAGAGAGATTAGAGAAAGGATATGGGGATGGAGAACACTGTCATGATCACAAGTTGCCCTTGCCACCTGCTGCCTTGCATTGTTACTTAAAAACCATGAAAACAGTACAAGGCAAGTAGGTAAGTTTTAATGTGGCTTCCAAAGGTCTTTGACCTTGAGTAGGTCGCCTAACCTTCACTGAGTCTTAGAGTCTTCGTTTGCAAAATGGCACTAGTGAGAACGGGAACTGCATATGTTGGTTATGAAACAGTATACGCAATAATACACACGCAGTGCCCATCAAAGAATAAGCCCATTATTACTTTTATCATTGGGACAAAAAATTAAGTCGAGGATTTATCATCCTCCCTTCCTCCCACCTTCTAAGATGCTTTGGTTTTATTGGGTGGGAACGCAATTGGAAGAGGTAAACTGTGCTACAGAGAAGGTGCTAGAGGATGGAGACCATGTAAAGAAGTGAGGGAAGAAGGAAGGTCAGGAAGCTGAGACGGTATTAGAACGTTAAGGAGTGAGAAGAGACATATTTGAGCAGCTGCCATTTTGGAGGGGAAATCAGGGAAAGAAGGAAAAATCCAGAGGAGATTTTTCATGAATTTAATTTCTACAAGAAGAGCCATCAAAAGGGAGTAAGCCCTTTGCAGAACACTGTGTGAGGTAATTTACCCTCTGCTGCGTCCTCAGGAAACATTCAGTAAAGACCTGTGGTGCTTTTCACGCTTCTTGGAGTCAGATTGGGTAGATTCTTCTTTTAGGTATGTCACCCATCTGTCCAGAGCCCCCAGGGGTGCCCAGTTTTATTTGGTTTACATTAATATCTGTACTCATACCTCCTTTGTCCTTCCCATCCATTCAAGGCTTAACCCCATGGAATGTGTCCAAGTGGGCATGCGGTTGATAGCAATAAGGTGATTCTGAGAGTGGAGATGGGGAAAGGAGTTAAATAAATGTTCTCAGTCACAGACCCTTGATACGGAAATTAGGACATCACTTGAAAGGTGTGATTTCAGTCATACGAAACCTCTTGTTTGCTTTCAGTTGAGTCTTCAAACAAACCCAAATCGCAGTAGGACAGGGAGCCACAGCGATTCAGCAAAGACCGTTCTTTAATAAAAGTGGCGCGGCTGCCTTCGCTGGAAGGAGGCAAAGCTGCCTCCTAGCAGCAATTCCCAGCCTGCGCAGTTTTATAGCAGAGCATCGCTGATCCCTGGAATTTTTCCAAAAATTTCTGTATGAGAGAAATGGGGGGCAACTTTATTCAAAACTTATAGATGATTTAACTCAGGAAAAAAATCTATTTTTACAACCACTGAGCCAAAATATGGTAAACAGAAGGCAAATTTAAATGGGGTATAATTAATAAGCTGCCTTGATATTTAAAGGACAGTTTGGTAAGGATCTATCAAAATTGTACTTTTTCTTTTTTCTTACTGTGGCAAAAAAAACCACACATAATATTTACCACCTTGATCATTTTTTAAGCGTTCGGTTCAGCAGTGTTGAGTGTATTCACATTGTTGTGTGTATATTTTCTTTATGACTCAACATAGTAAATCTATATCTAGGAGTTAGGCTTTCAGAAATATTCTCACACAAAGCTGTGTGGGGAAGGATACTCATTACAGCATTGTTTATAAAAATAAGAGGTGGAAAGAAGCAATCTTTTATCAGTAGGGGACATACTAAAAATTCTGGCTGTGTTAAAGAAAAAAATTCTGGCTGTGTTTACATAGTTCAAAACCATGCATCTATTAAAGGGAATAAGGCAAGTGTATATGTACTGATATAGAATGTTCCCCAGTATATATTGTTAGGTGGGGAAAAGCAGGACAGTGTCTCTAGCTTGCTGCCATCTAAGTCAGAATCAAATTATTATATGCACATATAGCATTTTCAGTGCATAGAATACCTCTATGAACATACACCAGAAACTCACTGTCTCTAAAGCAAAATGGGAGAGTAGGGACCAGAACTGGAAGTTGTATTCACATTTAATCATATACCCCTTTGTACCATTATACATATACATGTTACCTTTTTAAACAAATGTTATTTAAGTAAACAAAGAAAACTTTGATATGAAACTGAGTATTGCAGAAAGGCCAATACTCTAAATTTAACCTGTAAATTTAATATGCTCCCCTAGAAACTCAAATGTTTTTTTAAATTATCCAGGCTGATTTTATGTAAATGAAAAATTAACTAGTCAAGAAAGCCAGAAAATATCAGGAAGATAATAATGATTGGAGAGAGAGGGGGAGAGAAGACTAGCCAAATCATATATTTGCAAATGCTATATCCAGTAAGGGGTTAATACACAAAATATATAAAGAATTTATACAACTCAACACCAAAAAAAAAACCCACAAATAATTTGGTTTTAAAAATGGGCAGAGGGCCTGAATGGACATTTTTCCAAAGAGGAAATACAGATGGCCACAGACGCATGAAAACATGTTCAGCATCACTAATCATCAGGGAAATGCAGATCAAAACCACAATGAGATAGCACCTTATACCTGTCAGAATGGCTAGTATCAAAAATACAGAAATAGAAAATGTTGGTGAGGATGTGGAGAAAAAGCAACCCTTGTACAGTGTTGGTGAGAATGTAAATTTGTATCGTCACTGTGGAGAACAATATGGAAGCTCCTCAAAAAATCAAAAATAGAAATACCATATGATCCAATAATTCCACTACTGGCTATTTACCCAAAGAAAATGAAAACACTAATTTGAAAAGATATATGTACCACTATGTTTATTGCAACATTACTTGCAATAGTCAAGATATGGGAGCAACCCAAGTGTCCGCTGATAGATGAATGGATATGGAAGATGTTACACACACACACACACACACACACACACACACACACACACACACAGAAGAGTATTACTCAGCCATAAAAAGGATGAGATTGTGCCATTTGTGACAACGTGGATGGAACTAGAGGGTACTATGCTAAGTGAAATAAGTTAGACAGAGAAAGACAAATTCCATATGATTTCACTTCTATGTGGAATAAAAACAAAACATGAATAAACAAACAAAAGGCAGAATCAGAACTATAAATACAGAGAACAAACTGATAGTTTCCAGAAAGCAAGGGGTTGGGGGAATGAGGAAAATGGGTGAAGGGGAGTGGGAGATACAGGCTTCCAGCTATGGAATAAATAAGTCACAGGAATAAAAGGCACAGCATAAGGGATATAGTCAATGTAATAACAATGTATGGTGACAGACGGTAGCTATGCTTGTGGTGAGCACAGCATAATGTATAGTGATGTTGAGTCACTAAGTTGTACACCTGAAACCAATATAATGTGTGTCAACTATACTCAAATAAAAATAAATAAAAATAAAACGACATTATAAAACCACATTAAATAAAACTGTGTGAAACTAGAGCATGAATAAACCGATCAATAGAATCTAATAGAAAGTGCAGAAATAAAACCAAATTCATTTGAAAAGAAGTTTATGAGAAAAGTACAATTTCCTACCAGTTGGGGAAAGATGGATTATTTAATAAATGGTAATGGCACACCTGGAAGCCATGGTCGGGGGGTGGGGGGTGGGGGGAGCAGTTTGCTCCGTAATTCAATCCCTTAAACAAAATAAACTCCAGATATAGCAGAGATTTAAATATTTAAACATGAAAACATAAGGGTGCCTGGCTGGCTCAGTCAGTAGAGAGTATGACTCTTGATCTTGGGGTTGTGGGCTCAAGCCCCATATTGGGTATAGAGATTACTTAAAAGTAAAATCTAAATAGGGGCACCTGGGTGGCTTACTTGGTTTCGCATCTGACTCTGGATCTCAGCTGAGGTCATGATCTCACAGTTCCTGAGGCACTGATGGCTCAGAGCCTGCTTGAGATTCTGTCTCTCCTTCTCTGAATATTGCCCCTCCCCACCTGTGCGCTTGCTCTGTCTTTCTCTCTCGCAAAATACATAAATAAACTTTAAAAATAAGTAGAATAAAATAAATAAGTAAAATAAAAAACGCGGACATAAAAGCATTAGAAGAAAATATGAGAGAAATCCTTTTTAGACTCTAGAGCAAAGTCCTCTCCAAGCATGTCACAAAACACAGATGGCCTAAAAGAAAAGACTGATAAAGTAAACTAAAAAAACTTTTTAATTATCAAAGAGACTTCAAAATTTTAAAGGTAAAGGACAAAGTGGGGGGGGGGGCAGAGATTTGTATCCCATATAATAAACAGAGGGCTGATTTCTTTAATATATACAGAGTTCTTATGGGTTGCTCTTTAAAAAATCAATAAAGCAATAGGAAAAATTATCAAAACACATGGAAATTCAATGGCTTTTAGATATTTTAGAAGATGCTCAGGCTCATTTACAATTATGCAAATGCCAATTCATTCCACAGAGCTGCAATTTTTGATCTATGAGACTTTTGAGAACCCCCTGTAAAGAGAGGTATAGGAAAACATACACTTTCCTAGCTGATTGTAGCAGTAACGATCGGTACAGCCTTGCAGAGAGAGTACGTTTCTCTGACTCCGGAGTTCATACCCAGACATTTACATATGCCGATACACTCGCACATGGGAATGTGCCATCTACTGAACACTGTAACAGAAAAAGTGAAAAAATTTACATATCCATTAATAGGGGACCAGTTAAATAAAAATGAGAATTTGAAATTAAACACTGCCAAGACAAATCGTTTCGTTAAAAAAGAAAGTACAGCAGGGTATTTATAGTGTGCTCTGTGTGTGTGTGTGTGTGTGTGTGTGTGTGTGTGTGTGTGTTATCCTTTTAGGGACGTATGCTTGCATCTCCTGAAGGGTGGATAGGAACATGAATACAGGTTGTATTACGGGTGGGGGGAGGGGCTGAGATTGTGGGATAGGAGTAAGAGAGGGACCTTCCATCGTATTCTCAAGGTGCTTTTGAATATTGTACCATATTTTTGCAATATCTATTTTAAAAAGTGATTATTCTTATAGTTGAAATAAAAAGGAAATAAGCCAAACACCCAAGCTTAGGAACCTTTCAAAGACACCATATAAGGAAGCATATTGTGCGGTCTTGGTGGATTGTTCCGTCCTGGTGATCAACAGAGCTTGTCTAGACTTGCCAACGTGGTGCCAGTGTGCGCTGAAAACCCCCACTAGGTTCCCAGGGACTGGACTGGTCAGAGGTACAGATTTATAATCCAGAGCAGTTTACTCAGAGAAAGGGTATAAATCATAGCAAAGGAGGAAATGTCAAAGTCGGTGCCTGGACTTAGGTCTGAGGAGTGAGGCCGCCAACAGGAAGCCCACGGAAGCCCAGATGGCACGGAAAAAGCTGAAATGTACCCAAAGCCTATTCAGGTATGTTGGCAGCTACACTGCCTGGGATGGCCTGATGTCTTAAAGGGTCAGACGGGACCAGCCAGAACTTTCTCAAGGCTCCAGAAGCGATCACAGCCACCCCCTCTTCACCTTCAAAACTACCAGGCGGTAGTTCTCTGCGCTGTAAAGGTTTAATACTCTGCAGAAGAGTATTAAATCCACTGCTTATCAGTGGATTGTCCCACATTCACAGGCCCTGCAGGGGCCTGTGCAAGCCTGTCTCATAAGAGCACGAGCTAAGTCAGCATTACACAAAGTGTGGTCTGTGGAGCAGTGGGGACAATTTGCTACCAGTCCATGATGCGCTAAGTCCAGAAGTTAAGAATAAGCACTTAAAAATAGCAATTTAACAATGTCTAATGAATCGAGTAATTAAAAAATCAGAACTTGGATTTTGTACGCTTTTACTTTTTTTTTTACTATGACATTTTAATTTTACCAAAATACTGTCTGCAACAGATCACATCGTTTAAAAACAATAACAAGCTGGTCTTTCACTACAGAGTTGAGAAGCATTTTCTAGAGGCAAGGACCATATTTGAGTCATTTCCTTACCCCCAGTACCTGAGTCAGGGTCTGGGATACCATAGATGCTTACAGATGGTGGCCTGAAGTCATTGCAGTCCATAGGTTTTTTCTTAAATGAGAAAACTGAGATAAGAAGAATACACATGATGCCCAAATACTACTGGCAGCACAGATCTGTATCCCAGGACTCCTGACTTCCATTCTGGTGCTTTCTCCTCTCTCTGCTGAAAGAAAGGAGGTAAGGACAGCCCTGAAAATTTCATACTATTGTATGTATTCATTCAGAACTCTGTTTCTGAGACACTTTAGACTAGACTTTCCAATGAATATTTTCCATCTAGTGATTTTAAAAAAGGTGTATGCACCTTGCATCAACTTCATTCATTCATTCATTCATTCATTCATTCATTCATTCATGTGTCAAATACCATATCTGGGAAATCCCATGTCCTTAAGAGGCTCATGGTCTCTTGAGAAAGACCTACATGGAAACAGGTGATTACAACACAGTGTGACGTGGGCTGGGAAAGTCAAGTACAGAAGACACTGGGAGCGCAGAGCAGGACCTTCCCTGCTTCAGGAGATGGCAATTTCATGAATAGCATTAAACTCAATAGTTTGATGCTCAAAAAAAAGCATGAGTCCCTTTCTTGTCTTGCTCTTCCTGGACCATCAGGATAGCAGTTTTCATTGTCACCTTTTCTGTGTGAGGATGAGCTCATGAACTGAGTGTGCTAGGAATGTAGCCAGTACATGTCCTTTGGCTGAATGAGGTGGCTGTCCCAAGGGCCATAACCCTCGCCGCCACTGCATCTGGTCTTCAGGTCTGCTGGAGAATGCCAATATTCATTTCCTACCTCTGATCAGAGCATCTGTGAGGGTCCTTCCTGGCCATGCAGTTCTCTTGGGCTCTCTCATACTGGAGATCTCCTGAAGCTAAGCCTGGAATTCCCAGACAAACAAGTTCATCCAGTCGTAGAACCAAGAGCCATCCACCCAGTAGTCCAGCTTGCTTGCAATGAGGGATGCATGGCATAAGGCAGTAGAAAACAGGTCTGTAAAGGCTTTCTCTGAAATTAGAGGTTGGAATCATCTCGTGAACAAAATTGAATACCAGGCTGTGGAGATTACATGTAGGCTAGTAGGAATGGGGCGCCTTTGAGGGTTTCTGGGCAGGCACATAACCAGAGACCAGGGCATTCATTCATTCAACATAATTATTGGCATCTATTGTGTGCAGAGCACTGAACGAGACCCCGTGCTAGGTCCTAAAAGCGCAGAAGTAAGTTAAGACCTAGTGTGGGAGTCATATCACGTCATCCCCCTGGGTTATAATGCACTCTTTACCTCCATGCAACCATTTAAAATCTTTGTCTCAGGGAAGGAAAGAAATTAAATTGTCTGAGAAACTTCCTACTATATAAAATTAGCTACAGAAATTATAAAGCCATAAGTCAGACTCCCAATTGTTCTGTAACTATATAAACATAGCAATTTTTCCTTACGATAGAAATCTAGAAGCAAACAAACCAAAGAGGAAACAGGAGCCCCGCCTCATGGAGAGATGTTCTGCTGTCTCCTCAGGTTCCCTCCTCACATGAGAACATGCCTCATTCACACCATGGAGCCAATGAGGCTTGCGAGACGTGGCTTGGAGGGCTGGGGTAGCAAAGGGTAAAGCAAGCAATCACAAGCTGATGAACTGCGTGTTATGGTAGAGTTTTGTGGAAGGGTACGTGGGGGCACTAAGGAGAAAGTATCAGTTCTGACCAATTCCGTCTTGAATTAAGGACCTCACAAAGCCATGAGCTGACTTTTGAAGGATGAAGAGTTTGCCAGTAGGCAAAAGGGGAGGGCACGCCAGGCTGTATGGAAGTGTGAAATATCTCTGTGAAACTAAGTGATGGGAGAGCGGTAGGCGATGGAACATTTCATTCACTTATTTATCCCCCAAAGGTTTTCTGTACCCCTGTTGTGGGCCATGCTCTCACGTAAGCAGGAAGGCAATCACAAGTGCATAGACACAGATCTTACCTCAAAAGAGCTCAAGTAATCAGAGTTCAGACAGGCAGAAAACCCAAAAAGCAGTACACTGCCTTTGCTTCTGGAAGGCCAAAGGGAGGAAGGCCAATGATTCTCTCAAAGTCTTCCCATTCAAGGAAGGGGCTTCTAGCATTCCTTTGATAGTGTCTACACCATAGCAGGCACTATGGTAGATTCCTTACAGACTTACCTATCTGAGTGCGTCTTCACAGCAAGCCTGGAAGGTGGTCCATTATTCACTTCATTTTCCAGAGGAGAAGAACAAGGCCCAGGAAAGTTAGGTAACTTTTCTAACCCAAGGTCACACAGCTAATAATCAGGAGCACCGGACTCTGAGCTCTTTCCTTCTCACTGGCTCTTTAGGTTTCTTCATGTTGCCTCTCCATCCTTAAAAGAGCTTTCACTCTCATCTATATCAGAATTCCACCCAGCTTCCCGCATCCCACCCTGCCATGATGCCTTTCCTTGTCCTTACAAATGCATGTTGCATCCTCCTCCCCAGGTCTTCCAGAGTATCTTGAGTCCCAGTTTGGCCCATTTTCTGTCTTGTATCGTAGGTGTCTGTGTCTGCCTCTGGAAGAAAGGACATAATGTAGGAGTCCATCTGAGAAGGGCTGTGCCCTGGACCCACCCCTCCCTCTCCCCAGCAGGGCTTGACATGTGGCTGGCTCATAACACACTGATAAGTGTCTGTTGAATTAAGTGGAACACTTTACCCCTCAGATCCCTGACAGGAAGCTTGCTTTAGCAAAGGCAGTCATTCAACCTCCTTTGTCTCCATAGCTACCACCAGTTCGCCAAATGACACCCTATTTCCCAGTAGGCTCCAGTTACAGTAATTCTTAATTTATCTTTCTATTCAAAAGCAAAATTATGGCTTCATTAATCAATGGGTAAAGAAAATCAAAAGTCTATTAACTAGCAGGCCAATGCTGTTCCAAAGGGCATTGATTCATGCATGTTATGGGCAGCCTGCTCATTGGAAACTACAGCTCCTGAGAGCAGCTCTCTGGGACAGTATTGGGGGGCCTGGAATGTTTTTAACCTTTGAATGCGTAGACACATATCAGATTCTTATTGGGATTTTTTTGGGGGGGGGGTAGGGAAGGGGAGACTATTGGCTTGTCAGTAATATGGTGTAGAGACTAAATATGTCACAGGATTTCATAGATGTGTATATTTAACCAATAAGCACTGACAGATACATATATGTGTTTCCTGGGGAAAAATTAATTTATTCTTTAGTATAATGAATTCCCTGCAGAATATATTCAAGAAGATCCATCAGTGCAAACATAAAGAGTGTGCTTACCTGCCTAATAATATGGGATCATGACTGCAAATATGGTTGGGTCTTCCAAGATGAGGATTTCCTCTATACCAACACCCAAAGGGTTATCTTTCTCAAATGGACCTGCTAATTATTGAAAACTCACGCCTTTGCATGATCTACATGCAGACTAGTGACCTTAAACTTAAGCAAATACATATATCAAATACAAATAATGTACAAACCTAACCACAAAGAAGTGGGTCAGAGATCAACTCCAAAGCCCTCCCAATTGGAGCCTAAGACAGTGGCAGTGTTTGCTGTAGGGTACATATTTGGCCTGGGTTAGGGCTTTTTTTTATTATTCCAACCTCCACAGAGGTTTTGTGTTCTTTTACAGCATGCATCGTTGAGTTACTGGAGTCTAATATACTTGGAATGGAATATACTTTTGCTTCTTCTGGGACAATGCCAAGATCTTAGGACATTTTAATTCCCTGCACCCCACTGCCACCTTAATAATGCCAAATAATAAAATTTTATATATATTTAACCCTACAAGGCATTATTCATATTGATTTTACAGTCAGTATTCATTTGGCATTACCCCTATATTGATCCTTCCTTCCTTTTTGCATTTCCACTTTCCTTCCAAGATTATTTCCTTCTACCCGAAGAACACCTTTAGCATTGTCTTTGGTGAGAATCTGAAGGCAAAACTTCTGTTTCTGTCTGTCTCAAAATATCTTTACCATGCCTTCATGTTTGAAGGTTAGTTTTTAATAAGTAAGTTGGCAAGTATTATCTTTCAGTATTTTAAAGACATGATTCTTCTGCCTTTGGCTTCCATCATTTTGTTGTGAAGTCACATGTCAGTCTGACTGTTGCTCTTTTGAAGAGCCGCTCTTTTTCTCCAGCTGCTTTTAAGCTTTTGTCTTTGTCTCTGCTTTTCAGAAATTTTTATCTATGCTTAGGTGTGGTTTTGTTTGTATTCACTTATCCTTTGGACAGGGAGTGGTTGTAGCACGTCTTGAATCCCCGGCTTCATATCTTTTGTCAGTTTTGGAAAATTCTGCCCATTATTGCTTCAAAGACTGGTTTGACTCCAATTTTCTCTCTCCTCTCCTTCTGGGACTCCAGTGACACATATGTTAAATTTTGCTATCATTTCCCATATGTTTTGAATGGTTTTTGTTTTTTTTTTATTCTCCATCATTTTTCCCCTCCGTATTTTAGTCTGGATATTTCCTAACCCTATCTTCTACTGGTCTCAAACTACTGTTAAACCTGTGAGTTCTTTTACATTTTTTTAAATGTTTATTTTTGATAGAGAGAGAGAGAGAGATAAAGACAGAATGTGAGCAGGGGAGGGGCAGAGAGAGAAGGAGACACAGAATCTGAAGCAGGCTGCAGGCTCTGAGCTGTCAGCACAGAGCCCTACGCGGGGCTCGAACTCACGAGCTGTGAGATCATGACCTGAGCCAAAGTCGGACACTTAACTGACTGAGCCACCCAGGTGCCCCAAACCTGTGAGTTCTTAATCCTGGTTATCATATTTATCGGTTCTAGAATTGCCATTTGATTCCTTTTTACAAATTCCAATTTGTTGCTAAAATGTTCCATTTTGATTTCTGTTTCTTTGAACATGCTAATCACAGTTTTTGTTTAAATCTGGGTTGGTAACTACAATATCTAGATCATCTATGGGTCTCTTTCTGTTATCTTTTTCTCTTGGTTCCAGTATCCTGATATATCTGATGATTTTTTATTGAATGCCAGACATTGTCTATGAAAAATTATAGAGGCTCTGGATGACATTATCTTCCTTCACCAAAGATTTGCTTCCACGTTTAGCAGGCAGTTAGTGTAGGGTAGATCACTTCAATCAAATCGTGGATTGGGCTGTTTTGATGCCGAATTTCAATCTTTGTGAGACCTGTTTTATTTACGGTTTACCCTTACTCCAAGGATGCATCTCTTCAGGGGTTCTCATGGAAAGTCTGGGGTGCTTACCAGTGACCCTCTTCCTTATGGCTTCTGACTTACAATTTTAATCTTCTTAAAACATGAGGCTGCTGAAAGCTCTGTTCAGTCTCTTAGCTACTAATTTCTACTCAGATTTGCAAACTTTCTCTCCTGTGGCTCTTACAAATCAGCAACTGCCTCAGAAGGAAAAGCAGTGCCAAATGTTGGGCTCATTTCTCTGTCCTTCTTTTCTCTTCAGGATCTTGGCTCAAATAATTTTTTCTCCCCAGTCTTGCCAAAAGCTATGCTCAGCTTCTCAGCCTCTTAGCTTCATATGGCTGATGGAAAAGCCAGTGTCTAAAGGGAAAAAGCAGCTTGGAATATCTGACTCACTTCTATGCATCTCCCTTCTCTCCAGGATCTTGGCCCTCAACTCCTGGCTGCATTGAGAGCTCTCCAGTGCTTTAAACCGAGTTGTTTTGTTTTGTTTCATCGATATTTTCTAGTTGTTCTTGGCAGGTTGTTGGTCCGATACAAGTTAGTTCACCATTGCTGGAGGTAAAACTGGAATATCTTCTCTAAGTATGTGGGTTTTCTGTCTCCAACATATAGCTGTGTCTCTGACATCATTCTGATCCTTTGTCTTCAACCCAGTCCCACTCCCTTGGATCAGTACTAATGTGCTAAGTGTGGAGATCTCAATGTCTTTCTAACTACAGTTGTTCAAAACTCCCCCTTAAGTTATATTTGTTGTGTAAGTTACATTCGCTATTTTTTTTCATTCCTAATTGATATTGGAAGATACAGTATTACACCAGGCGTGACTTCTTTCAATGGGAGTAACTTGGCAAAATTCTGCACTGGGGAAATGGCTTATAATGCTTTAGTACTTTGATCCATAAGGTTTCCTCTGCATTGAAGTCTCTTTCCTGCTGGTCAAAACATTATTTTTCTGTGTCCGGCTTCCACTCACATAACCCCACCGGGAAGGAACCACCTGCTCCTTTGAGTTTGAACTCAAATTCCCTGTCTCGGAGCTTTGCTTTCTGTTTTATGGATTTCCATTGCATACGAGTGGCAGACCTGATAAATATGTCATCATAAGTGCTAAGAAAATTGGATCGACTCTTCCAAATATTCAAACTGTTAAGGAAAACTTTTTAAAACTTATCTATGGGCTTGGGGGAACAGGATGGCTCAGTCAGTTAAGCGTCTGACTCTTGATTTCAGTTCAGGTCATGATCTGGTACTTGGTGGGTTCGAGCCCTGTGTCAGGCTCTGCACTGACAGTTCGGAGCCTGCTTGGGATTCTCTGTCTCCCTCTCTCTCTGCCCCTCCCCCACCTGCACTCTAAATAAACAAACAAACAAACATTTTTAAAAAGACTTCTATGGATTAAAATAAATGATATTTTACAGTAGTCAACTAGTAGGACTCTGATTCTTCTAAGATGTTATGAAATGAATGCCACTTTTTCTCAATGTTGAGAATTAGCTATGAATGAGGCATTATTAAAGAATTTCTTGGTATCTTTGAACAGGAATTATATTAAGGTAATACAGATTTTGCTGAAAATACAAAATAAGCTATGTTGGATATATATTGAGCACCAGTCAGTGCACACGTAGGAATGTCTACTTTGGTAGATGCCCTCTGATCTAGCTCGGTTGGGAGCAGTAGTCGATTACTGTAATCTAAACAAGAATGTGCTAAAGCAGGGAATTCGAAAGTTAATACCTGAATATGTCAAGTATTTTAACTTAACGTAAGTATACTTTCCATCACAAATATAAATCACTCAAAAAAATTCATCATTCCTGATTTCCAGTGTAGGGTTCTCAAAAGTGGATCTAATACTTAAAATACTTGTAAAGCAATCTGAGTCCAGAGCCCTTGATGCTTACAACTTCTCCCAGTCTTTGACAGTTATCTTGTTCTCACCTAATCATCCAATATTTTGAGCAACTTGCCTTTCTTGAGTTCCTTCAAAGCAGTCATAAAAGGACGCCTTCCTTTTTTTCACTCATTTCTCACCAATTTCAAAAAATCAACTAAATTATGTAAATACAGTATAAGAATAACTGGAAGCAGATTTGGAGATGTAACACCACTTGGTAAACATGCAGTGCGGCTGTGGCCAAGAGTGACACACAGCTGAAGCGTTCAGCATGCAGTGGACTCCGTCAGCATTTACAGAGGAGCGAATGACAGGCGCCGATGAGTCCTGCAAGGAGGTGAAGTGGTGGTTAGTCAAGAAAGCTTCTACAGAGGGCCCTGGGTGGCTCAGTTGGATAAGCGTCCGACTTTGGCTCAGGTCATGATCTCACAGTTCATGAGTTCAAGCCCTGAGTCTGGCTCTGTGCTGACAGCTCAGAGCCTAGAGCCTGTTTTGGATTCTGTGTTTCCTTCTCTCTCTCTCTCTGCCCCTCCCCTGCTTGTGTTCTGACTCTCTCTCTCTCTCTCTCTCTCAAAAATAAATAAACATTAAAACAATTTTTAAAAATTAAAAAAAAAAAAAGGAAAGCTTCTACAGTGCTGGCAATGGGTGCAGTGCATTTTGCTCAGGCTTGGGTTGACTCTTGTCGATTGCAAGTTACCTTCCTTGCCACCACGCGTCTTACCCTTCATATTTGTTCACTAACGTGATTTCAGAATGACTGAAATTAGCTCCATCACCAATCTGTAATATTGCCTAAATTTAATAACAATAACACTGAATGGTTTGTGTGTTATTGAGTGCCAGACCGCCAAACACTTTGCATAAATAACCACACTGAATCTTCATAACCCTCTTAAGCTGTACTATTATTCTCCTCATTTTATACCTGAGGCAATTGAGACTCAGAGGAGTGAAATGAGTTGCCCAAGGCTTAGCTGGGAATGGCAAATGCAGAATTAAAATCCAGGCCATCAGAATCCAGAACCCACATCTTTTCCATACACTAACCTGCATCCCTTGTTGCAGAACTTGGGAGGTGGTAATGGGTCCTTTCTGCTTCTCAGGCTGGGGCCAGCTCCCCATGCTGCCATTTTCCCTTTTTCGCTCCAGTCAGCATCTATAAACTCAGCCCATTTTCTTTCCCCTCAGGGGTTGATAACCTCCCTCTCTCTCATCCTCCAGATTCTCCCCCTCCCAAGCCTGGCAAAGTGCAGGGTTCCGGCATCCAAAGCTCTCTTTTTCCTCATTGATTCTGGAGACATCTTTGTGAGCTCTTTGTGATTTAAGGACTTGACTGTCATCACTATGGAGACACAGAGTAAGAGAAAAATACATGCAGAAAAATGACGAAGTTTCCAGAAACTTACAACATATTTGAATTCTTGTTCCTGGGCTATGATTTTTCATTGCTCTTGCTGTGATGAGAACCAAATGCACCCTTGGGTTGTTGTCCTCCATATTTAGTCCTGAGAAAGGGGCTCCCCAATTTGCTACCTCCATTTAGCAACAGTCCTTGTTACCTCCACATCCATAAAGGCTCTTTATCCCAGCACAGATACCCCCTTGTTTACAGGGGGGCTTATACTCTAAAGCACTTCAGACTGGAAAGTATTTTCTGGGAATTCTACCTGACACATGCAATAGCAGTGATGATTTCTCTGAGCATTACCTAATGGTCACTGTTTAGTCACTAAGAATCATGGTTTCTGGAAAAACTCTTATAAAATGTCTGTGTTTTACCTGGAACCCATGGGGTTGAGTGGACAGAGCAAGAGGGACCCAACTTCAGCCACCATTAACCATTAGCTCTGGAAATAGATTTGTTCCTCTAAATAACTGTCACTCAGGAAAGACTTACTGGCTACACTGAAATGGAAGAAACTCAGAGAAATCCCACACAGAAGCTTAAGCTGCCACTATGATGTAACCTAATGTGTACCTCAGTGTCTAAGGCCCAGTCCTTTTAATCTCAGAATACCAAGCGTTAGCTGGATACATGGCTACCCAGAATAAAGACTACATTTCCCCAGCTTCCCTTGAGTTAGGTTTGGCGGTGATACTAAGTTTCTGACCAATGAGATGTAAGAAAAATAATGTGTATAATTGCCTAGAAGAGGACATAATAGGAGTGCACATGCCCATTGTTGTCCCCTGGACTGTCCAACTACAGAATTTTTACATAAGAGACAAATAAACTTTTATTCTTGTTTTAAGCTATCATATTTGAGTTTGTTAGTTATATGCAGTCAAATCTATTCCTAACCAACATAGGTAAGAATTCCAAAAGTATTTCAGAGATTGAGATACTTGTTTCTTATTCCCTTTCATGGTAATTGTCTTGTGAGATATATTTAGATCAAAGATTCTCTTTCTTTCTCCTCACTGCACTGTCCTAAACACACATGGGTACTTTGGTCTCAAGTGACTAAGGAAGAGGCATTTGTTCTCACTGATAACTATCCTATACAAAATTCTTCGATTAGGGGCGCCTGGGTGGCTCAGTCGGTTAAGTGTCTGACTTCAGCTCAGGTCACGATCTCACAGTTCGTGGGTTTGAGCCCCACACGGGGCTCTGTGCTGACAGCTAAGAACCCGGAGCCTGCTTCGGATTCTGTCTCCTTCTCTCTCTGCCCTTCCCCCAGTCATGCTCTGTCTCTCAAAACTACATAAATGTTAAAAAAAAATTCTTCAATTAAATGAGGGTTGAGAAGTCAGAAACATTACAGAACCCCACACAAACTTGGTCTCATCTTGTGACCAATTCCCAACCCCACCCCACAGGTGGGAAAACAAATAAAATTACCCCACTTTTTAAAATTCCTTTTGTTCCTTTGTTCAATTGTTACATACCCTACAAGGAAATGAGAGTAGGTATTTCCGAGACTGAACCCTCATACACTTGAAATCATACACAATAAGTGCCTAAATAAATCATGGCTAGACTAAGTAAACTAATTTTTTGCCATCAGATGGTTCCTGTAAAAAAGCATGAGAGTGTCAATCTATATGATGCCCCCCGACCCCATTTGAAGTTATCCGTTAATTACATGTCCCTCAATTATCCGGTGCCTGTGCTATTGTGGCAAGTGTCTGGTTCATTTCATCCCATTGCTCAATAGATTTTAATTGCAGCTGCTGCAGCAAACACCTCGAGATGCATTTCCTATAGAGACCACGGCAGCCTGTGGACTGGCCCAATGATGATTAATTTCAATGACTTGAATCACTGAGGAAGAGGGAAGCGCTTCCATTTTAATTACATCTACAAGAGAGTAGCACTTTCACCCCTGCTCATTGTCCTGAAACAAAAGACCTCCTGAAAGGAAAATAAAATCCAGGGTGCAGTGGTCTCACTGACACAGATCTCCTTTTTCATTGCACCACAACTCAGCCAGCTCCGTATTGGGAAATAGTGGCAAGTCACTGGGATTTGCAAGCGGACTGGAAGCCACGAAGAAAGCAGCATTCAGTTTATTTTTATTTATCTTGCTTGGGCAATTAAAATGCATTGAGTGGGTCGAGATATGAGACAGCATCTGACCATCCTTGCAGATGTTCTGCATAAAAAGGTTGAAGAATAATTAACCCTGACATGCGTATGTATTTATTTGTTGTTTCACTGAGACAGAGCTAGAGACATTCTAGGGGTTTTCCATACTCATTCATGCCCTTGGGTCCTGGCACATGCTGATCTCTTTTCTCTCCTTTTTTCCATTTGGACAAATATCATCTTCCAGCAAAGCCCAGCTCAATCGCCACTTCCTCTGCCCTGCCCTGGGGGTGGTGTAGGAGTGGGAACAGGAAGCGCAGAAGACCTTAGATGAGATATATCTGACCAGGACTGTCAGTGCTCTGTGACCTTGTGCAAGTTACTTAGCTCTCTGAGCCCCAGTTTCCTCATATGTACACTAGAGGAGAATGAACATTCTCCTAAGTCATAGTTGTTATAAATATTAAGTGAGATACTTTATATGAGGCACTCAGGATAACGCCTGGTCATAGAAGGGGCGTGATAGGTTATACTTTACTTGCCTTTTGTACACCGCCAACAGTAGCATTTTAAAATCTCCTTTATGATGCTAACTGATCAGCAAGTCAGAAAACAGGGATTCAGATTTTCTCTGTCCTTTCCTCCTAGCGCGACCCAAGTAAAAGGTGATTAAACTTAGTAGCCTGTTGTTGCAAGTCCATTCCCTCCTGTTGGACCTCACTGCTAACTGCCTTGATTCACACATGGTTTCTGCATTAATGCAATAGTCTCTTTAGATCTACACGCCTCTCATCTTACCCCCTCCTTTGCAAGTCCATGAAGCTTCCATAGTGATCTCTACTGTCCCTCCCCTCTAGAGTGGTCAACCATCCCAGTTGTCCCAGGACTGAAGGGATTCCCAGGATGTGGAACTTTGAGTTTTAAAATCAGGACAGTGCTGGGCAAAGCAGGTTGAGCTGGTCACCCTACTTCCCCTCCTTCAAATCTCTCACTGGTTCCTTAGGAATTCCAAGACAAACTTACATTAGTCAAGGTAATACATAAAACAAAACCGTCTGTCATCTCGCCCTGCCTTCCTCTCGACCTTCATCTACGTCACCCCCTCCCTATTTGCTACACAAACACTACCACCCTTTGCTTCAGTGATATTGGGCTTCTAGATGTTTCATGCTCTTTCCCAGACTCATCCTCATCCGTGCCTTTTGCAGTTCCTTCTACATACAATGCCCATCCCCCTACTCGTTTTACCCTGCTAAGTCCTTCGGATCCTAACACATCACCTCTTCTAAGAAGTCTTCCCTTAGCACCTGCTATAGGTGCTCCTCTGCTGTGCTCCCATAGCACCCTGGCTTTGCCTCTGACCTGAAATTTACTACACTCTACTGTGATTATGGTCTGTCTCCCCAAACAGACTGAGAGGTCCCTGAGGATAGGGACTGTGTCTTCTCTATCTTTGTAACTCCAGGAGCTGACACAAGTAACTGCTGGCTGTGGAGAGAATGAACAAATGAGGTGTTCACACTTGCCTCCCCACCCCCACAACCACGTGAACTCCTCTAAAGCAGAAAGGACACATATCTTGATTTTCTTCAATTTCTTGGTTTTCTCCTCTAGTACCTGGTACACAGCAGGGCTCAATTAATATTTTGAACGAATGAATGGATGGATGCATCTTTCTTTAGATAGAAGCCAGATGATGAACTTTCATGGGTTCAGTTTGTCCCCTGCCCTGCACAAGGCACCAGTTGTTAGAACCAAGCATGGCCCCATGCTGTCACTAGGTAGCTATTGGCTAAAAATTATAGGGGGTATACCCCCTCTGCTCCCTCCTATAGACACAAGCTCCCGAAGAAAAATGGTTTCATTCCAAAGACTGATTTCAGATAGGAGAAAATTCTCAATTAGATTCCCTACACAGTTGAGTGGAAAGGCCACTAGCACATGGAGAAGAAAGCTATACCAGATGGCTTTCCTACTACAAAGAGATGAAATATGTGTCATTTCCACTTGCATAGTGGTTTGGTCTTTTTGGAGCTCAGCATTAAACAGCTGGGAGCCCTTTGTGACCATGCAGATTCCACTGCCTGATGGCAGGAAGTCAGGCAGCAGGCAAGGTCTGTCCATTTCCTCCCACCACCTTTCCAGCCAGTAAACTGTAACTTTCTCCCCTATAAAAGTTTTATGGAAAGTTGAGTAGAAAACCTAGCAGGAATTAAGACCTCAAGGGGTTTGGCAGGATGGAGAAAATGAGAGCGGATTGGAAAATGAGTGATTGTTTCTGGAAATAAGTGTGGAATGGAAAAAGGTCTAAGGGCCTTGTGGTCACACAGCCCTGGGATCAAAACCTACCTCTTCCACGTAGAAGCTGTGTGACCCCAGTTAACTGGGCTTCAGTTTCTAATCTCTACAGTGAGAAGATTTACAAAACCTGCTTGGTTACAGGGTATGTCCAGTATGTGTTAGCTCTCTCCCCTCTCTTGACTCCTGTTGTATTTGCTAAAATGATACTTCTTGTCTGACAAAGGATTTTCCCCTTCATTTGTAGATTTCTTTATAATGATAACCCCCCAAAAGATTATTTTAAATGAAATACAATTTAGATTTATGTATTTTTAAAACCTACTTGCTTTCGAATAGAAAGACAATAGTATACTGAACAGGATAAAATTAGAACTGTCCAGGGGTGCCAGGAAATGTGGTGGTTCCATCCCAGGGCAGACCATGAAAGCCAAAAAAATGGTGGTTTATTTTCTAAAAATGGTGTCTGTGAGTCTCTGGGAAGGTCTAGGAACACCTGTGCCCTGCTGTGACTCCCATACTGGAATTCCTAAGTCTTGGAAATGGAGAGGAGTCTCAACACATTAAACTCTCTTCTATACACCTTGCTGTTTGTCCCTTAGGCTCCTTATTTCCATACACTATTGTTTCTGATAGTTATTCATTCACTTCCCAAGTTCAGGAATCATTTAAAATCACATTTGAATAGGTATGCATGAGGGAAGCTTACTCACTTTCTCTTTTTTTTAATTTAGTTTAGAGAGAGAGTGCGTGTGCGGGGGAGAGGGGCAGAGGGAGAGAGGGAGAGAATCCTAAGCAGGCTCCACACTCAGCCTGGAGCCCGATGCGGGGCTTGATCCCATGACCCTGGGATCGTGAACCGAGCCAAAATCAAGAGTCAGATGCTCAACCGACTGAGCTGCTCAGGCGCCCCCAAACCTTACCCACTTTCAAGTGAAAATCTTCCCATAGGGAGCTATAGAAGACAACCCAGCAAGACTAAATGGGACAGGCTTCCAGACTCAGAAGCCAAAGTTCTAATCCTGACCACTTCATCTTTTACACAAGATCAACACTCCTGTTTATCAGCCAGTAGGTGAAATCTCTAAATACCCATCACTCAGACCAAGTTCTCATCCAGTGCTAGAAACCACTCCATCACATTCCTAGCAGGTAGTCACCCTACCTCCTGTCATGCCTCCAATGACAGGGACCTCGTTTTTCTGAACTACGATACATGGTTGCATGCTTTGTGCACTGCACAAAGGCACCCAGCTAAAGAACACAGATAGAAGCTGAAATCCTGTCTCCTTTCTGTTTCTGAAGCTGAGTGCCCCCGGCTTGAGGGACTCTTTTCTTCTAATTTGACCATCCCCAGGGGGTTCCCTTTTCTACTTTGCACAAAGACATCATATAGACTAGTAGTGATCCTTTCAGGTCAACACAGTCCAGCGCCCTTAGAAGGGAGTCTGTCTCCTGAAGAGTAGAAGAGACTCCAGTTTCCAGCACGAAGGTGTCATTCCAGATGCCAAGCGGGCGGCAAACTTTGTGTCCTTTGGTTCCTCTTGGCAAGAGCCACGTCCCCAAATGAGCCCAGATGTGGAGAGACCAGCAGCAATTAGCATCCGAGCTAATGTTTGTGCATGGGGGGAATACAACAAAATAAACAGGGACCTATGGCAGTGAGCTATGCCTGATCATTTATCAAACTGCAAAATCTTATCCATGACTGTGAAATGGCTTTATGGTTAGGAAAATGTACTAATAATTTTATTAGGCAGCAATTAAACTTAAATTCCTTTTAACTGTATTTGATGTCATCCTTTTTCTGGGCCCATTAGAGTAACATTAAGGTGTTTGTGCAGATAGCTCAGTCATTTCAAATTACTTTCCTGTCTAATGTGGGAGCCTTTAATAGCATACTCTTAGGTTGAATTCAATTTTGGAGACACCAAGCATGCTAATTAGATTGTCTCAGTGTTCCTTTGCAAAAGGAACTGAAGAAGAGCTATTTTTTCCCCCTCTTTTGCTTAGCAGTGTTCATGGAACACAACTTTCTGTGCAATTAGAGGCATAGACCCTTTACTGCACAAAATCCCACTTGAACCATTTATTGCTAGCAGACACAACGTCTGGTTAATATGACACCATTGTTGAAATGTTTTTAAGATCTAATTAGAGCCTGTAAGTTTTGTCTCCTATTATTCTGAATATCAGAGTTAGTGTTTGTTCCGTCTCAGCCTCTAACGTTAGAACTGAAAGAAGGGTAGAGGGAAGAGATGAACATTTATTAGACACCATCTGCTAGCTTCCAGGGAAGATGCTTCATGCCTATAACAGCCCTATGAGCTTGCCTTATTATCTCCACTTACAGATGGGAAAACTTTGGCTCAGAGAGGGTAAGTAAAGTGCCCACGGTCACACAGCTGGCAAATTGCGGAGCTGGGATTTAAATTGTCAGCCTCTCTTTGCCACTTACTGGTTCTAGGAACTTGGAAAGTCACTTTAACACTCTGATCATCAGGGTCCTCCTCTATAAAACAGGGATGATGATAATACTCATGCCCTCACAGTCCACTGTAGGGATCAAATGCAATAATAAACATAAATGGCCCTTGCAGATGAAGTGCTGCACAGAAGTGATAGGTAATGTCTCCTGATGTTGCCATAGGAGGTCTTGGGTGGTATCGGCCTGCCTTCTGCAAGATTGAAACCATATATCCAATGCCACAAGAAGGTCAGGGAGAGCACAAGTTAAACATTGTCCTTGGGGCTTAAGGTAAACGAGATTCAAAGGGAAAAGAAGAGATGCAAAGGGAAAATGAGAGGGAGTTGAGTTGTTCCAAAGGTGATTTAATGGATCTGCAATTCTGTTGGTGACTCGGTTTCCCCATCTGCAAACAGGGAGTGTGCAGGCTGATGTGTGGATTGAATGAGATGGTGTTTTATATAAAGTATCCAGCACGTTGCCCAGAGTTGAAACACTCGACAAAATCATTTCATTTGACAATTATTTCAGCCAGGCTTAGTCCCTGGCAATCTTCCACCTCCGTGATCCCTGCTCGCTTACAGATTCCGTCTTCCAAGTCTCTTTCCCTCATTGATCTATTAACATAAATTCTTTCTCCAAATAGTCATTGTACTTGGCATCGATCTCCTAACTTACAGCTATTACAGTCATGATTGCAATTACCGTGTGTCCAGGCTCCTTGCAATGCTATCATCATTTTCTCCCGGTTACCATGATAAATGTTCCTAATAACTCCTGCCTCAGATCCCTTGTGGAATGAGGCAAGAGATTAATTTATTAATTGATGGATTAATGGCTCAGAACTGTTACAATCGTCATTAATTGCTATTACCTTTGAAGTGTCAAATGGTTACGGGAGTTGAGGGCGAGGCTGAAAGAATGTTCCTTCCTCTCACGCGAAAGATGGGAGCTGTCACCAGCCAGGTAGAAAAAGTGAACCGCAAGTTGTGAGTGCAGCAATGCCCCCTCACCTGCAGGGGATACATTCCAAGACCCCCAGTTGGATGCCTGAATGAGGTAATACCAAACCCCGTATATACTATGCTTTTCCCTGTACAACAAACATACCTGTGATGGAGTTGAATTTATAAAATAGGCACACGAAGAGATCCATGATAATTAATAATAAAGTAGAACAACTATAACAAAACACGGTGATAAAAGTTATGTGGGTGTGGTCTCCGCCTCTTGTTCTCAAGATCTCTTACTGTCCTGTACTCCCCCTTCTTCTCGTGATGATGTCCAATGATAACATGCCTCCGTGATGAGACGCAGTGAGGCAAGTGACATAGGCACCGTGACACAGTGTTAGGCTACCACTGGCCTTCTGAGGATACATCGGAAGGAGGGTCATCCGCTTCTGGAGCCCAGGTGACCGCTGGTGGCTGAGACGGCTGAGGCTGGGAGGCTGCTGTACAAATGTGTGGAGGCCATCACGGCACAAAGCACAGTGGCCATCCCTTTGTGCTCCCTGACTCTGACCTGCCCTTCCCCATAACCACTGTGATTCTCTCACCGCTGCATACCAGCCCTGCACTGCTGGCCCTCCCCTCACCCCGAGACCATTCTCCACCCAGGAATTCCCAAGAGCCAGTCCGGCAAAATAAGAAAACAATGGGACCGTCTGTCCTGCCAGCCTCTGGTCCCTGCAAGCTCTGGTCGGTGCAGCAAGTAGCTGCGATCCCATCACCCCATCTTTGAGAGGGCACTCGTCCTGCTGCGCCCAGAGCCCAAGACAGGCGCTCCACATACTCAAGTCAGCAGCCGGACACCAGGGAGAGCCCAGACCCTTCCATCAGCCCGCTCTGGTCCACCCCCCTTCACAGCCAGCTCTCATGTATGAGGAAGGGAATCCTTGAAGAGTCCCTCAAGTCTCTCGTACAGTTCCCTTAGCCCTGAGGCATTTCCATATGGATAAAAAAGTAATGCCAGCGCAAAGCACATGCCTTTGCTGGCTTACTCCCATCAGAAAACATGGTAGCACACATTCTCCTTATCACAGGGTCTATCCTTAATTCCCCCTCCATCAGCAAAGTCAATCGATTTCCCTTACATATTACAGCCATTGTTCCTTGCTATTGGCTGCAGAGTTTAGTTGGCAGTTTTGCCCATGACACATACCCCATGTCTTACTACCCAAGATCTGTATGCGTTATTTTCCCTCCCTTTAACACCAGCCCTGACTTGTTCAAGTTCTGTGCCTCCCACCCCATTTTCCTAAAGAGCCTTTCTCAGTCAGACTTGGCTGAACTCGTAACTCAGCCAACTCGTAACTCATCCACGGAATCCTGTAACCATGTTCCTGTAAAGAATCATGGGAACAGACCACGGGCTTCATTCAGAGTTCAGCTCTGGATGTGAATCTAGCATCCCACGGCTTTTAACTTAACTCTCTGTAGACTTGGAGCGTTGGGTTTTCAGAAATTCCGTCGATCCTTCCTTGCTTGTTTTCTCGTTGGAGATGGTGGTGTCTTGTCAGGCAAGCCAGTGAGCACGGCCTTCCTAGAACAGCGTGTATGGACGTGTGCGTGTGTGTTCCAGAGGTGGGCCCCATAAACAGGAGAACGCTCTGTACAGATTCATTGGTAAAATGTGTTTTGTGCCCGCACATCACAGACAGCAGGATGCTGACCGGTCAGCGAAGGGGTTGACACTCCTTATCAGCAGTCGGAGAGATTGCTTACAACAGAGAGGACAGCAACAGCAGGTGAAACCTGAACCCGTGGCAGAATGACTTATATGCAGTTTACCAAAGAGATGTAAATGCATACACAGCCACCACAGATTACAAACAGCACCACAGAGTGAAGGTGGATTAAACATGTATCCCTCCAAACAGGGTATGGGGCAAGCCCTTGGCTTAGGCCAGCTGAGTGGAGCCATCCTAGATCTCCTCAGTCTACCTGTGGTGGTTCTGCAGTTTCTCATGATCTACAACTGGATCCAGGCTGGTCAACCCACCTGCTCATCAGACTCACCCCTTCCTTACATCAGAGCCGGTGGTCACACTGCAAAGACTTCTTCTATCAGTCTCAACGATCTGACGTGACTGGGGGACCTTTCAATGCCAGATCTTGCACCTGATCTTAGAGTCAATAAAGATTATTGAGCTGGGGAGTAAATCTGGATAATAGTATGCCCCTCCCCAGGTTGTATGAGTATCAAGTGAAATACACACAGAATGAGTTTAAAAAGCATATGGGCCTTGTTGTTGTTATTGCTTTTTTATGAAAGGCACTCTCCCCTATTAGTGATTGCTGGCTTGTCCTTTGGACTCCCCTTCAGAAAGGCAAGCCAGACACATGTGACAAGTTAAACAGGCATAGAAGATATTTTTATCTGTTTAAGCCAACAACAGTAAATGCATCACAAGACAGTGTGTGATTAATTGCCAAGTGAATTGTGAGAAGAATAATTGCCAGAAGAATATGAACAAGAGAAGGCTCAGCTCTAGCTGGTGGGGGAGGGATGGAATGAGGCTCCAGAGAGACTGGATAGAATAATGGAGACTTGTTTTGGGTCTTGCAGGACGGATGGGATTAGGGTTGATGAAGGGAATGCATTCCAGGTAAGATAAGTTCTGTGGAGACGGGTGGACAGAGAGGCAAGGGGGTGTTCGGGGGGAAAGCTGCGGGAGGACGTGGGGTTTGACAGTAGGCAGAGAGGAGTGTGCAGATAGTGGGAAATTGTGAATGGCGTTTTCTGTGACTTTATACCTCCAAACAAGCCCACACACCTATGCCACATGCTCTACCCAAGAGAAAAACAAGCTCCACACTGTCCAAGCCACATCTCTTGCCCAACACCCTGTCCTTCTTGCTACCTACCCACCCTTTGCTGTTCCAGCTTAGCTAGACCCCTAACCTTGCCTACATTCCCATTTATACCCTTGCTCAAGCCATGAAAACTCAATTCTAATGTTTTACCATAGAGATTTACTTCTTGATTCCAACTCAAACCCATAGAAGTAAAGCTAACACTTACCTAGGCCTTTGTGTGCTAAACACTTTAAATGGCCTACCACCTTTAATTCTCAAAATAACCCTGTGAGATAGTACTGCCCCCACCGCCATTTAGCAGATGAGGAAATTGATGTTTGAGATGTTAAAGTTCAAGGTCACATCTACCAATAAGTGGTGGAGTCTGGATTTGATCCCCAAACTGTTGACCCCATGGCATGGTTCCCAATCACCGGTTGGTAGTACCCTGTTATCGCCTAAACCCACTCCATTGGTTCCTCTTTGGTCACCCTTGGATAGGATGTCTTACTCTAGTCAATCTTTGGAAACCTAGACTCTACCTCATGCTGCCATCCTGCTGCAAACCCCTGAGTACCAACGACACGGCACAGATAGGAATTCTCAATGGAATGGTTGGTTTAGGGTCCTAGAAGACTCTCAACACCAACATTATTTGATCCTAACGATGATGGGAACCAGGGAAGGTTTCAAGATGATTATAATCACAGGAAATAATATGATCAAAACCCATGTTTTCAGAAGATGAGTCCTGGGACCCAGTTCAGCACTGCCCTGCCTGTTCCATTCTGGATATGGAGAGGCTGCAGGAAGAGGCAACAATTCATAGCCTATTTTGTGGTCCAAGGCGAGGTGATAAGGGTCTGAATTAAGGCAATGGTGGTGGAAATGGAATACGATAATAAAGAATCACTTATTTCACTATGAAATAAAATACATTTCTCCTGAAATAAACCATTTTCACCACCAGCGGGCGGTTATCTGTAAAGAAATCGGCTTATTAGCTTCATAGCTCTTGGGGACTCAGAATGCATCTCAGGTATATTATTGTGTCTTGGGTTGTGGTTTTTGGAACCACTGAAGGCAGCACAATTTGGAGGGAAACTAAGGGCACTAAGCTTCTGGACAGCGCCCAGGCAGGCACGGGTTCAGAGTGGCTCAGCCGCTCAACTAACCACATGGCCTTGGGAAAGTATTTAATCTCTCTGAGCTTGTGTCCTCATCTGTCAAATGGGGATAATACTGTCTGCCTCACAGGGTTGTTGCAAGGATTAAGCAGGACAGTGGATAGAAAGGCTATGATTAGCACAGAATAAACGTCAGTTTTTATACTATCATTTCTTAGCCAAACATCTCATTAAAAGCCCTGCATAATCACCCATAAAATCTTGTTTGAAATAAAAGTGATTGGGTTCAACCAACCCTTTGGAAAGCAATTTGGCTTTCCAAATGCTTTCCACTGTGTATTAAGACACATAAAAATGTTCATATCCTTTGACCCAGTTGTTCCAGTTCTCGGAATCTATTCTTAGGAAACTGTCCTCGATACAGGAAGAGCATAACGCACAAAGAGTTTCACTGCATGAACGGCTTGCTACAGCGAAAAATTGGAAGCAACCTGCGCGTCCAGGAACAGATGCTTCTGCATTACGCTGATGCTCTAAAACTGCTTTAAATCAGTATTAAATACAGAGCTCATAACAACGTCTTAGATTGGGTAAGGTCCACCAATCAAGGATCAAATGTAATCTTTTCTTCACTTTGTTAACCAACCCCTCTTCTCTGCAGGGCTTTCCCGCATGGCCCGCAGACCAGCATTTCTAGCCCCTTTTCTGCCAGAGCTCGGCAATCCTGGCACTTCCCCCAGGGTGGGAGGAAGGTTGAGGCAGGGTGGGACTTCGTGCCAGAGCCTGCCACGCACAATGCAGGTTTCTTCCCCAGCTGCCTCAGCCCCTCTGGCATCAAACCTTAGCTCTTTCTCCTGCAGACACAGCTTCTCTCCATGACCAAGTGACTAGTTTCCTCTTAGCTCAGCCTCTTTCTGTCTCCCAAGGCTGCCTTGTAACTGCGTCTTTCTCAGCCCTGCCCCTTCACCTCGCATCCCTGCTGTCTGCCCACTTGCAACCTCTTTTCCATTATTGCTAACAGTTTGTTGTGACTTTCTAAGTTAGAGAACATATCTTCTAGAGTGTCCAACATTTGCTCATCCAAATACACTTAATGGAAGTGGGAAAAAAGATTAACTTAGATGTTAAAGGTTACTCAGACACCCATTCACACTTAGACTCTGAATCTTAAAGCCTTGAATACTTTGTGAAATCCCTCAGGACAGGACTGAAATGTTATTAAAGCACATCATTTCAAAGCTGGCATCCATGAAGTTAAAAACACGGGCATTTAGGGGAGCCTGGGTGGCTCAGTCAGTCAAGCATCTGACTTTGGCTCAGGTCATGATCTCACAGTTTGTGAGTTCAAGCCCTGCATAGAGCTCTGTGCTGACAGCTCGGAGCCTGGAGCCTGCTTGACATTCTGTGTCTCCCTCTCTCTCTGCCTCTCTCCCACTTGCTCTCTCTCTCAAAAATAAACATTTAAAAATTAAAGAAAAAAAAAACACGGGCATTTAACTGGTAAAAAAGAAAGTTCAGTAAAAGCACTTGGTCTACCTTTATCTTGTAAGCTGGAACTTCTTTCAATAACATCTAGGGGGAAGAGCATGTGATTTCTCTTCAGTTTGTGTAATTATGTGCATTTTGCAATTTCTTAGCTTTGGCAGGCACTGGGTAGCATTTGGCTTCAGCTCTATGAACTCTAAGGGCAATTCACAACTGGGCTTTTCCTGACAGCTCCAGCATCTGGATCTTGAGTGGCCCAAGTCCACCATGTGATGGACCCTTCTGTGAACCTTCTCAGCAGAGCACAGAACACACTGTCCAAGGCCCTGTTCTTCCCTTGCTCCCGGGAGCCTGGGGTATAGGCCTCATACAATTGCTTCCCAGGTTATAGGCATGTTTTAGAAGTAAACAGAGCAAGCATCTTTTTTAATGCTGTTTTACTGGTTGAACAATAATCAATCAGTATCTTAACTCAGTACTTACTCAGCACTGACTGCATGCCAGGAATCCTGTACCACAGATAGGAAGGTAGCTCATGCTGCTGGACCATTCTGGCCCATGTTCCTCCCTTCCAACTTCCTTCCTTCCTCCTTATTTCCTTCCTCCTTTCCTTTCTTTTTCCTTCCTTCATCCTTCCTTAGATATTATTTATATAATGCTAAAAAACAAAACAGAAAAAAGCACGTGCCATCCCACTGCTTGGTATATAAAGAAAATACTGAACATCTTTCCTTTCCTATCCCACTTTCTAAACCCCAGAGGTGGTAACTATCCCTAACAGATTGGTGTATGTCCTTCCCAGTTTTCCCTTAAATTTATGTAAATGAAGCTATCCATCTAGCCATATCCCCAGACATTCCTTGGAGAAATAGAATGATGCTGTACTTATTAGTCCTACGGTTTTGAATGTTGGCTACATAGCCAGCACTGTGTGTGACATTTCACATGCATTGGTGTGTTTAATCCGATAACCCTGATGCGAGGTGGGTGCTATTTTCACCTCCACTTGACAGATAGAAACCCCTGAGGCTCGGAGCAGATAAGCAACTCCCTTGTCCAAAGTCAGGGTCCAAGCAGCACAGCTAGGATTTGAACGCAGGTCCACTGTCTCCAAAGCTTTTGTTCATTCCACCGTTCCAGGCCACCTCTCACAAATCAATCCCCGACATGCTCTACCAAGCTTCCTCATCTTAGCTTTCTTCTATAGATGGTTCTGTTCATCCCCAGTCTGCCTCAAATGGTCCACACTAGCCTTGTGCTGGGAATCCAGTTCCTGTACCAAGCGGCCCCTGAAGACACAGAACTTGGACAAATAACCAGTCTCTGCTCGGAAGAGCTTGTAGGTTAAGTTTATAGATGGTGCTTCGACAGTGTTGATTTCCTCCTTAATTTGTAACCTTGTGCCTCAGCTTCCCACCTCTCCTACAAATTTTCTCGCTCCCACCTCCTCAAGTAGAGCGCTTTCTTTCTTCCCTCCCCATACACTTAAAACAATCGGGCACATTTTGTTCTCCACGATCTTTCAGGACTGGGCACACATTGTGAAATAATAAAAGGCAGGGAAGGAAGAGCATGGGCTGTATGACTCTCTGGTTCCAGAAATTTTCTTCCAGGGTAAGCTAGCATCCAGTTCACTCTCGCAAACAGTCCTGAGCCAAAAGATTCCAAATCAAAGCAAAAAATCCATCAAGAGAACTCTGATTTAAAACTTAAGAAAACAGCCTGTACATATTTTTAGAACAACTTAGAAAACTCTGAGTACATCTGTGACTTGAAACAGCTGGAAATACATTTTTGCCAAAATTATGCTGATTACGAAAGTCGTTAATGGTCAGACAAGAGGCGTTCAAAATCCACGCGGTCTGGTATTTTTGTCCATGCAAGCTTCAGATAATCTTCACTATCGTACATCAAACGCTGACCCTCTAAACTGCCTTTGAGGGGTGCCTGCGTTACTCAGTCGGCTAAGCATCCCATTCTTGGTATTGGCTCAGGTCATAATCTCACGGTTTGTGGTTTCGAGCCCCGCATCAGGCTCTGCAGTGTCAGATTCTCTCTGGATTCTCTCTCTCTCTGCTTCTCTCTGCCTCTCTTTCTCTCTCTCTCCCTTTCTCTCAAAATAAATAAATAAGCTTTAAAAATAAAATTTTTATTCCAGCCAGCCAGGCAGTTTGTACAGCAGAGTTTGCATAATTATTTGAGGACTTTAGTATATTTTGCCCTTATTGGCTTAGTAAAAAGAGTGGTAAATCGAAAGAATAAAAGTCATAAGAAGCATAGGTCTTATAAACTCATAATATATGTGAGAAAATAAAAGAAAATAAAAGGTGTGTTGGAAACAGAATAACGTTAGCCTCGGAGAGTCATTGGACTTAAGCCAGTCAACCATGTGTTCCGTTCTGAAGGAAAACAACAAAATTAAAGAACATGGTTTCAAAATGTTGGTAGCAAATTGAAAGTAAAAAAGAAGGTGCCATTAAGGAGTTGGATATTTTGCGTTTTGTTTGCTGAAAATGGAAATTTCTCTTACCTGGGACCCTGCTAGAGTGGGTATGTCTTATTCACCGTTAGGTCCCAGCAGCTTCTTTGCACATCATAGATGGATTATACTATTTGTTGAGTAAATGAATAACAGGAGTCAGTTGTAGGCTCGGCGATTTAAGGATTTCATTGTGTGTAAAAATAGAGGCGTGTTTTCCTGTCCCTAAATATAGAAAGGGAAGCAGGAAAGAATGCTGCCTGCTCCATTGCTATGCCTTATGATGGACAAGCATCTTATGGGGGCAAAGAGTACACAAAGGGTGACAATGAAGGCCTTTTGTTGGACTGTTGTGCAGATACTCTCCACACCATGCCCCTCCTCCAGATCACACACAGAGACCTGACTGAGGTCAAGCAAACCACAGACCTGGCCAGGCCATGTGTTCCAAGGATAAAGACAGAGTTTCGGAGTAAGGTGTCTCACATCAGAGAATGCAGTGTTTAGAGAGCAGGAAGAACTGGAATTGTGCCCAGAAGTAGACCCAGCATCAAGATCAAGGTCGTTATAAGGGCATAATGAGGGAAATATGCTAAATGGAATAAGTCAGGGAGAGAAAGACAAATACCGTCTGATCTCTCTTTACGTAGGATCTAAATCTAAGAACAAAACAAAACAACAACAAAACAAGCTCATAGATACAGAGAACAGATTGATGATTGCCAGAAGTTGGGGAAGGTGGGATGGGGAAGGAATGGATGAAGGAGGTAAAAAGGTATAACCTTAGAGTTATAAAATAAATAAGTCATGGGGATGTAATGCACAGTATGGTGACTATAGTTAATAATGCTGTATTGCCTATCTGAAAGTTACTAAGAGAATAGATCTTAAAAGTTCTCAGCATAAGAAAAAAATCTTTTTGTATTTATGTATGGTGACTAAGCTATGTTTAAAGTTTTTTGTTTATTTTTTATTTTGAGAGAGAGAGAGAGAGTGCGTGTACATGAGCAGGGGAGGGGCAGAGAGGTGGGGGAGACAAAATCCCAAGCAGGCTCCATGACATCAGCGCAGAGCCTGACGCAGGGCTCGAGCCCACAAACCGTGAGATCACGACCTGGGTCGAAATCAAGAGTTCGACGCCTACCCAACTGAGCCACCCAGGCACCCCAATGACTAGACTATTAACTAGACTTATTGTGGTGATCATTATACAAATATGGAATCATTAAGTTGTATACCTGAAGCTAATATTATATGTCACTTATACCCCAATAAAAAAAACAATAAAGCCAATAATCCAAGCCAAGGAATAAAATGGAAATTCACAGCCACTGTAAAGAAGCAAAGCAGAGATGTAGTGAGTGAGGAGTATTCAGATGGACAAGTCTGGAGGAATTCTCAAAGTAAAGTGAAGGCATCCAAAGTGGTGTTTCCCACCAACTTGCCGTGTGTATTTGAAGAAACTGGGGCAGAATACGTGTAGCTACTGTACAAAAGATGGAGGGTAAATGACAGTATGAAAAAGAAAGTCTAAATTGGTGCCCTGCAGAGCGAGTCTTTGGAGCATTAGCTCCAAAAAAATAAATAGTGAAGCCACAAATTGGATACAGTTGAGGTCAGACACTGGAGAAGTATTTGAATGGTACCAATGCCACAAGCCCAGAGGTAAAGCAGTGCAGGAAACAGGTGAGCCCAAGAACAAGATCACAGCACGGTCAGCCTGAGATTCCAACTAGAAGGGTTGGTGGAAAGGCCGAAGGGGTGATCACAATGGCTCTGCAGGGATAGGGCCTCCTTGGAAGGCCATAGCCTCACCTCCATTCCCGTACTGCCCCAGTCTCAAAGGCATCATATTCTGAACCTCATCAGTGATAGCCTGTGAACATGCGCAAGACCCAAAAGGCATTGTGGTAAAAATCTATACCTGCATACGTACATCCATACATGTCATCCTGCTCCAGGGTTCTTGAGGATAATGAGTCCTGTTTGACCCAGAGATAAAGGGAGTGGTGATTCATTTCACTTTAAGTGACTTTAAAGTTTAAGTGAATGTGCATTCAATGTGTCCTACCTTCAAAAGTTTGCTCTATGAGATGGTTGGGGAGGAGGGTCTCTGTCTTCCTCTACGAGCTTTTTCCCCAGACAAGTGGAGCTAGGATGTGGTCTCCAAAGCAAAGGTATTGCCTCGAATCCCCCAAGGGTGTGCTGGCTAGGGATTGCCATCAGCTAATACCACTCCTCTGCTCTCAGAGGACAAATTTTCTCATAAGCCTTGTGTTACCTCAAACCCTAGAAAAGGGAAGTATTAAGAAGTGGGGGGTGGAGGGGGTTTGGTCAGTCTGTGGGAAGGAGGTGAGTAGGAGGGATGCATGTTCAGAATCTCACTGCCTCTCAGACAAGGCCATCAAGTGGAAATCGATACGCTGGGTTCTAATTCAAGGTCTAGCCTGAGCCTGGGCCCCACCTGGGTCTCCGAGCACATCTGTGTCCTAATGGAAAACTGTTACTCTCTCTTCCCCCGGAAGGGAAACTAAAATATACTGTCAGTCTGTACTCTCCCCTCTGATGTCCAGGGACTCCCGCAGCAGGACAGCCCGGCTGTGAGGCCCACTCACCACAGGATGCATGCAGAAGACCCCCACAAAGTCTTCTGACAGGAGTGACCATTAGCGGCTCTCAGGGTTACCCGCTTGCCTGCATAGCTCCTTGGCGGCTTCAAGGCCCTCAGCAGTGCTTCTAAAAGGGGGAAGTTTAGGAGCACCTGGGTGGCTCAGTTGGTTGAGCATCCAACTTTGCCTTAGGTCATCATCTCAGAGTTCACGAGTTCGAGCCCCACATTGCGCTCTCTGCTGTCAGCGTAGAGCCCACTTCAGATCCTCTGTCCCCCCTCTCTCTCTTTCTTTTTTAATTTTTTTTTTTTTACATTTATTTATTTTTGAGAACCAGAGTGAGACAAAGCGTGAGCGGGGGGGGGGGGGGGGGCAGAGAGAGAAGGAGACACAGAATCTGAAGCAGGCTCCAGGCTCCGAGCAAGCGGTCAGCACAGAGCCTGATGCGGGGCTCGAACCCACACACTGCGAGGTCATGACCTGAGCCGAAGTCGGACCCTCAACCGCCTGAGCCACACAGGCGCCCCTGTCCCCTCTCTCTCTGACCTTCCCCCACTCATTCTGTCTCTCTCTCCCTCCCTCAAAAATAAACATTCAAAAAAATAAAAATAAAAGGTGGCAGTTTACAAAAGAACCCCTGCTGAGCCCTAGTGAGCCTAGTTGCAGCACAGCTCACCCAAGGACCCAAGGAACATCTCTCTCTAGAAACTTCTTCATGCTCACTGAGGCTGATTATGGGAAATGAGCCTGCACCAGTAGCTACCCCTGAGGCCTCTCATCCAGGGCCAGCACAGTCAGGGGTTCCAGCCCTTTGGGTTAAAGATGAGCTTCACCTCCCCCAGGTTTTTGTCTTCCTACCCCCCGCCCCCCATGGGTGAGACAGAACATGCCTCTTAAACCTCCGCATTAATGTGTAAGATTTAATCTCTGGGGTATGCTCTAGATTCCTCTTCATGTGGGTCACAGAGAAGCATGTCCCTGTGGGCATGTAATTGAGTCGTCTGACAGTCCTAAGTACCCTTCAGCTCCTTGGGCAATAAATGCAAATTAAACTTCCTCTGTGACTCTAACTTGAATGGCAAATGTCAGCTTACAGGGTCAGCTTAAAGCTTAAAGATAGATTGCAACGGTGAAACCTCAGGAGAGAGAATGCTAAAAAGCGATGGGAAAGAACTGCAAAGGACCCAGGCCTACCCCACAAAACCAGGGCCTGCCTTGGCTGGCACGGTAGACATGAGTGTTTACTTACTCAGCCAGCTCATTGCAAAGGACCAATCACAAAGATATTTATTCTGTCTTCTCTCCTGCTCTGGTAAGCTAATTACAAAGTAATTAAATTAGCTGCAGAATAAATTAGTCGTTATCAAAGGGAAAATCAAGGCATTCTTAGGGAAATTATTTAGGATAAAACACTGGCTTGACTGATTATTCTAGACTGAGAGATATTTTGTTGATTTCTTTTACTAATGGATTTCTTATGTCAAGAGGAAAATCCTAAATTTAAAGGTGCGCGGAATGGAAATACTTATTCTCCCCTTAATAAATGGCAAAAAAAAAAAAGAGAGAGAGAGAGAGGGAGAGAGAGAAGAAAGCGTGTTTGAATCCTTGAGAACACTAGAGAAGGCAGGCTACGTGGACCGTGTACATGAGCGTCCTTTTCAGCCCCAGGTCAATGAGTCACTGAAATGTCTTCATAGCTGGAAATTAGTGGCGCCTGCTGTACATGTGATCATTCGATGCAGCCGCCTCACCACGCTGGAAGTAATGCCTTCTTCGAAAGTGCATGCTCTGCCCTCTTTAAAATTATGAAAACGTAGAGATTCATATTCGGGTTCTAAATTACATTTCTATTAGATACCATACAAAGTTCAAAAAGTGGCTGTCTCCGATCAATCGGTTTTGCAAAGCCCTTAATGAAGTCGTGCCCATTTGATCACAGAGAGGTGGAGATACCTGGTGATAAGTGCCTGGCTTCCCACTCTCTGAGGAGATGAAAGTTATTTAGGAACTGAAAGAGTGTGGGATATTAATGGCGGAGACACAAAATCACTAGGAAAAGCCCGGAGTCAAAGGGCAAAAGCTAGAATCATTAAAGATAATACAGCAAAATCCCACAGTCAGAAACCCCAGGATACCATGGATTTCTTCATAGTACAGGTCAAATCAAATCCCATGAGCATACTGCTTTATGGTGGAAGGTAAAATGTCAGGCCCCACACTTGGGCCCGAAACAAACAGCATGATGACAAGATCAGAGATCGGTCGGTACTAGGCAGGAAAAGAACTTGTGGGTCTTAGTGGGTGGTGAGGCCAGTCGGAGTCAGGGGCATACAGAGGCTCCAGAAAGGCTGGTGTGAGAGTGGACCACATTAGAAAATGGGATCTAGAAGGATTCTTAACTGGGGCTTCATGTGTGAGATTTAGAGGTCACACCCTTCTCTGCTGACACTTGTTTCACTGTCTTCAATAGTTCCGTCAACATTGCCATGATCATCCTTGTCGGTGTATCTTTGCAACCATCCTTGATGAACGCCTAAGGATAACGCTGAACATGGAATTTCTGGGGCTAAGCATATATACATTTCTGGTGCTTTTAATAATATTAGCAAACGGGCCTCGAGGATGATTGTACCATCTGTCCCTAATGAGATCGCTTCGAAGTTCCCATTTCCCCACCTAGTCCCCACTTGCCTTATGCCTTTTTCTCTCGGACTGAATTTTAAAGTAGAGTGTTTTAAAGTACAAGGGATTCTGTCCCCTTTCATTTTTAGGAGGAGAAACAGGGAAGCCCAGGGAGCATAGGTGATGTGTCCTCCAAGCTGCACCTTGGGGTGCAGGGGAGAGATACTGGGGTCTATAGCCACCTGCTCCTGGCTTTAGGCCTGATGTATGACAGATGCTCAGCAATGTCCAGGATAGGCTAATCTATGGAAACACAAAGTAGATGAGTGGTTGCCTAGGGCTGGGGAGGGGAAGGGAGATGGGGAGTGACTGCTAATATCTATGAGGGTCTTGGGGAGGGGTGAGCAATCAAAATGTTCTACATTGAAATGGTGATGGTTGCACAACACTGTGAATATACCAGAAACCATTGAATGGCGCACTTTCAAGAGGTAAGTTGTATGGTATGTAAAATATATGTCAGTAAAGCTGCTATTAAAAAAAAAAACAAACAGATGCTCAGTAAACATTTGTGGAAAGAAGGAAGAATGGAAGGAAAGGAGGTCAAAGATCCCTGATCCTTGATTTCCAACCAGTGGCTGTTCCGCTTTTCTCTGTTGGGACAGAAGTGCGCATGTCTGCAATTGATCTCAGCAACAGTGTTGCGTTTCCTCTGTTAGGTGTTTCCCTGTTTTCATGCGTAAAAAGTGAAAAAAGGGTCTGATCTTTATCCTTTTCTATTTCCTGGAGAATCTATCTCAGGGCCGGTCACAAAGTAGGAACTTGATAAATGTCTGTTTACTGAATTCCTGGTGAACTGTAAGTAAATTTAATATGAACTAATAAGGCAGTGACATAGTATTATTTCCTAACACTGATGCCTAATTTTCTGCAGCTGCCACTTCAGGCTCTATAAATGAGGTCGGCAGTTACACAGTTTGGTATTTTGGCCGTTCTGATTTCCCTCCTCACATTTCAGTGCTTGTAGTTAAGTGGTCACGGATCCCATTTTGCCCTGCGTCTCTGAAAACACAGAGCTAAATTTAGGGCTCAAGAGCAGTGAGTGCTGGCCGCAGGGCCAACCCAAAATCCGTAGGGCTTAAAGCTTATGCAGCCTGGGAGAGGGTCCTTTTTCAGAAAAGGGAATGCAGAATTATGAATGCAAATTAAGTGTAGGATCTCTGAAGCTTCTACAGGAAGGGCCCTCAAAGTTAAGCTTCCTTAGCCTACTGGTACATCTGCCTCTAGCCATGTTCCTTTCCCTGCTCCTTTTAATCGCGTTTTATTTTGTTTTTGTGTTTAAATGTCCATTGTTAGAAGCAGTTGACTATTCTCAGCCTCCTCGCTTTCCAATTCTTCTTAAAAATAGAGTTTAAGCAATTGCTTAATTAACTCTCATTGCTACTGTGCAGATCAGTAGAATGACGGTAGGAACATCCCATCTGGAGTGAAGGCCAGGCTCTAAAAAATCAGTGCATAGTGTGAAAAATCACACCTAGTCACAATTGTCCTTAAGTCCCTGAAATCGCCTGTGAAGTAGGAACATGTAATTTTATGGGTATGACCTTGAGTTCTCGGTTCTTGAACACTTTCCACCCTCATCCACCAGCTTAACAACTACCAATCCTTCAACACACAGCTGAAGAACCACAGCTTCTAGAAAATCTTCCATGCTCTATATCCACACCCCTAGTCTCTACGCCCCACCCCTGACTCATTTATGGCTCCATGCTAATCTCTAATTAGTAGCTTGTCCTGTGCACTAGAGTGTAAGCTTTGTGAGACTAGGGACTTTGAATCATTAATTTTTAAGACCTCAGTGCCTTGCATAGTGATTTTTATCCTAGGAATTTGCTAATATTTGAGAGCTGTGGAAGGAAAGGAGGGACAAAGAGGTGGAAAATCAGAGCTGTAATCATTCCCCTTCCATCAAAGCCATAGAAAAGAAAGTATTTTTAACATCCATTTAATTAATTTCTATAAGGTTTTCTTGTTGATGTCATACATTTTTTTGTCTTTATGTAAAAAACCTTTTGGCTTATTTCATTGTTCTCACCTTTGGTGATTTGTTTTAAAGTTATACAAAGGATACATAGAAACCTGTAGTGCTCCCAGATTCCAGGAGAGGGTCCTTTGTAGGGTGGTGGCTGAGAGGGCGGGCTCTGAAGTGAAGCCCCCATTTGAATGAATCCCTCTTGGCCACTTACCATCTGTGTGGCTTTGGCACGTTGCCGACCCTCCCTAAGCCTCAGTTTCCTCATGTATAAGATGGGGATAATAAAACTAATAACTTCATAACATTGGCTTGAAATTTAAATGAGAAAATACATACAACGGAGTAAATACACATAGCTGTTCAATAAATGATTATTATGGACAAAATCTATATCCAGTCCTAAGTTATGGCTTCATTAGTAGGTGACTATAAAGTAGCAGATTCTAATAAAGGAGAAAGAGAACATTCACTGGGAACGGAGAGATAATGAGGTGATGGGGAAACCATTTTTATTCTAATATGTTTAGCTCATTTTCTTACAATTAAGCTACAAGATTATTCCTTCACCTTCAAAATGGATAAATTCTTCATTGTATTAACTTGTTTGAAAAGATACCCTACTTTAAGTGGAATGAATTTCCCTTTAATATGATTTTCTAGCAAGATTAGATTCTAATATGGATTAATACCCTAAATAGAGAGCTCTAATGGACCACTGTAGGAGAGAAACAGGAGTCAAAGACATCACCCCTTTATAAATGTCAGTCCCTGAGGAGACATCCATCAATGTGTCAGAGGGATCTCACAGCGTCAACCACAAGAGTAATGATCGCAGACACGGACTGAATGCTTGCTGTGTGTCAGGCAGCCCAAGTGAGGCTTTCCAACCTCGCTGGAGCCCCGTGCCTACGCCAGAGGCTGACTTTCCACTTACAATGAGGGAAGCATCTGGCTAGTGAGCAGAACACTCCCATCTGCCCGGCCCAGAGCATCCTTTTCTGAGAGTCTGAGCACCTGCATGGCAGCTTTGGCAGCCTCTGTCGTCAGCGTGGCTCTCAGCAGAGGGAGGGAGGAGCTCTCCAGGGCTCAGTCATCCTGACAAGAGGGAGCCTTGGGAAGATATTTGCCTCAAGTCCTTTCTGCAGAAAGCCCTTCTCCCCTTCCCCCAGACATCCTCTATATTTCCTGCACAGCGCTTATCACTTTCTGAAATGATCACGTACCTCTGTTTATGTTTTAGGGGCATGCAGCTGCCATGCACACAAGGACCCTTCTGTCTTTTTCCACACACCAGCCCCCCATGCCCAGGACAGTGTGTGGTCCAGAGCAGTCTTCCATGAATGTGTGTGTTAAATGAAAATAAGGAAGGAGGGTGGGACAGGGACGGGACGATACCCTCTAATGGCAGGAATTCTCGTGCTCCCCAAGCTGGTGCTTGATCGTCCAGATTGGGTTGCACTCCACTGAAATCTGTTCCCCAGGACTCTGTCTTTCAAATTTATCCAGCCCCACACCCACCCTCACCCACCTTGGCTAACCTCCTCTTCCTTTTGAGCCAAACTCACTGAGTAGCCTTTGGATTCTTTCACTTTCAATCATGCCAAATCCTGTTCTTCCTGCTTAACCCTTCAGGAAACATCCCTTCTTTTACCACAATTTCTGTGGGTGGCTAATGTCATCGATTATTGGACTCGTGCAACTCTCAGAGGGTAATCTTCTCTTCAAGTTTCAAGGCCATCGCACTGTGGGCTCCTAGGTATCACTGATTACACAAAGCAGAGAGTCAAGCAGATGTGTTGGCTCTGCTCTTTACAGATTCTTAGGGAACCTGTGGTGCTGTTGATCGCTGCTGCATTCGTGCTAATAGTGTCTGTCTATAATCAAACTCAACCTACCCTTCACCACACCAAAAGGTAAAGGCCAGACTGTAGGAACACACTGAAGGCAGCCCTCGAGACCCAGGTAATCCCCTCACCTGCCCTGCCAGGGCTCGAGAACTCCTGATTTAGGAGGCCGATCTCTCCCCTGATTCCTCCTTAGGATATATTCCCAAATCAAAAGCCAATAGTTACATTTCTCTGCAAAGGAGCAGGCAAAAAATGTTGTTGTTTGACACAGCGGTGATGGAAACAAGACCATGTTTCTCTTTTATGGAACCTCGGAGAGTAATTCGTTGAGATCTTGACATTTAATATCACCCAGTCACCTCTCCAACAAGATACTTGCTTTGCTTCTGTCAGCCCCCCACACAGACATCGCTGCTGGCACTTACCGGGTTGTGTTGTAAGGTGGGCTGCTTTTAATGCCCAAGGCAGGATTTGGCAAGAAGAAATGGCACCTGCTTTATCGAAAGACATCTCCATATTTTACCCCCTGAAAGAGAAACGTGCAATGTAAATGTCCTTAAGAGATGATTGTCGTACATCAGCATGTCCCTTCCACAAAGCATTGTGCCAGACGCCCAGTCGCACACAGTCACCAAGAATGGAGGTCGCAGATGGAGAATTTGAGCTTATAGAGAAAACAAACGTGTAAATTCCTAAGCGTCTGCCTGCTTCTGGCCGACACAGAGCCAAGTGATCTGAGTACTACCCACTGGCTTAAAAAGGAGCTTCACACCTGAGAGAGGGCTGGGGAAGAAGACAGCATTCAGGTCCCCATTGCCTGGAGTCTACGAATCAGTACACATGAGATACACTACCTCCCCCAACAGACTTTTATGCACTGAATTAAAAGAAAGGATGGAGCATGTGATATCAATCCACACATTAGTGTTGGTCCCCCAGCACCGGGGGAGACATTACCATGAAGGACTTTTCCTCTCCACTCTTCAAATGCTGGGCCGATCATTCCAGCAGTGGGGGCAAGGCAGTCCAAAATCCACAAGGCTTAGCAGCTCAGGTACAAAGAAAATGAAATCAGAAATCGAGGGTGTTTTTGCTATCACTGCCAAGGGCCTATCTTCTATTTAATATCAATCTTTTAAATTTCACACAGTTTTTTAAAAAAAAGGTGGGGGGTGGGGCGCCTGGGTGGCTCAGTTGGTTGAGCGTCCGACTTCAGCTCAGGTCATGATCTGGCGGTCTGTGGGTTCGAGCCCCGTGTCAGGCTCTGTGCCAACAGCTCAGAACCTGGAGCCCACTTTGGATTCTGTGTCCCCCCTTCTCTCTGCCCTCTCCCCTGCTCATGCTTTGTCTGTCTCTCTCAAAAATAAATAAACATTAAAAAATAAATAAATTTCACATAGTTTGGGAGCGCCTGGGTGGCTCAGTTGGTTGAGCGTCTGACTCGGTTTGGGCTCAGGTTATGTTCTCGTGGTGGTGGGATCGAGCCCCAGTTGGGCTCTGCACTGAGCACGGAGCCTGCTTAAGATTCTCTCTCTCCCTCTGCCCCTCTCTCGGCTCACTTGCACTCTCTCTCTCTCTCTCTAAAATAAATATGTAAAAATAAAATAAAAAATAAAGTTTATAAATAGATAGATTAATTAATTAATTAATTAATTTCACATAGTTCAACCCCAGCAAATCTGACTGAGACATTCGCTGTCTAAACTCCTTATGCGGCTCTTCTTGCCTACAGCTGTGGCTTTCATACTGCTCCTCAGGGCCTCAGGGTAAGGCTTCCAAGGGGTGAGGGGTGAGGTGCGTTTTCAGCCCCAACCCCTCCACTCGTTTGAGTTCTCCTTTTATCTGTTCTAGAAGCTGGGCTTCCAAGCAGGATTTTCAGCAAAGGGTTTTGTGACTGAGAAACAAAGTTCCAAAAGGACCGCCCTATGGGGTGAAGACTGGACAGGCCCTGCCTCTTCTTCCTCCTGGCTATCTCAGACAGCACCCCCTGCTCACCCCCACAGTGCGGGCATATGTCTAGCGGCCTTCCTCCCACTCTTGCAGAGTCCAGTCTCCCTTCCATTCCCTCTGCCGGGAATGTCTTCCTTCTTCTCTGCCAGGTGGATCTGTATTCTTGCTTGAAGATTGGGTTCAAATTTGGCCTTCTGAGTGCTACTCTTCATACATTCCCAGTAATTAGCCGTATTCCCCCAGCATTTGCGTACATGTTGACGCACATAGAATTATTACATATGTCTGAATCTTGGACTCATCTGCACGCTCACAGAAGACCGAGTCCACGTCTTATTTCTTTCTTCCTCCGTCTTCCTTCAGGGCTTGGCATGCGGTAGGCACTCAATAAATATTTGATGGATGGATGGATGCGGAGCTGTTTAATTCACCACTAGTTAGCAAGTTGGCATTTTCTCAAACAGCTTTATTCAGAAGGAATTCAAAGACACAGAGCCAGTCTCATAACCAACTCAAGCAGCTCTGTGTTGACAAATAAAATAACTTCTTTTAACTGCTTCTGTTTGGATCTGAATTTCATTTTTGTAAAAATAACTATTACAAAATTAAAAGAAACATTGAACAGAAGTCACACGTTGAAAACCCATGGACGATAGCAGTCTCTTAAATTGGCATGGTTTGACCCTGCTCATCTGAAGTCACTTCACTTAAAATCTGTGCAGCTCCCTGTTGTTTCCTGTGGTTTCCGAATTCCTCCACGGGGCTTCAGGGGTCCCTTGGGGACCTCTACGGGTCAGGTCTCCATGGAGATCTGACCGGGAGGGATATGGCTCTGGGCCCCATACCCTTTGCTATAATCAAAGAGGTTTCACAAAATCTCAATGTTTAAATGTTTTGTGTTTTCAGGTTTCTCTGTTTGTTTTTGTTGCCTTTGGCTGAGCCTGATTCTCCAGTCCACCATAGTTCCCACCACTTGCTATTTTTTTTCTATCCTCACCTGCCTGATCCCAGATATCATTTGAGTTTGCAACAAACCCAGCCCTCAAAGAGCACTTTTCATTGCTGTGACTCCTTTCCGGGCCCGGAGTGCACACATCCTTGTTTTTATTTTTATTTTTTTTATTTTTATTATTTTTATTTATTTTTTAATGTTTATTTTTTTGAGAGAGAGACAGAGCACAAGCGGCAGGGGTGGGGAGGGGGGGTGCAGGGTGGGCAGAGAGAGAGGGAGACACAGAATCCGAAGCAGGCTCCAGGCTCTGAGCTGTCGGCACAGAGCCCAGCGCGGGGCTGGAACTCACAAACCATGAGATCACGACCTAGGCCGAAGTCGGACACTCAACCCGATTGAGCCGCCCAGGCGCCCCATCATCCTTGTTTATATATAGTTGTCATCACGTTGCACCCATCATTGTATATTTTCTTCCTTCACTTCACACTATACCACAAATATTGTTCCATTATGTGAGACACATCTTTCATGGTTACCTTTTTCCATGACAAACGTTTATGGTGGTTGGCTCTAATTTATTCAGGTCTTCCATTACAGTTAAAACAATTTTTATTTTATGCTCTTAGAAATAATGCTGTATTGAATATCCTCATATTTTCTAGAGGTAAATGTGTTCTTGTTGATTTTAACAGGTTCCTTCTATGTTATTGATTGAACCGTTTTGATGCAAGTGTTGTTTCAGTGTTCTTTTTCTTTCCATTTCTCATGGGGTTTTTTTTGCGATTAAAACATGTAAAGTATTATCTAGTTGAATCTCTTGATCTCCATTGTTATTTCTTCTATTGCCTTGAGCCTTTGAAAGTTCTTCATAGTTCATTATTCACAGTCCCCAAGATCTGATGCAGTCTTGGTTCTCTACTCTTTTAGTTGTTCTGTAGATTTAATATATATATGTGTGTGTGTGTATATATATATATATATGTGGGGCGCCTGGGTGGCTCAGTCAGTTAAGCATTCGACTTTGATTTTGGCTCAGGTTATGATCTCACAGTTTGTGAATTCAAGCCCCACTCGCTATGCTGGCACCCTGGAGCCTGCTTGGGATTCTCTCTCCCTCTCTGTCTACCCCTCCCCAACTCTCACTTTCTCTCTCTCAAAATAAATAAATAAACTTAAAAAAATACATAAAGAAAATTAAAAATATATATGTTAACTTTTTAATGTATTTGAGCGTATTGGGTACATGTTTAGATATAAATGGTATTTAAATCAGTATCTATTAAATAACTTCTCCTTTACTCATTGTTCACCATACTTCATTACATATCAATTCATTGTATACCAATAGGTTTATTTCAGCACTCTAATTCTCCTCCACTGTTCTTTATGTCTGGGTTTGTACCAGTACTGCACTGGTTTAATTATCCTTGCTTTGTAATATGTATAGAATTTATACTCCTAGTCTTACCCTATCAGAAGACTTTTTTAAAAATATCTTTTCATGTTCTTGACACTGTTTGCCTAATAAATGTTAGAATCATTTTGTCAGGTTGTGAGAAAAAGTGGTGATTTTGATTTAGAATGCCTCAAGTCATTATTACTTAACTTCTTAAATCACTGCAAGTATTCTAGGCAGCTTATATTCTTATATTATCATATTTATATGATTCTAGGCCTTTACTGCTTACATATGGTCATATATATGGTATACGATTATGTATCGTGGATGGTAATGCCACTGATTTCTTAACTTGAATACCAAATCTGCCTTTGTTCTAAGCTCCTTGGTTTAGTTCCAAGTGTTTAGCAAAGTCTTTGTAAATATTTCTCTCTTCTTTCCCAACAGTTGTTCTTTGTATCTTTTACAATTTGCCTAAAGCAGTATTAAGTGATAATGGTGGTGACCTTCTGCCTTGGGGCCTGTATTTGCAAGAAAAGCTTTTAGTGTTACTCCGTCATAGGTTCATGGTTTTAAATAGTATGTTTATCATGGGGCGCCTGGGTGGCTCAGTCGGTTAAGCGTCCGACTTCAGCTCAGGTTATGATCTCATGGTCTGCGAGTTCAAGCTCCATGTCGGGCTCTGTGCTGACAGCTCGGAGCCTGAGCCTGCTTCAGATTCTGCACCTCCCTCCCTCTCTACCCTTCCCCTGCTCGTGCTCTGTCTCTCTGTCTCTCAAAAATAAATAAACGTTAAAAAAAATTGAATAGTATGTTTATCAAGTTAAGATACAAATTATTTTCCTCAAAATAAAAGGTTTTATCTGTTCCCCTTTTGAAATATATTGAAACAGTATGCATCATCTAATGTTAATAGATTTTCTTTTATTGATTTGTTTTCCACATTCCTGGAGTAACCTTCATTAAGATCAAACTTGTCTCATAGAATACATGAGATGGAGTCCAGCCCAGCCTGTGTTTTGATACAGACGGCATAGCTTGGAAATTATCTGTTCCTTGGGAGTTTGAAGAAATCCATTAAGTCTGTGTGCCTTGCTTTTTTGAGTTTTCTGAAAATTCTAAAAAAATTTTTCTCTGTAACTAGTTTAATAAGGTTTCCTACTTCGTTGTTTCATTGGGGTATTTTATATTTTTATTACAAAATATTACCCATTTGTTGAGGCTTTTTAGTCAAGTAGCATGTAATTAGGTATAGTTGTCACATGTAGGAAGTTTATCCCCTTTTTATATTTCATATATGGAATGAGCCCCAAGTTGTCATCCAGCTTCCACCACTAATTTATCAATGCAACTTTAACCAAGTAATTTGACTTTGGACATCATTTTCCCTGTAAATGGGGGTCATGTTGGGGCACCTGGATGGCTCCATCGGTTAAGCGTCTGACTCTTGGTTTCAAATCAGGTCATGATCTCACGGTTCATGAGTTCAAGCCCCACACTGGGCTCTGCACTGACAGCTGTAAAGCCTGCTTGGGATTTTCTGTCTTCCTCTCTCTCTCTTCTACTCCCCTGCTGTCTCTTTCTCTCTCTCAAAAATAAATAAACATTTTTTTAAAATAGGGGTCATGTGACTTACATCCCAGGGTTGCTGTATTACAGATAACATCTATGAAGTTCTTAGCACCGTGCCGGTCTTCAATAAATAGAAGATATTACAAGCTTCTCTTTTTTAATGATGTTGGCCTCATTTCTCTTTTGTTCTTCATTATATTTCCATGGGCTTTTCAGTATTTTTCATCATATTTTCAGAAGCAACATATAAGCAATGGGGAGCCACCGAAGGGTTTTGGAGAAAGAACACCAGCTCTGGTAATCGAGTGTCCGAGCTAGGTTTGTGGACAGGCCATCAGAAGATGGGCCTATGCTGTGAGAAATGACACAGTTGACAAGGGGCCAGCTGTAGACCCTTCTTGCCAAGTGGGATGTGGAGGTGTAGGCTTCACATTCATAGTCAGTGAACACAGGCTCCAGAGCTCGGGAGAGGCCCTTTCAAGGGCTCAAGGGAATGGGAAATTGACCAAGTGGCCCCCAATTGTCCTGTTCCAGCATCCAACCCTTTAGGGCCTAGACACAGACGCTGACAAACACCATGACCCAGACTAAACCCAGCTTTTGAATGGGACAACAAAACAGGCTTTGTTCATCCTTTTGAAATGGGGCCCAATTATGTTTGATTAATAAATGAAACTCTGTGTCCAAATAGGAGAGACACTGTAGAGACATGGTCAGAAAGCACTTTGTGTAGAAAAGGCTGATGAAGCTTTCAGAGGGCATTCATCTGCCTGGAGCTGCTCTAAGACAGAAAATTTCAGCCTCCAAATCCTTCTCTTGTTGCCCTATTCCACTCCCCCCCCCATTTTTTTTTTTTTGAAATATGTTTAACTCTTCTACTTAAGATTTATTTGGCCTCCTTGGTTGATGGATTTCTGTGTTTATTCTGTCATTTAGAAAAAAATGCACTGTGAAAAACATTCCTGATCTGTTTATAAATGTCAACAGAGAAAATAAGCCAAAAGGTTGACAATGGTAGTTCATCAAAAGATATTCATTGAACACTTTCTATGTACAAAGCACTGTGGTATACACTATGAGGGAAGAATTAAGAAATAGTCCCTACCCTCAGAAGTCCTTCAATCCAGTTGGGAAAATGGCTAAATAATAGACTGGCTACAGGGGCGCCTGGGTGGCTCAGTCGGTTGGGCCTCTGACTTTGGCTCAGGTCATGATCTCGTGGTCTGTGAGTTCGAGCTTCATGTCGGGCTCTGTGCTGACAGCTCAGAGCCTGGAGCCTGCTTCAGATTCTGTATCTCCCTCTCTCTCTGCCCCTCCCTCTTCTCACTCTCTGTCTCTCTGTCTCTCTCTCTCTCTCAAAACTAAACATTAACAAAATTTTTTTAAAAAGACTGGCCACAATACAAGAGATATGGAAACAAAGGCTGTAATCGGGTTGCAAGGCACACCTGTAGGAGTGCAGATGAATGGAATGGATGATAAGGACTTTCGTGAGCAAGTTGCATGTATGTTGCATCTTAGACTATAAATAGGCTTCTAATAAGCGTGTTCCTTCAGATTCTTTTGGATGAGCCAGCCAATGCACCCATGCACTATGCCCCAGATGTCAGCAACACAAGCGGCTGTTCTGGGCTATTCCATCAGCCCCATGTGTGCACACAAGCACACAAACATTCCCAATTCACATGTGTTTGCTTTCCTCTCCCTCACTGCGTTTGTCCAGCCCCAAATCCTCACTTCCAGTTGGCCTCTGGCCCTCCTCAGCTTGATAACCTCCAAAGTCTGGCTTCTTACATCTAGTCCTTTCTATATGGTTTTTGGTTCTGCTCCTTTCCTGGAGTTTTAGCCCCTTCCTCTGTGTTGTCTTGCAAAAGAAACTCTCTGATTCAGTCCCCTGGCCATAAAACCTCCAGCCCTTACCAGAAAAACCTTGTATCAAGGTATCTGTTGGAATAAATCCCTTCATTAACCATCTAAGAGTCATGGAAGTATTCCAGGCCCTCCTCCGCTCCCCCACCCTAGGGAAGGTGAAGGGGGGTGAAGGGAAGGCAGGTGAGGTGAGGTGCAGTGGAAGTCCACCTGCAACGTCATCCAGCAGGCTAGAATAACTGAAGGTTGTGTGTCAAGTCCCAGGACAACCTCAGGAGAAATCAGCCATTCCCATCTGGTAAATTTACTGACGATGTAGGAACTGGTTGCAAGCCCAGCTAAACGATCTTGCCCCTGTAACAAACCCTTCCTGAGAGACAAGATGGGAGGAAGGTGGGGGGATATGTTTGTTAGAATCCTGCCAGCCACAAGTGACAGGAAACTTAGCCAGGAGTGTCTGAAACAACATGGACATATACTATCTCACTCAATGAGAAGTTTGGAGATAGCTGGTTCCAGGGTTAAGAGAGTGGCTTATGGATGTCATCAGGAACTAAGCCACTTCCATCATCCTGCTCTGCCATGTTTCAAGTATCAGCCATGGCTCCATTTGTGGACACAAGATCAGTACATTGCCTCCTCATATGACAACCGAGGTGATTTCTTCCATTTGGAGTGCTGTTGACCTGGTTACTCGTGGTCTAAGGGATCTGATATGGCATCATTCATGTGTCTAGAACCGTGGAGGGGTGTCTGGAAGGCTGGGACTGCTGACTGGCATGCCCACACATAGCTTCCTCAGCACGGTAGTCTCAGGGAGTTAGAATTCTTATGTGATGGCTCAGAGTTCCCAAAGAGAGTGTTCCGAAAGACAGAAAGTGGAAGCTGCCCGTTTCTCAAAGCCTGGGCCTAGATATTGGCCAAAGCAGTCACAAAGCTTCCCACATGCAAGGGGAGGGGACACAGACCCCCACCTCTTCATGGGAGTAATGACAGAATTTATGGTCATCTTTGACCCATACATAGGTTGTAAACTAAGCTGTTGTGCTAAAGCAACCAAAACTATGGTTTTTAACTGAAACTGAAGTGTCTTTCCCTCACACATAACAGTGCAGAAGGGAGCAACGCAGGCTGGCGGTCTGTTTCTGCCAGGCTCGGCACATGGCTCCCACACCTGGGTCCAAGTCAGCTACTCCTTTCCAAGAAGCCGGAAGAGTAATGAAAACAGAAGGCCAACAGCTTCCTTAAATAAGATGATCCGAAAGTTACACATATCCCTTCTGTTTGCATCACAGTGGCTAAATGTTAGTCCCACAGCCACACCTCGATTGCAAGTTATTACCAAATGGAAAATGGGAAGAATGGGACTGAGTGACAGTTCCTTCTTGGTCTCTCTCCGCAGCTGAAAAAGAAACAGGTGGTGGTGCATGAGATTGAACTCTAAATAATAAACTTGGTATCTGGGGGTGGTTTATAAATCAGCCTTATAAGTATAGAGAATCTTCACATCCAGGGCTGGGGAGTGAATCACAGGTACTCTGAATACACCTCCAAGTGTGGGGCCACTCACCCACACGGCAGGAAACTATGCGCAGATAACCCCCTATTGGGAGAGATAACTTGCTTAAACCTCTCAATGAATACTAATGATAATTATCAGTTGGGTTCACTTGATGGGGTCCTTCTCCTTAGAAATATCCGATGCAGCATCTTCCTCCAAATTTCATCAAGACCACCAAAGAATTGGTTGACAAGGAATAGTCCGCTAAATGGTTTATCAACCATAACTATACAGCAGACCTAACTCAAGTTAAAACCATTCCCGTAAAGGGTCGCCTGGGTGGCTCAGTAGGTTAAGTGTCTGACTTCAGCTTAAGTCATGATCTCACAGTTCATGGGTTCAAGCCCCCCATTGACTCTGCTGACAGCTCAGAGCCTGGAGCCTGCTTCAATTCTGTGTCTCTCTCTCTGTCTCTCTCTCTCTCTCTCTCTCTGTTTAAATAAACATTTAAAAATTTTTAAAAAAATAACCCATTCCCATAAAGAAGGTGTAACATCCATACAGCCCTCCTCTCACTCGGGTATTGGTGAAGCCCTCCTTAGGAGAAGGTGGCATGAGGCACAGGTGTTCTCCAGGATGTCTTTGGCCTTCTTCCCGGTTCTGAGAAACTCACTGAGCTACACCACACCAAAGCAGGTCGGCTGGGTCTCTTGCCTGTGTCATAACCTTCGGTCTCTGCCTGCGAGTGCTCACGATTCATTCATTTCAGCTCTAACGTTTGTTGTGTAAGCCTAAAAGCAGCCCTGTTTCTGTCTGCTTTATCGATTGGGGTTCTGAGTATACTTTTGCTTAACAAAATGTGTTCCATCACTTAAAAAGAAAAAAAAAGGATTGATGGCTATTGGCTGGGGAGGGCTCCTCGGGTTCAGGGCACAGGTAGCTTATGCTCTCATATATTTTCACAACTATTTTCAAGAAATAAGTGGTCTTCTCACTGGCTCTTGAGGGATAATTTTAATATATTTGAGGAATATCTGAAATGGAATGAGAGTATTATGATTCTTGACTTCACTTATTTATAGTTGAATCTCTTTTGCTTCTGTATGTAAAAGCAGAAAGAAAAAAGTACTTCTTTCCTGAAGAGGCGGAATAGAGTGAGAGAAAAAACAAAACAGAACATGGATTTTTCTACTCAAAGACTTGATTTGAATATCATCTCTGCCAATTATTGGCTCTGTGACCCTGGGAAAAGTACTAGGATCTCTAGGTTTATACCTGCTCGTGGATAAAATAAGGACGATAATAATAATTCTCACAATATCATGCTATTATGAGGGTTAAGTTAGCTAGTTTATGTAAAGCACTAAGCACAGTGCCTAATACTATTAAATTTTTTTTAACATTTATTCATTTTTGAATGACAGAGAAAGATAGGGTGTGAGCAGGGGAAGGACAGAGAGAGAGAGGGAGACACAGAATCCGAAGCAGGCTCCAGGCTCTGAGCTGTCAGCACAGAGCCCAATGTGGGGGCTCAAACTCACAAACCATGAGATCATAACCTGAGCCAGAGTCAGACGCTTAACCGACCAAGCCACCCAGGCACCCCAACCTAATACTACTAATACCATCATTTATTGAACGCTTAGTATGTGGCAGGCACTGTCTAGGTCAGTGGCTGTCCCTTGGGAACTTGTTAGAAATACAGTTTCTCCTCAGGTCCCACCCCAGACCCACTGAATCAGAACCTCTGGGGGTGGGCGGGTCCAATACTGTGCTTTAAGCCCACGTGGTGATTCGGACGCATTTTCATGTTTGCAGCCCACCAGCCTAGGTGTTGAAGCAGTGGAGAATATGGTGTTCTCATCCATATTACACTACAGCTAATAGTTTGTGCAGAAACAAATGCAGACGTGCCCTCTTCTATTTTGTTTGATGATGGCCCCAGAGTCTTACTGACTTAGTCACATCTGTGCCATGGGTGGCTCTCAGAACCATTCCTTGCAAGGAGATGGAAGGTAGGAGACTCAGGAAAGCCAAATACCTCCCATCCTCCTCCCTCCCAGGTCCTCTCTTTCCTCCCCCAGAGGGTCTGTATCCTGTGTCAGGAGGTTTGTAAAACATCCACGAAGAACTCAGCCACTCCCGAGAGAGTGAATAGCTCCTCCTTAGCCCTAGCACTTGGGGCCGACCCATATCTCCCTGACTTGTCATTGTGTGTTCCGTCTGTCCCCTTGATAAAATATGAGCTCTTTGAGGGCAAAAACCATGTCTTCCTCATCTCGGTGTTCCCAGCGCCTGGTATACACATGGCAGACCCCTAATAAATGGGTGGCGAGTGAATGACATGTCAGCCCTAAACATCAGAGGGACGGACATTTGTTCCAGGAGCATTCAGGTGGCAGGTGTGCCCTCGCAGCCAATATATCTCCAGCCCTGGTGACAAGTAGGCAGCGGGATTTGCCCAAGGACCTGTGAGATGTTACCTGAGCGCTGCCGCCCACCCCCCCCCCCCCCCCCCCCCCCCCCGCCAATCCATTGGCTCGGTTCAGTACCACAAGGAAGGCTGTGTGACAGTCTCAGGGAAGATCAGAACCACATTAGGAACAGCCTAGGAAAGTAAACTGCAAATATCCCTTTCTTTGCTCAGTCGTAATTGTTTCCCCAGTTGCAGGCGAGGTTGAAATCAACTCTGTCTGTTGACAGTTTGGGTAGAATAACTTTCCTGTTTCAAGAATCCTGAACAACAGAGGACTGAATCCTGCTCTGGGCTATGGGAAAGGAACAAAGCACTCAGTGGGAGAGATGGGAGCTGAGCAAGGCCTTAGCAGGAGAAGAATTTGGCCCTATTCTAGGGCTTTCCCTGGATTGTTGCTGCTTTCCGGGTCTTTTCATGCTGGGTGGGTGCAGAAAGCCACCCTCCTCCCCAGCCTGCCCCCCCCCCCACTGCCACCGAAGCCAGAAGCCATTCATCTAGCTCACTTAGAAGAACCAGAATAAATATAGACTTCTTCCCCCACACATTAATTTATGGGACCTTCCTATTTCATTCTCGCTGCAATGCTCGTACCTGCTGCGGTCACATTCAGCTTTATTGAAAAGCAGCAGGGAATTCATCCTTCGCTAGAAAACGTTGACAGTTGAATTCAGACTGTGAGGGGAAGGCCATTCCAGTTAAGCCTTCTTTCTCCAAGCGAGAGTAGAGACAGTAGGTATTGGGCTATGGTAAGGTGCCCCATTATGGGGAGAGCAGGCACCCCCTAAGAGTTGAAGGAGAAAGAATAGGTACAGAAGGTCTGAGTTAAACCATGTTGTATAAATGGTCCTGAGATCTGGTTATGAGTGGGGGATACCCACATTCCAGCCGTCACAACTAGGCTGTGTCCTCTAAAGTCAAATGTTTGTTATAAAGCTCTCACCTACTAGTGTCATACTGTAGCCCGGCTGAAGGCAGGTATAGATAGAAGGGAATGGTCTGCACAGCCTCTAGAATGAGGGCAAAGAGAAGGAGTTGGCCAACGTCTTCCGTGCAGGCCAAGAGAGTAGGTACCATGACCAGCAGGTGCAATGTTTCGACCTACAAGGCAGGTCTGTCCCTATGATGGAGGCAAGTGCACTTGACTAAGATAGCTCTGTGACTCTGTCCATTAAAACCATTCAGCTCCACGTCCTTTGCTTCAACTCTGTGCTTTCCAGGCAATATTCAGTTAAGATTATGGCTTCTCAAAAAGACTTTGCTGCACATGGAGGCTGGCCCAGCACTCACGGGTTTATGTAAAGTCTGCATCCCTTTTGAGTTCCTCACCATTGACAGCGTCTTCTACTTCTTGAGAGTTTGGATGACCTCCTCTGCACACACTACCAAAGTCCAGATCCTGGGTCAGAAAAAGGAGAAGACTATATGACAAAGCTCTTGAATTCAACTGTGAGAAGGGGCTATTTTTTCCCCATTTCTGTCTTCAGAGGGCCAATGTTAAAATTAAATAATAAGCCAGAGTCTCTTCTTTTTTATTTTTACTAAGGTAGATTTTTAGATTGCTTTAAGCACTCCTCTGAAGTGATTTTGCTCCCCAAATTTCTAATTTTTGTTCATTATATATTTGAAAAGGATTTCAAATTGCCTGGTGATAGAAAATGAAAACATGACAAGCTATATGCACTCTGACCTTAAAACCGTCTGTAATATGGCACCATAAAATATAACTAGAAATCATTTCAACCTCACATTAAAGATCTATGACTTAAAGGTAATTTCTGTCATTTGAATATGATGGTGAGCTGATGGCTGAATTGAATTCTTAAGATAAAAACAATTCATCCTGCATTAGGAGTTATTACTTTAATTGAATAATATCTGGATCATGCCAATGGTGATAATGTTAATGTTATTACCCATTATCTTGGTGATGTTCACCCCACTGTTTCCAGAGAAAATATAGCCCATTAAACGGACGGAAGGATTAAAATAGAAAAAAAGCTTCAAGCTTTTCATGGCTCATTATGCCAAGGTCAGAACAAAGGAATGGCCCTGACCTTGAAATAGGACAGAGGACCTGACCTGGGCTAAATGTTTGAAAGAACTGCAAGAGAAGTCCTTCAGCCATGGCAGAGTGCCATGAGTTTCCTCAACCATATCTTTCTGAAAATTAGCATTCATTAATCAATTCATTAATTCACTTACCCATTCATTCCTTGAACCAGTTCATTCGTTCATTCAGCCAACATATTTTGTGTACCTTCATGAAACCATGAATGGTGTCCGACCATTAAGAAACAAAGATGATTTAATCAAGGAGGGAGGGTCAAGGCTTAGGGAGAACATAGCACATTTCCAACAACATAGTGGGAGCCTCCAAATAATATCTGATTTATTCTTCACTGCAACCCATAAGGTAGGTCGAGTTACTATACCCATTTTATACTTGAAAAAACTGAGGGTCAGACTGGTGAAATAACTTGCCCAAGGCCTCACAGATAGAAAGGGAAAGAATCTGAATTCAAACTTAACCCTGTATTATTTCAAGGTCTACGTTCTTTTCACTCCACTTGGAATTTGGACTTAGGATATAAAGATATTTTAAAATATTATAATGCACTGTGATAAATTATGCAAATGGCACACCATAATATGAGCAGGAAAACCATGGTGGTGATAGCCAGATCCCCACCCTGGGTGGACTCCTTGCACTTCTGGGCAGTGGGAAATGTCTAGGTTGTCTTAATGTGTCATGCAAAGCTCCTGTACATCCATATATTATTCAAATAAAGTAGTGACTCCTAGAGCAGGATGAAGTGTTTTTATCTCAAAGCTCCATCAGACAGAGCTCTTTCCACCTCTTTATGAAAAAACGTAGTCTCTGTGTCCCCCTTCCATTCTCCCAAACAAAGGGCATTTGTTCTCCCATGTCCCACATATCTCAAGACAAGAGGAAGGGTCAGGTTCTACCTCATCTCCATCACCTCCTCACATCTCATCTCATAGAAAGAACCACGCTCCTTTGAGGCTCCTCACACGCCACTACTCAGCCTCTGTCCACCTAGTCTCTGCCACCTGCCAGCCTTCTGGTCACTCCCAGCCACCACTGAAGATTTTGGCCCTGAGACCACTGTCTTCTCCAAACCACATCAGCAGTTTTTACTGGGACTAGGATGACTTTCCATTGTTATGGGTGCTGAAGTCATGTGGGCATGTAAGATAGTTTGTTGCCCTGTGAAGTCAGGAATTCAATGGCAGGTGATACAATGGCCTAAGTCTAAATCAAAGAAGTGTGTCTGATAAAGCTTTATGTAAGTACAAAAAAAATTTTTCAAACCATACCTTTTCCCAATATAACATTTTACAACCCCTTTCTTATTCAGGCCTGGCACCACCACCTGCATCATAACCCAGATCTCATCAAGCTGTGACAGGTGATAGAGGCCATACATGAAGAGTCAGGGAACCTGATTAGGAAATCTATGACCTCATAGGTTGCATCTTACCATCTTCTTTTTGAGGTGTCTTAATACCATGAGACATGTAACAAAGATTCCCATATGCTGTTCCATTGACCTGAACCATTTGCAGAACATTTTTAAGACTGCAGATTCCTCTGCCCCAGCCAGAGATTCTCATTCAGTAGTTCCAAAGTGGGACCTGAACATAAGTAGACTTAAAAAGTCTTCAGCTGAGGGGCACCTGAATGATTCAGTTGGTTAAGTGTCCGATTTTGGTTCAGGTCATGATCTCACGGTTCATGAGTTCAAGCCCCACATCAGGCTCTCTGCTGTCAGTGCTAGAGACTGGAGTGTGCTTCAGATCCTCTGTCCCCCTCTCTCTGTCCCTTGCTTGCATACTTTCTCTCCCTCATCCTCTCTTTCTCTCTCTCTCTCAAAAATAAATAAACATTAAAAAATCTTCCACTGATTCTGAAGCACAGTTTGGGGAGCACTGGCAGATAGCCCCTGCTCATGAATCTGGATGCTCCTTACATCCTGACACCAAGTGTCTTGAGTCCTCCCCCACTCATGTTCACCATCATTAAATGAGGAAAAAATACCATCAGCCTCCAATTTGCCATTCCCTCTCCCACCACCAGTGATAGGCTAGTAAATATTTAACCATCAGCTCTAGAGGGAAGGAAGGAAGGAAGGAAGGAAGGAAGGAAGGAAGGAAGGAAGGAAGGAAGGAAGGAAGGAAGGAAGGAAGGAACAAGGGGAAGGGAGGGGAGGGGAAGGGAAGGGAAGGGAAGACGGACCCTGGTCTTTGGTGTTTGGCAATTTCTATCATGTAAATACTCCCACCATGGCCAACTGCAAGCTACTAACATAAGTCACTGAACACAGTATTGGGAAGAGGTGTGTATACAATCAGCTCTCATGAGCCAGATAAGGCAGCTCCACCACCCACTGTACTGCCCACCCCTTGTTTATCTCCAAACCCCAAACTAGCCTGTGCTCAAAAGAGCAGAGGTCTCACTCAGATCCCACAACACAGCCAGTGCTTCTCAGAAGTCAAGTTACCCCCATTTGTCCAAAGTTCTCGCCATATGAAAAAATAGAGGGAAATGCTATAACAGGATTGACAAACTTTGGGTGATGCTTTAATAACAACAACAACAACAAAATACAAGGCAACAAAATTATGCTAATCTCATGATCATTTACAAGAATTATAAAAATACTCATTTATACTTCAGCGTAGGTGGGGTTGGTCAGAGCAGGACATGTTAATAGTTGCAGTGAGCTTCTTCATTCAGTTCTATTCGGTGTAGCTCTGTGACTCTGGAACCGTGCCAGATCCTGATCTGAAGCTTTTGTGAGCATGGAACTGGGCAGAAGGCCCCCGGCCTGTGTCCACCCTCGCACCTCCTATCCTCCCCCCCAATCCCTCATCCCCCCACCTCCCCACTCCCAAAAGGTAGGCCCTGGATATAGTTTTCTTCCTTCTATCTCTGTTCTTTACCTTTCAAGAATGTCCAAAGCCACCCTGTTGCAGGGGGGAGAATAATTTCCCTCTACCTACTTAAGTTCTTGGCTAAGACATTCCCACCCATCCCTGTCATAAAAGAAGGAGAAAAAAATTGTAACTGCATCCATATGTATATGTATATGTATACACATATACAGCCAGGTAATTGAGGCTTATATACCATCCTGAACTAAGGAAAGGGATAAAGGTCTGGGGCTTGCAATCACAGGAAAGTGAGACCAGATATATGATCAACAAAATTTGCCCTGCATTGCAGACAAGCCTCTAGTAATTGCCCTCTTGCTGGTACAGGTCCCCTCTCTAAATGTAATTTTCCCTTGCAAAAGGGTAACTTTTACTCGATTTTCAGCAAGGAGGCATATTTTAGGGTGGCGTATTCTCTTGTCCTTCACCTGCCACCAGACCTTATCCTGCTGGCAAAATAACCAAATGACAAGAGTTAAACACAACAAAGAAAGGTCAGGGATTCCAGCTCCCCCTGCACCGCTGGGGATCAGCAGTTAGTTACAAATGACCGGCTCTTTCATCTGGCTCCAGGCTGGTGAGGGATGTGGTGGCAAAGAATTCTAGGTTTCATTTCCCTTATTTCTCTGAGCTACTTCTGGCAGGAACGTTATAAGCAAATCAAGTTTTGATCAGACGAAGACCACTTGAGGTCTGTAGGAACTTCTGCCCATTCATTCATTTTTTTTTAATTTTATTTTTTTATCTTTTTTAATTTACATCCAAATTAGTTAGCATATAGTGCAACAATGATTTCAGGAGTAGATTCCTTAATGCCCCTTACCCATTTAGCCCATCCCCTCTCCCACAACCCCTCCAGTAACCCTCGGTTTGTTCTCCATATTTAGGAGTCTCTTCTGTTTTGTCCCCCTCCCTGTTTTTATATTATTTTTGTTTCCCTTCCCTTAGGTTCATCTGTTTTGTCTCTTAAAGTCCTCAGATGAGTGAAGTCATCTGATTTTTGTCTTTCTCTAATTTCACTTAGCATAATACCCTCCAGTTCCATCCACGTAGTTGCAAATGGCAAGACTTCATTCTTTTTGATTGCCGAGTAATACTCCATTGTATATATATACCACATTTTCTTTATCCATTCATCCATCAATGGACATTTGGGCTCTTTCCATACTTTGGCTATTATTGATAGTGCTGCTATTATAAACATTGGGATGCATGTGCCCCTTAGAAACAGCACACCTGGGGGCGCCTGGGTGGCTCAGTCACTTAAGCGTCCGGCTTCAGCTCAGGTCATGATCTCACGGTCCAGGAGTTCAAGCCCTGCATCGGGCTCTGTGCTGGCAGCTCGGAGCCTGGGGCCTGTTTCGGATTCTGTGTCTCCCGCTCTCTCTGCCCCTCCCCTGTTCATGCTCTCTCTCTGTCTCAAAAATAAATAAACGTTAAAAAAAAAATTTAGTAAAAAAAAAAGAAAAGAAAAGAAACAGCACACCTGTATCCCTTGGATAAATACCTAGTAGTGCAGGTGCTGGGTCATAGGGTAGTTCTATTTTTAGTTTTTTGAGGAACCTCCATCCTGTTTTCCAGAGTGCTGCACGAGCTTGCATTCCCACCATTCATTCATTTATTAAACAAACATTTATTGTCTCCCAAATCCTATGCTAGAAGTGGGAAATAGAGAGAGAGAGATGAATGGGATGTAATTCCAACACCCCCCCACCCCACCCACCCACCCCCACCCCCCCACCCCCCACCCCCCACCCCCGCCTTGAGGCACTCCCAGCTGGGGAGGGAGGGAATACGTGCTTGTAAAAGGGTAACTGCAATTCAGTGAGGTGGATCCCAAGACTGAGGTCAACATCGGGTACCTTGGATGCACAGAGGAGGGGCCGCTACAATAATCCAAAGGCTTCAGCTGCATTTTAAAGGACAAGGAGCCATTATGTAGGTGAGAAAGGGCTAAAAGTCACCTTGGGGAGATGGTGGTTGATGCAAAGGTATGGAAGTTTGAAAAAACCATGTCTGGTTCAAGAAACTTCAAGTAGTTCGGTGAGGATACTTTGACATCGGAGGACCCTAGGCTTAGATTCTGGCTCCTTCGCTGATTAGCCCCGTGCAGGGGAGTAAATCGTTGGGATTCTTTGAACCTCAGTTTCCTCATCCATTAACCCCACCTTTTAGGACTGATGGGGATTGAGGGTGCACGAAGGGGAGGAGACATGAGACTGGAGGAGGGGGCAGGGCCAGAGACAACTTTGTGTCCCATGCTAAAAAATGTATATATTATCCCTAAAGCCAAAGGAAGAACTTCAAGAAGTGGAGTGAGGGGCGCCTGGGTGGCTCAGTCGGTTGAGCGGCCAACTTCGGTCAGGTCATGATCTCACAGTTGGTGAGTTCGAGCCCGCGTCCGGCTCTGTGCTGGCAGCTCAGAGCCTGGAGCCTGCTTCTGATTCTGTGTCTCCCTCTCTCTCTGCCCCTCCCCTGCTTGCTCTCTGTTTCTGTCTCTGTCTCTCTGTCTCTCAAAAATAATAAACATTAAAAAATTAAAAAACAAAAACAAAAACAAAAAAGAAGTGAGTGAGCCGGTCCAGCGCATGCTCTAGAAAGTTCCCCATAAAGGCTGGAGTGGGAGGGAGAGTAACCCTGGAGGCGGGAGGGAATTAGGAGTCCTGAGCACTCATATAAAGGAGTGATGAGGGCAGCCTGGTGGGGCGGGCCCCTCAGAGCCAATGACCAGAGGTGTTCCCTGGGATTTCTCAGACTTTGGTAGGTCAGCTCCACTCACTCTCAGCGGGGCCTAACCATGTGAAGGAATAGAGAATCAGGGCTCCTATTATCATTGGAATTAAGCTGCTTTGGTGATTCCCAGAACATCACACCCAGACGCACTGAAGTGTGCTTTTGCAGTTCAAAATGGAAACAGTAACAGTGATTAGCTGCGGGTGACGGGATTACAAATTGTCGTTATGGTATTCTTTCTGCCTGTCTCAATTTTCTGAATGTTCTACAACGAACATATTTTTGTAATAAGAAAAAATCCATTATAAAAATGATTTCTGAAAAAACAGAACTACACCCAGTTTCAGTCAAAACAGCAATTCTTTCCTTACCACCTGAGTAGGGAAATGCTCCATTGAATTACAAATGGGGAAAAAAAAATTGTTGATAAGACCCAACTTCAAATTTTGAAGGTGTTTGTTTTCTTCCTTTTGCTTTGAGAGCTTGTGCTGTGCCATTGAAGATAGACCAGACACATGTGAGCAGTCTAGAGTTTGAAAAATAATAGTCGTCTTTAGTGTTTATAGCTTCCCGCACAAATTCTTTGCACAATTTTTACTTCAGGAAGCTTCAAGTACAGGAAAATTGCCCAGTAGTTAGAGGTGATTGGATTATTGATATTCTCTTTTTAAAGCAAACAAACATCTCATCAAGAGATGTCCAAGTGACAATAATACCTCCACACTCAGCCTGGGTTGTAAAAATCAGGAATTGCGTGCAGGTGGGCGCTGGGTTAGGTTTAGTGAAATTCAGTAGGAGCTACAGACAGAGGTCTAAGAACTGAAAAATTTCAGCTCTGTGCTCCAAAACATTGAGTGGCCATGCCTGAATTCAAATGTTCATGGAGTCACCTCAGATAGACACGTTATACACCAGTAGGCTGCCTTCTAAGAGGTAGCACCTTGATGGCAATCTTCAACTTGAATTTTTTAAGGTAATTATAATAGTAATGAGAAGAGGTCACATAGTTTTATGGTACATAAAGTGTTCTAACAGGTAATCCTCGCAAGAAGCCTATGAGTTAACTTGAGTCTCATTTTAGAGATGGAGACCCATGAGACTCAGAGAAGCTGACTGACTGGCCTAAGGCCACACAGCTAGAAAGGAGAGAGACAGGACTCAGATCAGCTCTCAGACTCCGTGTTATTCCCTCCCCTCATCCCTTCTAACGACGGGTCTTAGTTACCTCATTTTCACTAGACCCACTAATTCAAAGGGCAAGTTGGGTCCCTAGGAATTGTATTAGTTCCTATTTTTTTTTAATGTCTATTTATTTTTGAGAGAGAGACACACAGAGCATGAGCAGGGGGAGGGGCAGAGAGAGAGAGGGAGACACAGAATCTGAAGCAGGCTCCAGACTCTAAGCTGCCAGCACAGAGCCCGATGCGGGGCTCAAACTCATGAACCATGAGATCGTGACCTGAGCCGAAGTCGGACGCTCAACCGACTGAGCCACCCAGACGCCCCTGTATTAGTTCCTATTGCTGTTAAAACAAGTTACTACAGATTTAGTATCTTAAAACAATGTGAATTTATTCTCTTATACTTCTGGAGACCGGAAATCCAAAATGAGCCTTACAGGGCTAACATCAAGGTGTGAGCCAGGCTGGTTCCTTCAGGAGACTCCAAAAGGTTCTGGCCTCTTCAGAATGTCAGTGGCTTGTGGCCCCATCACTCCAATTTCTGCTTCCATCGTAGCATTGCCTTCTCACCTTCTGTAGTCAGACCTCCCCGTGCCTCCTGCTTACAAGGACACTTATATTTAAGGCCACCCACATAATCCAGGATAATCTCCTGATCTCAAGATCCTTAATTTAATCACATCTGCCAAGTCCTTTTGGCCATAAGGTAACTTTCGTAGGTTCCAGGGATTAGAATATGGATACCTTTGGGGGAGGAGGGGCCATTGTTCAGCCTACCGCGGGAGTATTCATTGGACTGGTCCTTAAACGTAAAATCCTCTGAATCTAAATGTAGCCCATAGCTCCTTTTAGTTCTCTGTTTTTAACCTTTTGCTTTTGAGTGCCTTGGGGCTTTCGTGTTTGTCTGCTTGCTTGTACTCTGAAGCAAATTTGAGTCTGACTCCCTGTCCCCTAAAACTCCAGCCTCCTACCGTCTTCCAGGGATGGCTGCTGCCCGCAGGGTTTCTCCAGGTCAGGTCTGGAAAAAGCCTGCAGAAAGATGCATTCTCTCCTGTTAGGCCTCTCCTGCCTGCTGCCATTTATTGAGCACTTACTCTGTGTCAGGAACCAGGCAAGCATTCTGTATTCATGTATAGCTCGTTTATGTCTCACAGCAAGCCTGTAAGGTAATTATCCCACTCTGCAGAATGAGAAAATCAGGCTCAGAGAATTAAGTAGCCTGTCCAAGGTTGTACCGTTAAGCCACAGAGCCTCTAAAATCCAAGCTCTTCCTACCAGGCTATTGCAAAATTAGATAATCCCCACACCCAAGTAATGTAGGGACCTTTTTTAGAGGGCATTTGTAAGCTCATAAACCCCCAGGGCTGAGTTGTAATTCTTTTCATTATCATATTGTTTAAATGTGTGCAAAGATAACTGGATATTAACTCTTTATGCTTATAGCTCTCATATGACCATAAAAGCAAACTAACGATAATAATAACACAAACTACAAACCTTTTAAAATGCTAATTAGGAACATTGCTCAAATGCGGTGGGTGATGCTGTTTTGCTGAAATTGACTACTCGCGAGACCCAGTTGTGAGGCCCGCTGTCCCAACATGGTCCTTCAGAGTTTGCTGGGCCTGGACACCAGGTCCTTCGGCCTAATCCACCTCCCCCGGGCCGCTGACAGCACATGCATCATTTGGACTTTCCCTGGTGAGAATGTCTTTGATGTGCTAACTCTGCCTCTCGTTTTTTTCCCCACCAGCTGTAGCAGCTGGGTTCTCTGGGCAGCAGGCAGAGCCCAGACTGGCACGTGTGAAGTTAGGGAATGCTCCTGGGAACCACACCTGGGGTGGCGAGAGGGGTGGCGGGCAGAGACGGGCCGAGGGAGAGGCGGAGCTGCAGTGCAGACCCAAAGAAGGCCTCTGCCGACATCACGTGAGGCGGTTTCATCCAGCCGGTGCAACCCCCAAAAAGAACTGACAGCTGAGGACCACATTTTAGCATCTTTCCCAGCAGCTGAAGAGTGATCTGGGCAGAGCATCACCAGTCCACAGGAAAGTTGTACAGAGCAGCTGTGGGATATAAACACACATACATCCTGGCTGCTGAAATTGTCTGGTGATGCTAGGTTATAGGATCTTCGAGTAAAGAGAATATTAGGGGGGAATAAAAACTTTCACTTACTGAACATTCAGTATATTTGATGAAGCACCTACTATGAGATAGATGCGTGTTTTGCTAGATGCCTTCTGGTTGGAAAGACACATAAGTGAAAAAATAATCGTGCAAGTGATAATGAAGTAACATGGTTGAGGTAATGGAAAAAAAGACGATTTGAGGATCCAGGGGCATCCAGAAGGCATCCCCAGGGCAGGGAGGTGGGGGAAATGGAGCTTATTGGGCAAAGGGTACAAAGTTACAGTTATGTAGGACGAATAAGTCTAGAGACCTAACGTACCACACGATGACTATAGTTTAAATGACCGTAGGGGCGCCTGGGTGGTTCAGTCGGGTAAGCATCTGACTCTTGGTTTTGGCTCAGGTCATGATCTCGCGGTTGTGGCATCGAGCCCGCTTTGGGCTCTGCACTGAGTGTGAAGCCTGCTTGGGATTCTCCCTCTCTCCCTCTCCCTCTGCCCCTCCCCTGCTCCTGTGCACACGCTCTCTCTCTCCCCTCCCATAAATAAATAAATACAAACATATGTATTTGTATATAGTATCATATAATATATACGAATACTAATATAATGCTGGATTGTATACTGGAAATTTGCTAAGAGAGTAGATTTCTGGTGCTCTCACCCCAAAAAGAAAAAGGCAACCCTGTGAAGAGATGAATGTGTTAATTAGCCTGACAACAGTGACCATTTTACTACGTGCAGGCGCACCTCATTTTATTGTACTTCACTTTATCGTGCTTGGCAGATACTGCCTTTTTTTTTTTTTTTTTTTTTTTTTTTACAAATTGAAGGTTGGCAGCAATCCCGCATGGAGGAAATCTTTCAGAATTCCTTTTGCAATGGCATTTGCTCACTTCGCGTCTCTGTCGCATCTTGGTCATTTTTGCAAACTCTTGGGTAATTCTCGTTTTGGTAACTCTTTGGCAATTCTCTTCCAACTTTTTCATCATAGTTATGTTTGTTAGGGTGATCAGTGGCTCACTAAAAGCTCAGATGATGGGTTGCACTTTTTGGCAGCAAAGTATTTTTTGATTAAGATACACACATTGTTTTTTTGGTTTGTTTGTTTGTTTTAGACCTAATGCCATTGCATCTTTAACAGACTTCAGTATAGTGTAAACGTAACTCTTATATACACTGGGAAAGCAAAAAATTCATTTGCCTCACCTTGCTGTGATATTGGCTTATTGTAGTGGTCTGCAACCAAACCCACAATATCTCCAAGGTATGCCTATGCATGTATATCATCGAAACATTGTATTGTACACCTTTTAAATATATAAATTTCTACTCAAAAAAAATTAGGCCTTTGAGAGGAGGAGTTGCTTGAGGGACAGGAATAAGTGGACACAGTGGACAATTACACAGAAGGAGGGGGCATGGAGACATGTGAATTTAGTAATCATGGCTAGCCTTTTGTCACCACTCGCCTGGCCCTTCACTTTCACTATCTCATTCAATCTGCACGTATCTTATTAACCTACGAGAGGACATGGCCACAAGAGCAGGGACTGTGATGCCTTGTCCACTGCCCTATGCCCCATGCCCAGCACAGTCTCTGACCCATAAAAGGAGCTCAATGAATACATGTTTCACACATGAGGACTCCCCTCAGAGAGAGTGAGTAACTTCCCCAAACTTACACAGCTTGTAAGTGGTTGAGCCAGGATTTGAACTTCGGTCTGACTTATTCCACCACACTGCTCTTTAACTGTTGGTCCGTGATGCCACAATTAATAACTAGAAGTTGGTATTCATAGCCAGGGAAACTTCTCTTACCATGGGAAGCCTGACAGAGGCCAGCCTCGTAAGTTCCTGGTAGGGACATCCCTTCAGTGTCAGCCACAACACAGAACTTCTCTGTTACCTCCCCAGTCTCTCCCCAAACCTCTGTGGAGGACATGGAGGGGGATTTGGTCCTCAGGAGTGAGAAGGGTTAAGCTTTTACAGCTTATCAAAGCTGTTCCTTTGCATTTAAATAGCGCTATTTAAGAAAGCAGCATTTCTGGAACCTTATTTGATGCTAACATTCCCCCCCCCCCCCAGCACCTTAAGGCAGGCCTGTTCCTCCACTGTCCAGGTCATTTGGAGCTTCATTACTTAACAGTTTGAAAGCTTTTTATGGAAATCAGTGGATGAAGGGAGCTGATGAAGTGAAATGTTCTTATATTTAAGGATCCAGACAAACAAGCTGACAGTACAATACCTGAAGCTTCCACCTTGCTTTCTAATTCAGTCTAGGGTATTTCGGAGATCATCTCATTAGTGATATAGCTCTTTTAATGACGAACCCATATAGCAATGGAAAAACACACACGTATATGCTTTTGTATCTTTTTTTACTTTGCTATATGGTCTTCGAGGTCATCATTAAAAGAGCTATGTCACACATGAGATCATCTCTGAAATGTATTAAATGAGAAAGCAAGGTACAGTTTGTGTAATCATCTATTTGTATAATAATCTAGCTACTATTGTGCAAAGAAATGGTAGGGGTAAAGACAACGTGTGTGTGTGTGTGTGTGTGTGTGTGTGTGTAAACATACAAATATAGAAATGAATTGATAATAGCCGCTAGGTAAGGATGGTGAGATGTGGATATTCCTTTTTACATATCTCTCACGCCCTCTCTTTTTGTAACATCATATAATATGGTTATGTTATTTGGGTTTGTTTTTTTTTTTAATTTTAAAGTCCTTATTTTAGTGCGTGAGGTAATTTTCATCTTGAGAGAGTGCTGATCTGGCCCTTTTCACCCGCATTAGCACCTATATCTCAGAATACTTTAGTGGCTTTGTCAGTGAAGCCTTCTCCACATCCCGAACTCTCCAAGCCTGGCCCTCGGCTCACCAGCCCCTGCTGTGTTGGCCCCAGAGAGCCCATCAAAGTCTGGCACGCTGTGACTGCCCCTCGTTTAGGTCTGTCTCCCCACTCAGGAAAGCTCCATGAGGCAGGGGTTGGCGTCTCTCTTGTTCCGGCTCTGTCTCCAGCCCCCCGCAGTGGAGCCTGGCAGAGACTGTGGGCTCACTCCGTATCTGCTGGGCGCCGGGCAATGCCCGTGACCTCAAGCATTAGGAGCTACAGCCCTGTGCCTTCCTCGTCCATCCTCTTGCTCTGGTTGGAAGGCCGCCCTCCACCTCCGGCCTGGATCTCACCCCTTATCTTTTCAAGTACCCCACTCCCAGTGCACCCTCTCTCCCGCGACAGCGATTTCTCTTTCTGTATTAGATTATACCGTTTCACATGCAAACCTGCCGTGATGTCACTCATCTTTTAAGAAATAATCACATGTCCTTCCTGCTACTGCCAGTTTTTTCAACACCCTGCACAGCACACTCCTCAAAAGAGCTGTTTGGGCTTGCTGGGGCACCGCCTCGCGGGCTGGTCTTTCCTAAACCTGCTTCAGTTGCATTTCCAGCAGTGACCAGCGAGGCAGAGGTGGCAGCAGTGAGCAAGTAGCAGGGCCTGCGGCAGCGGGGCAAAGGGGAGGCGGTGCAGCAGGGGACAAGGGGTCAGTGGGGGATAGTGGGGACAGCAGAGGACAGTGAGGACATGAAGGGAACAGTGGGGTAGCAGGGGTCAGCAAGGGGACAGTGGAGATAGTGGATGTAGCAGGGGAAGAGTGAGAGAGCAGGGGTATCAGGGGGCTGTGGGGACAGCAGGAGGCAGCGGGGAAGCAGGGAGACAGTAGGACAGTGGGGGTGTCAGGGGGCAGGAGGGCAGCAGGGGACAGTGGGACAGCAGGGTGTCAGGGGAAGTAGGGACAGTAGGGGGAAGCAGGGGGACAGGAGGGTGTCAGGGGACAGAGGGGACAGCAGGGACAGCAGGGAGCAGTGGAGACATTAATAGGCAGCGAGGAGAGAGCACAAGGGCTTTGAAGAGGCCGGAGGGGCAGTTCCCCTAGTGTCGTCAGCCTCTCTGGCTGTCCCTAGTTAGGCTCTTCGCCATCCCCACTCCCTTCTCTGTCTCTGACCGCTCTCCAGGTTCTTTGTCCTGTCACTTTAACTACCACCTATATGCTTATGCCTTTCGAATATACATCTCTGGCCTGGACTTGTCCCTCGAATTCCAGCCTCGTATATCCAACTGCTGACAAGACACCTCCCCTTGGAGTCATCCTTGACCCCTCTTAGTTTTACAACCCACATCCATCAGCACCTTGATGTTCTGCATCTCCCTTCAAAATAACACCTTGCATCCACGGTCTCCTCACCTTGCAGTGCTCTCTCCTGTCCTGCTGCCCCCATGCCCGACCACTGTCCACTCCCTGCAGTGGGCAGGGCCCTCGGAACACATCAATCGGGTCACCTGCTCCTGGGGGCAGACCCTTCGGCACATGCTAACCCCACTGCATTCACCAGAAGTGCTCTCGGACCCCTGGGAGGGCCACACAGGCCAGGGGCTTCCTCTAGCTTGTCATTAATTAATCATTTAATTAGCTCACCCATTATTCATCCCTTAATCATACCCGGCACACCTCCTCCAACCCAAGCCGATGCTGGGGATGCAGGGAAGGACACAGTCCCCACCCCTGCTCTAGCGTTGGCTTCTGTGACTAGACCTGGACTGGAGCTGTCCTCAGAGGAAGGTACAAGGGGGAGACAGGGAAGAGGGATGAGGGGTGTTCAATGCTGTGCTTTTAAGTTCACTGGAAGGACGCCTGGGCAGCTCACTTAAAATGTCCGACTTTAAGCATTCAACTTCAGCTCAGGTCATGATTTCACAGCTCATAAGTTGAAGCCCTGCATCAGGCTCTGTGTCTGATAGCTCAGAGCCTGGAGCCTCCTTCAGATTCTGTGTCTCCCTCCCTCTCTCTCTGCCCCTCCCCTGCTTGTGCTCTGCCTCTCTCTCTTTCAAAAATAAAACATCCGACTTGATTTCAGCTCAGGTCATGATCTCATGGTTCATGAGTTCGAGCCCTGCATGGGGCTCTGTGGAGTCTGCTTGGGACTCTCTCTCTCCCTCTCTCTCTCGCTCACCCCCCCCCCCATAAGTAAGTAAACTTAAAAAAAAAAATACAAATAAAATCTTTAAAAAAAAATAAAAAGACCACTGGAGATGCTCCCACGGGGCAGGATTGGGGCACTGCCCCATAGGTGGCATCACAGTCACCTTCAGCCAGGCCTGGCCGGGGCTTCCTTGCAACCCCTGCCTGTTTGAAAGCAGACAGGGGGCACCTGGGTGGCTCAGTGGGTTAAGAGTCCAGGTTGAGCTCAGGTCATGATCCCACGGTTTGTGAGTTCAAGCCCTGCACCAGGCTCTGTGCTGACAGCTCAGAACCTGGAGCCTGCTTTGGATTCTGTGTCTCCCTCTCTCTCTACCCCTCCCCTGCTCATGCTCATGCGCATGCTCTCTCTCTCTCTCTCAAAAATAAATAAAACATTAAAAAAATTTTTTTAAAAAGAAAGCAGACAGCCTCTGCTTCTCGCGTTCTCTCTCCCCTGTGACGTCGGAATCTCGCCTGGCCTGGCCCCTTTTTCACTCCTCTGCCTCTGGCCCTGGCACTTAGTCTTTTCCAATTGCTGGAGACAGGGTGGAGGTGGGGAGGAGGGCCTGGGAAGATCAGGTGGAGAGAGGCTGGTGGGATGGAGAGACAGACATGCCCCATCGACCTCCCTAGCTCCCTCAGCTCCTGGGGGCTGCAGACTTTCACGTGCATTACAAAGGACAAAATGAAAAAGTCCGGAAAATGAGGTTAAACCCCGGATTGACACTTCGGTCCCCAAAGGACAAGCTAAACTGTTGCCGGTGGCTCATAGAAGCACACAGAAGGCTGGTCATCTCTCTCAGGTCATGGGGTGATGCCTCTCCTCAGAGCGCTCCACCTGCCAGTGTCAGCTGCGGGTAGAGGGGCGGTGGGGCAGCCCCCGGGGCTCTGATGGGCCCTCCCTCTCCCGCTTCAGAAATACCAAGCTGCTTTCACCAAAACGTCTCACGGGGAAATTGTTATCTGCGAGCCTTACACAATTTTCCCATCGGAATTACAGGCTGTATTTGAAAAGAACTAAAAAGACATTGAATTTGAAACGCTTCTGTGCAACCACATCACCTTCTTGTGGATCTGTTAATGGGCTCTGGGTACCTTCTCTGCCTTTGAGCTCACTGATCAGACAGTGGCTTGGGATGACCGCTGCTTCCCCGGGCGTGAGGCATGTTATGGGCACTTCAACAGGCAGCCCAGGTCGCGGGGTGTCCCCCTGAAGCGGACTCGGAAATTGTGAAATCTGACCACAGCTCCTAACGCGGCCTGTGTCCTGTCCCTTCCTTCTCCTTCTAGTTCAGGCTGTTCCAGCACAGTTGTCTGGCTGGCATTATCCTACCGCCGTGCCAGTGCCTGCCAGCTCCACGCTCAGATCTCTGAGGATCACTTCACGCAGCTAGGATGATGGAGTGCTGTTGGGCTGAGGCTCAGAAGGCACCAGCCCCTTCCTCATCACAGCCTCTCATTCATGCAACAAATATTGCTTGAGCATGTCCCAAGCATGGTCCCAAATATGGAGGCTACAGCACTGGGCAAGAGAGACAATAGCCCTTGCCCAAAGTAGGGGGGGGGCTATTCTAGCAGGGAGAGAGAACCCCTCGAAAGTAAATAAGCAAAATCCACAGGGTATCGGACAGTGACCAAGGCGATGAAGAAAACACAATCAGATAAGGTGATGGGGGCGTGCCGGGTTGAGGAGCCGGCGAGGAATTGCTCTTTTTAGTCACGGGGTCAACAAAGACCTGAAGAGAAGGTGACGTTTGAGCAAACACCTGGAGGAGGCAAGGGCGTGAGTGTCGTGATGTCTGTCCGGAGGACAGCATTGCTGGCGTAGGAAACGGCAAGGGCTAAGTGTGCCCAGTCCGTTCGTGGGAAAATGAGATGTCTGGAATGGCCAAAACAAAGTGAGAGAGGGACAGAGCCCTAAGGGATAGAGTTAGTGAAGTAACACAGGGCGAGGCTGGTCACGGAGGGCTGTGGGGGGCACGGAAGCTCCCCATTTGCTGTGGGGTGTGAAGCCATTGAAGGATTTTGACCTGAGAAATGGCATGGGATGGTTGCTGTGCAACGAGCCCAGAGGAGGGCCAAAGAGGAGGCAGAGACACCAGCCAAGGAGCAATTGCAATCATGTAGGTGAGTAGTGATGATGGCTTGGACCACAGTGGCAGCAAGGCAGGTGATGGAAAGTGGTGGACTCATAAATGCATTTTAGAAGCAGAGCTGACAGGGTGGACGGAAGGATTGGATGTGGAGTAGGAGAGAAAGAAGCATCAGGGAGGAGAAACTGGAAAGCTGGCATTGCCACTGAGCCGGCTGGGGAGAAAAGGGCAGGCCAGGCTAGGGGAGAGGACGGTCATGAATTTGGTCTCAGACTGTTGAGTTTGAGACACCAATTCGACATCCAGACGAAAATGTTAAACAGTTGATACAGAACGTAGAAAATTAAATTTCAGTCATCATTGATGTATGTATAGTATTTTAAGGCATGAGACAAGCTGCAGTTAATTATAAGGCAATATGGGACAGGATCAAGGACTTGAACCCAGCTGCATGGAGAGGGGTCAGCAAAGAAGACTGAGGAGGAACAGCCAGTGGGGTGAGAAGAAATAGAGAGGCAGCAGGTGCCAGAACCATGTAGAAAGTGTTTCAAGACAGAAGGAGTGACCAGCTCTCCTGGTCCAACACTGCTGAGGGGTCATGGAAGCTAAGAGCTGGGCAATAACCGTGGGCAGTGGTGAGAGCATTGGTGATCCTGACCAGAGCAGTATCGGAGGAGGGAGGCATCTCAGTTACTTCATCTGAAAAATGGGAACCATTTGCCTGCCTGCCTCAGACTTCTGCAGTACAGACCACAGGCGACCACAGGCGACCACAGGCAAGCCATGGACCACCGCCAAATATGAACCATCTGTTTTTATTTATGACCCAGTAAACCCAGAGCTTGTTGAAACAATGAGAGACTATGTTGTGGGGCACAATTGATTTAAAAGATGCCCATAGCTCCGTTATTACCTTCTAAAACGGCTCATTTCCTGCTGCTCATCACCAGGACACCCACCAAGGGATGAAAAAGCTCCCTTCAGACATGGAAGCCATCAGGGTTGTTTTTTATGGTAAGTGGGAATTCTGGGATAGGATAGAAGCAAATAATGGAGCCAAACACCGTTCACGAGAGTCTACCTAAGAGGCCAGGCACTGCCCTCACAGAGGGATCTGGGTGACCCTATGCCTCAGAGCAAGAGCTCTTCGGGGAAAACTGTCAGCCAGCGGTAGCCACGCTCTTGCTGAAAACGACAAGCAAAACAGGAGAGGGACCAGAGCAAGATAGAGAGGAAGAGTAGTCAGGCCGGGTGGAAAGAGCAAGAATTTTGGAGCCAGACACATCTGTATGGGAACCATGGTTCCTGGGTGGGCTGCAAGAAGTCACATGACTTCTCTGAACCTCAGTTTCCTCGTCTGCAAAATGAGATGATAGCTGTTCCCAAGGATTTTCCTAAGAAACAAGCTGATGAATACAAGGAAATGTGTGATGAGGTGGGGGGGGGTCTCTCTGTGCACGCACGTGTATCACTGCACGTACATTTAATATCATTGGTTGTTGGGTGTCTGCCTCTCCAGGAGCAGTTCCTCTCCAACGCAAGGACCCTGCGTCTCCCCTGCTCTTCATCAAAATCAGTTCTCAGGGCAGCATTAACATTCAGAACTCAGAGTGTTCTAAGGCCTGCAGAGGCCCAGGCGGGGGACGGGGCGGGGGCTGACCTGTCAAGAGTGCCCAGCTCTCCCTGCACCACAGCTTACCCTCCCGGCTCCCCTCTGCCTGGGGTCACAGGGTGACGAGCGTGGTCTCCAGGGTCAGGCTGACGTTTAAACTCCAGCTCTGCCATTGCCTAACTGGCTAACTAATTTGGCCAGATAAATGTGTTTCCGAGGATTAAAAGTGTATACCTACGTCCCTTGCAAATGTTGTAAGGATTAAATAAAATACTATATAAAGGTAACGAGCACAGTGCCTCTGCCCAGCGCATAAAAGCAGTAGATCGCTGTGTTATTATTGTTGATGTTTCCATTACTTTCCCTCTCTGAGTATGGATTGCAGCCCCTTTCTCTTCCTGCAGGGAGGAGGCTGGTTGTCCGGGCAGAGTCCCAGACCGTAGGTCGAGGGCAGGACACTCTCTGTGCCCCTTGGAGCAGAGGGGGCCTTAGGATGAGGAAAGAGGTTGTGGTTCAGGACTGGGACATGAAGGTTCAGGCAGGTACAGGCACAGAGAGGAGGTGAGGCACGAGGCAGGGAGGAGGTGACAGACTCTGGCCTTTCACTGCGGGCATGGCTGAGATGCCCAGCGCTCTCCCGCACTGGAGGCTGGCTCTGGAGGGCATGGGAAGGGCAGTGTTGGGCAAGGTTGGCTCTGACACCAACCCCCACCCGTTCCCCAGACCCACACTCTTACTCTCTGCTCTGCTCAGACTCGGCATCTCCTAATACTGATGTGATTTCTGCCTCCAACCTGTCCCGGGCCTGTGTTCGCTCCACACGGCCCTCCCTCCTCCGGAGCTGATCTCAGCCGGTGGCCTGTTTGGGGCTGTGTGATTCCCATTTGCTGTTGGTAGCTATGAAGTCTGAGTACAGCTGTGACATCTTCACAACATATTTACCAAAAGCAAAATGAAAGAGCTCATCCCCATGAAGATGGACACCAGTGACCTGTGGTTTCTTTGGGTTTTTTATTTTAATTGGCACATCTCTGGAAAAGTGCTAATGTTATCCAAAAGAGGCATGAACTGTGAATATGCCCTGAAATAGTTGGTTTGAAAAGAGTCCTATGGGAGATGTATAAGGGCTCTAAGGATTCTTGAAAGATCCTTTCTGTGCCTTAGAGACGTGTTAAGAGAGCTTTTCATTTAAGTCTGAAGTTTGGATTGCTTACTCTGACTTTAAATCCTTCATTCTTCAGAATGGAACACGCCCCGCCCCCCGAGCAGCCCCATCCAAGGCTCACCCAGCTACATGAACCTCCCATCATATGCTCCCTGAGACTCAGAGCTTGGCTTTAAGGGAGGGAGTATTCTCCCGAGGCTTTGTGGATTTGTAGATGCAACTGTGTGCTTCACAATCTGTACTCAAGCGGTGCAAATTGATTCTAATACCAGCTTGGCCTGAATGTAAATGAGAGTAAGAATAGTAACTAATATATGCATATTTGGGCACCGCATTAACACATTATATGAATGATGCCACTTAGTCCCCCAACAACCCCGTGTAGTAGAAACTCTTTCTAAATCCCATTTCACAGATGAGAAGGCTAAGGGAGGTCAAGAGACTTGCCAAAGGACACAGAGCTAGCTAATGGTGCAGGCAGGATTTGAACTCGGTGTGATTCTAGAGCCTGTACTCTCAAACATACCGCTCCCGTGCCGGCTGGAACAGTAAATACCCAAAAGATGGATGGTGTTCAGTGTGTCCAAAGGTGTGGCAAGATGGGCATATATGCATTCTCGTGGGGGTGTAAATTGGTACAGATTTTTGGAGCACGATTTGGTAGGTCCTGCCAAAACTCTAAATCTGCTTCATCTTTTAACCATCCCCTAGGAATCCATAACACAGGAAGCCTTGGGTTTGTAAACAAAGAAATATGTATACAAGGCTTCGTGACAGCATGGAAACAATTAAATATCCACCAATAATGCTAGTTAAGTAAATTACAGACCCTCCACGCTATGGAATTCTAGATACACATCAAAGGCTTTGCTTTTTCAATAATTTGCTGGATATGGCCATGGAAAAGCCACTCTCCAGTCCTATAGAATCTAGGGTCTACCAGACAAGTTTGATGCTCCAAAGATTTTTAGCTTTTTAAATAAATTTTCCATAGTGCCCCTGCATTCTTATCTGATGGAATAACACAAATGATCACAAACAAGCAAAACTAAGCTATTGATCATGCAGATGGCGTGCAACCACTAGATGAAACAATTTACAGCAACAAGCTGTTCTAAAGCCTGCACACGTGGCTCCATCATCCTTGGAGCCTCCATATCCCTAAAAATTACAGCTAGAGTTTCATCACCATGCATAAACACTAATGGAGGGCCCAAACAATTTTTGTCGTTATATACTGCAAAAGCAAAATCAATATATCGTCAGCTGGGACTTGAAAACCAAGATTTCATTATAATGCAAGGTGCATCTGCAGGGCCAGCCTACATGGTGTCTATCTTAACTCCACCCACATTGATCTTACTTCTTAGTAAAGTATTTCTTCAAGGGCAAAAGGATTGTCATCAGATGGTATCTCATTTCTTGGGTCTCATGTCCTGGGTTTCTCTTTGATGCCTCCTGACTTGGTTTACCAGAATTTAAAGATCTCCAACACTTTAAACAGCACCCAAAGGACTGCTATGATGCGGTATCTACTGACATGGAAAGTTTCCCATGGGATGGTTTTAAGGAAAAAATTTGAAATCATGGTGCAGAATAAGTATGATGCAGTTTTTGTGGGGAGAGCCGTATCTAATGTGCACACACATACGCACACGCACGTAGTTGCATATGCAATGATATACACCAAACTGTAACATTCTGGAGAAGGAACCAGAAGGCAGGGTAGATGCTGGATGGACTATGGTCACTATTCGCATTGTGTGCTTCTGTGATGCTAAATCTGTCTACAGTATGCATGTACAATTCTGTTTATGCATTATTCCGTATATGTAAAATCAAAGAAAAACATATACTAGAGCCAGATGATGAAGGCCATGTAGGAAAACTCAGGAATCAAGAACTGGTCATGGGGGGCACCTGGGTGGCTCAGTTGGTTAAGCATCCAACTCTTGGTTTCGGCTCAGGTCATGATCTCATGGTTCATGGGTTCAAGCCCCGCATCGGGCTCTGTGCTGACGGCACGGAGCCTGCTTGGGATTCTGTCTCCCTCTTTCTCTGCCCCTCCCCTGCTCGCTCTATATCTATCTCTCTCTCAAAAATAAATAAATAAACATTAAAAAATAATAACTGGTCATGGGAGTTGTGAGGAGCTACTGAAGGGCTGAGGCAGGGAACGGAGACGGTCGGATTTGTGGCAACATGGAAGGTGCATTGGGGGGAAGCAAGAAGGTATGGAGACTGTGGGAGGAGGCTCAAGGGACTTGAAGGCTGTGGGCACAGTGGGTCTTGGAGCCCGCCAGCTGTGAGGGGCAGGAGATGGGGGGAATGGAGGTTCACAGTAGATGTGCCTTTAACCTGCTGGAGGAGGAGTGGGCTTCTGGGGTTGGAGGAAGGGCTCATTGTGAGCCATGGGATGTAGGAGATGACTGCAGGGTGGTGGGGTTTTCTGGGCATGGTACCCACCAATTAAGAAGTTTGTCGGTTCATCCTAAATATGTCCTAGGCACTCACGCCAGGCATGGCTCTAAAAACTGGAGCAGAGATATAAGCCAGCCAAGCAAGTCTCTGCCCCCTTGGAACTCAGGGACCTGTTCAGTCAGCAACAGAGTACTTCCTTCCTCAGCTGGTGACATTCTAGGCTTTTCCAAGTACAGTGGACAGTGGTGTCTGAGCACTGCTGGGCCCAGCCAGGGGAAGGGGAGATCCAGGACCAGCTGAATCATCTCCGGGGAAGGTCCCTAGCCAAAGCCAAATTTGGGCCCGTGGAAGCCTTAAGCCTTGAAAAGGTTATGATACTCCTCTGCCCCGTCACTGAAGATAAAAACCCAAACAGACTGCCAAGTAAAGTTAAGCAAGATCCACAAACTTCTGCAAAGCAAATAGAGCGGAATGATATGAGCGGCACAAGGGGTGTTGGCCTCAGACTTTGTTCTGGCCTCCGGTCCAAGGGAGTCCAATCAGGTGTGTGGGTCTCAACAGCAGGAGAGGTCTGGGGCCGGGGGGGGTGGGGGGGGGGGTGGTGACAATCCTCCGGAGCAGGTATTGGCTACCCTGCATGCAACTCCTCATGCAGCCGGTGCCTGGACACAGAGTGCACAACCTGCCCTCCAGGCTGGGCATGATATAGAAGCATGGCCATCCAAAGCGGAGGCCGGGTCAGAGCTCCAGCTGCAGTGCGGGAGGGATGGCCGGAGCTGGAAACCAGAGTGTGGCTCAGTGAACCCATCAGTGTGCAACACACAACAGACGCAGCGGGCACTGAGCCCCATCCCCCGGGATGGCCGAGGCTCCCGGGCTTCGCTACCCTGGGGGGGGATGGCTCCACACCTGGGCAGCAGGTAAGGGAATGAGGGTGGACGATGTCACCATGTCAAACCTCTCTTGCTGCCATGAGCCTGGCTCTCCTCACTAAACAACTGTGGTCCTTTTTTTTGCAGAGTGATGAGGTCCTCACCGTCATCAAGGCCAAAGCTCAGTGGCCAGCCTGGCAGCCTCTCAACGTGTAAGTAGCACACAGACCCTGGCCATTTCTCATACTCGGAGCCACCCACCGGCTGGCCACCACATGAGTTATGTCATTAAAGTCAGCAGTACCTCTCAGGTGCATGAGCAGGTGAGGTACACTGCCCACGTGTGGGCCTATCACACTTACCCATATCTTCTCAGGAATACGGGCCTGGTCTTTGTCTCCCCTGATGGCTCTAATACCACAGAACCGGACATAACAGTTGCCATTACGTGTTCACTCATGTTCTCGGCCACGACTGACTGAAACCACCTTCGCACACAGGTACACTCACTCTAGGCAGGTCTTACTCGTGGAAAACTAGATTGGCCCCAGGTTATCTCTTTCCTGTCTACTCTATCCCTTTAAGATTTCATCCTCCCTTGTATTTTGATGACCTAGGGTATGCCGATGGCTCCCTGAAGGACTACTCCGCCAGGCAGATATGTAGGTAGGTAGGTGGGTAGGTAGGTAGGTAGGAAGATAGGTAGGTGAGTAAGTAATCATCCATCCATCAGTTTCTTGGACACCTCTCTGTAGATGGCGTACATGGACCTTGAAATCATCATATCAAAAAAACAAAACAAAACAAAACCAAATCCGATTGTATTATCCTCTCCTTAGAATCCGTCCATGACCTCCTTTGGTCTCCAGGATCACCTAGAGAGGCCCCAGTGAGTCGAACATGCCCCAGCTCCTGCTTCCTTTTCCTTAGGGCTCATGTCTTGCCTCTCTCTACCCTGCACCTCTCTCTGGCCATGCCGAGTCCTGTGCAGTTCCTTGAACGAGCTTTGGTTTCACTCCTCCTTCAAGGATGCAAGACTTGGAGCAAAGTTCCTGCCAACTGCATGAAAATGGTTTATGAAGAATGGCTTGGCCATTCTCTGGAGTCGTCTATACCCACCGTCTATATGATGGTGGTGATGGAGAGCGCAACGACACAGGCAGTGGGTGAGATTCTGCTCGGTGGGAGCAAAGGCAAAGTCAAGATGATGGGTAGAGAAGCACAGGATGGGGTAGCAGGAGCGGAGAGAGGAGTGCTCCCACACAACCAGCAGGGAGCTGGTGCCCACCTGTTTAACCATTCAGCAAATTAACCATTCCTCCCCCACCCACGACGTGCCAGCCCTGTACACCCAGTCCCCAGCCTTTGTAACCCACAGCCATTGGGGGTGGGGGGATGGACAATAAAGAGAGGTCTCCCACCCCAGAGCTGCCCTTTGCACACCTTCGGGTGACACCATACACCATGGTGGCCGTGCACACTCCATGGGGATAAATGTTATGATGAGGTTATAAGTGGTTCTGGAAGCCTAGAGAAGGGGCACAACCCAGCCGAGGATTGAGGAGGGGTCATGGAGGGCCTTGTTCAGAAGGTATCATATGGGGCTGAGTCTGGAAGGAGGCTCCTTGCCCTGGATTGGCCCAGGTCTGGACAGAACTGAGGCCCTAAGTGGCGACCTGAGGAAAGAGAGACAGGCCCACACCTGGACAGCTGACCAAGGGCAGCCGAGCTGGCTGCGTAGAGGCCTTTCCTGGCTTGCTGTGACCTCCTCTGAGGAAGCTGGGGCCAGAGTGGTTGGAAACCTGCCCAGCCCTGGAAATGCCTTCCCCTCCAAGGAGAAGCAGCAGAGGCAGGGTCTACTGCCCCCAGCTCTCCCCTGGTAGGGGGGCATTTGCCTGTCTCAGGCCTGTCCCACCAAAAAACACCGATGTGAATTCACCGAGGCCCTGAGGCCCCTTCACATCATTAACGTCAGTTAGGAAAAAACACCCACCGTGAATCTTGTGCGCTCAGGCTCTCCTCAGCTGCCCCCAGCTCCCAAAACTGCATGTGGACAAGTCCTCACCTTGGGCTCAAAACCAGGCAGGGGCTGGGGGCATCTGGGCCAGAGTTTGCAGATGCCAGTGTTGATACCACTAGGGAAACCTGATCCCAGTTTTCCCTTAAGGAGCCCCGGGTTTAGGAAGGTATAAATGGCAAAGCAGGGTGCTTCTGGAAGGAGAGCGGAAAGGAGGAAGAAAAAGCAGGGAGCAGAGAGCTGTCCTCTTGTCTCTAGCGCCTACTATGTGCCAGGTACCCTGCCAGGACTTATGTTCCTCATCCCACTCCATCCTCATACTAACCCCATGAGGTAGGGGTCTGGAGCCTCACTTTGCAGATGAGACAGAGGCTCAGACCTCAGCAGCCAGCTCCACTGGCGGAGGAACTAGAATTCCAACCCTCCCCAGCTGCCTCCACTCCCTGTGCCCCTTACTTATTACTAGGCCCCTCCAACTACGTAACAAGTCAGTCAGTGTCCGTCTTTTCACCAATCAAGACATATACATATCTGCCAGTCAGACTTCGGACCAGCATGAAATTCACACTGTGACCACAACCAAATTGTCTGACTCCTGCCCCAGAACAAAACAAAACCGTGACTTTCACTTACCTTGTGTCCTTCCGTTAAGGATGACTGAAACATTTCATTGCCTCAACAAACATTTGTGGCCGGTCTCTAAAGGGAAGTACTGTCAAAGATACTTAGGAATACAGGGCTGAGCAGAGCAGAGTTTCTCATGAACTCACAGTTTAGTGAGGGAGAGACATTAACCAAATGCTGACAAATGTGACATGTCTGTGAAGATATAAGGTACCGTGAGAGAGTGTGACGGGGACCCTGACCCAACCTGAAGGTCAGAGAAAGCTTCCTTTAAGGGATGGCCATTGAGCTAAGAGTTAAGGAACCAATAGGAGCTGACTAGGTAAAGAGGCAAAGAAAGGGGAGAACATTCTAGAAAGTCTAGAGAGACTATCATGTGTAAAGACCCTGAGGAGGGTTCAGCATACTTAAGATGCTAAACAGTTGTGGTATAACTAGGTCCAGAAATCACAGGCGAACTTGGTGTGGGGCCAAGGCACACATTAGGGATTTAGATTTTTCCATTAAGAGTAATGGGAAATCTTTGAAGGGTTTTAAGCAGGATGACAACATGATCAAATCTGCATTCAAAAGAAAACAAAACAGGGGTGTCTGGGTGGCTCAGTATGTTGTCCAACTTTTGATTTCCGCTCAGGTCATGATATCATAGTTTGTGAGTTTGAGCCCTATGTTGGGCTCTGCATTGACAGCTCAGAGGCTGTTTGGGATTCTCTCTCTCTCTCTCTCTCTGCCCTTCCCCCACATGAGCTCACTCTCTCTCCAAAACAAGTAAATAAACTTAAAAAAAAAAAAAAACAGTAACAACACTCTGGCTCCAATACGAGAAGGTCGAGAATAGTGAGGGGAGAATTCACAGTGACCTTGACAAGGATGGTGGTGGTAGAGATGGAGAGAGAGGTACGGCGGTCGTAGAGAGGTGTAGGAGCAGAATCCCACAGGCTGCAGTGATAAGTTCAATAAGGAGAGTGAGGGAAGCAGAGACACCTGGATGAATGGGTTGGTGGGGCCACCTATTAGGTTCAGAATAGTAAATGAAGTTCAGTGGGAAAGACCATGAGCTCAGTTCTGGATGTGATACGTTGGAGATGCACGTTGGAGGACATGCCTGCAAAGGAAGGAAACAGAAAAGGAGTAGCAAACAGACTGGGGAAGGAAGCTTGGCATCAGGGAAGCCAAGAGAAGAAAGTGCTCCAGGAGAGAGTGGTCAGCTGTGTCCAGCGCACCTGAGAGATCAAGTAAGATTAGGGCTGCATCATGCCTATTGGGTTGACCAACATGAAGAAAATCAGTGACTTTATTGAGAATCCTTTCCACTGAGCAATGGTGGGCAGCCTCCAGGGGGGTGAAATGTGAACAGAAAGTGAGGTTATAGAGTCAGCAAATACAGACAAGTCTTCTGAGTTCGCTGTGAAAGAAGAGTGGCTGGAACAGCTACTGCTCCAAGGAGGTAACAGAGTCAATGATGTTTTTTTGTCTTCTTCTTTTTTAAGATGGGGAAGACTTTTCTGTAAATTTGAAATATATATATATATATATATATATATATATATATATATATATATATATATATATATATATATTTAGGGACACCTTCCCAGCTTTCCCCCGTCCCTCAGACTTCATGAGACCCCAGTGGAACAGAATTAATCGATGGCAAACACCCAGACCTCCCAAACACCCAAACCCTCTCTGCTCAGTGCTACCAGCTCGTTAAGGGAAAGGAATTTTCCTTTGATTTTCCCATACCCCAGTCTCCCCTTCCCTCTTCCAAATCTCATTAGGAAGTCAAATTAGGAAGCCTCCACGCAGCCAAGTTTTGTTTTGCAGAAACAGCCCTGCCCCTCCTCACTGAGCCTGCCCGATTGAGGTTAATGGGATTCTATCCACCCTTGGGCCAGTGGAAAGCCGGGGTGACCTACTTTGTGAGGTCCTGCCCTGTGGAACTGACTTGCTTTTCAATGATCTTCATCTTTTTCCCCAGGACCACTTCTCAAAGGACAGCCATGAAAGAAACAAATTAGCTGCTGACTTGTTTAGCTCAATAAATCAAGCTGTGGGTCTGTCAGCCCAGAGTGCAGGTAGAGACAGGAAAGACAGATTCTGAACAAAACCCACATCCTTCACCAGTTCCTCTGGCGCCTGAGTAGAAAATGACCAGGTGTCCTGCAAATCAGTTCTAAATTTCTACCACCCAGTTCCTCCAGGTTAATCTGAATGCTAGGAATTACTGGAACTTCTGCAAATAATCTTTATTCTTACAATGGATTTTATAAGGGACTATAGTCTCTGTAATTATTTCCAGCCACTCTGTTTAATTCACATTTGATTAGACAGCCGTCCTTGTTTTTGAGACAGATGAAGGGAGGGTGGACTAGAGACAGTCATCCTCTCCAGCAATCCTGCCCCGCAAATCACCCAAGCCATGGCTCTCCCCATGAGGACAAAGGCATCTCTCTCTTTCTCAGATCAGGGCTGAAAGTTTCAGGGCCCTCCCTGTCTCCTGTAGCACTTGCCCAGGTCTGCCGATACCCTCAGGATTGTAAAGACTGGCGTTGGACTAGAGGAGCAGGCGGTAGATCTAATTGGCCAGAGGGACCCGGAGCCCTAGATGCCTCCAGGTTATAAGCAGTTTTTCCGAGGCAGAAACCTCAGACCTACCACGCAGGACTTCAGCCTAGTGCGTGGCTCTTGCGCCCTCTAGTGGTTAGATTGAGTTTCTGCAACTTCGAAAGCTATGGGGGATTATTTGAAATACACGAGAAACAGAACTCGGCATATGAGTGACCTGAATCGCCAGTGACTAGAGTCTCACCAGTGACCTGAGTGACACTGGTTTGGATCTGAAATTTAGAAGGAGATAATAAGTTCTTAGGAGGAGCATAAAAATCCCTACTGCCTCTTTTCTTTCATGGTGTTCTTTGAAGTTTTGTTTGGAAAGGCTTAATGAGCAAGAAATCAACATTTACCAAGTCCTAGGATGTGCTGGTCACAATAACAGGCAGTTTCCTCACGAAAAGCCCTTGCGTGGGTAAGATGATGCTCCCATTTTGCTGCCATAGTAGGTGCAAAGAGCTGGGGGGGGGGGGGCAAAAAGCCCCTGGCACAGAGCTAGCAAGTGGCTGAACCCAGATGCAAATCCAGCTGCCTCTTCCAATATCTTTTGTTCTTCCCTGCGCACCATGCTGCCTCTCTGAATGTAAAAAGGTGAAGCACTTTCCATGTCTTGATCTGGTGTTCCTTATTCATTTTTCTGGTGTGAATTGTCTGTTCATAACTTTCCTTTATCTGTCGAGATTGTGGTGTTTTTCTTACAGATTTGGATTAGCTCTGTATATACGACAGTTACCTTTGTCAGTCACACTGCATGGAGATGTTTTTTCCAACATGCCATTTTTTTTCTCGCTAATTCAACCATGTTGTTTCATTACACAGATGTCTTTAGTTGGTTCATAATTCAATTAGTTACTTTTGTTATTGCTTTATTGTTTCAAAGCAGAGGAAATTAACATTTCTCTAGCAAATCAGTAATCGACATGTCCCCTATAATCTGGTTGCTGTCTATTTAACTCTGGATTATTAATTTAGGTATGTGAGACTAAGTGCAAATTCCACATTTTTAAAAGAAAAACTGCAGTTAAATTGGCCCCACCCTGTTGGCACAATCTTTCCTTTTCCCCCTAATTTGAGAAGTCTGTTTTGTATAATACCATATCTAAAGTTTCTGGGATCTCCAATCTATGCCACTCATTTATATTTCTTTCTTGTCCTGAATAGGCTTCCATTTTAATTATCATGATTTATAATATACTGTTATCATGGTATGGCCAGATCAACTCTCTTTGCTAGAAAACTGATGAAAAACTTAAATCCCAGAACAGAAAAATAAAACCAAATTCACAAAATATCATATCTGGAAAGATATGGCATATAAGAAAGCATGAATGTGGATTTTTATTATGGTTTGGACAAATGAAAGAACTCCAGTCGTACCAAGCATTTCCCAAAGAAAACTCCCATATATTCTTATCCATTTCATTATTTTAAATAGCATTTTTATTATGGAAGTAATAAATACTTTGAGGTGATTTTTAAATTAAATTTGAAGGTCAAAGGAAGTATAAGAGCTCCATTCATTTCCTAGATTAAGTAATTTATTTAAAACAAATATTTGAGGAGAATCCACTTCATGCCAAGTTCTAAGTCGGGCTCCGAGATAGAGCTGTAAGCAAGACAAAAATGGTCTCTACTCTTCCGGAACCTAATGTGCAAGATGGAAATTCAACCAGAACCCCAAGGAAAGAGCGAGCTCATCCTGCTCTGGGAAAGTGCACCCGGGGTCCTAAACAATTTGAAGAGAGGTCAGGAAATGCTTCCTGCAGGATGCATTATGGGAGCTGGGGATCAGGGGACGAATTTCCCAGTCAAGGGTAAGAGAAAAGAGCAGAGCATAACTGAAGATGCTAGAAAATTGCTAAAATTGCCCCCAGGCCCATACAGATTCAAGTTTGCCATATTACCCAACCTAAGGTCAGGCGTTTTGTGCAGAGATTGGTTGCCCCAAATTTCCTACTCCTTAAAACTCACCAACGTCTGGAAGGATATGTCACTCAGGTTACAGATTTGGCCAAAGTGCATCGGTGGAGAACAATCTGCATCGTGTCTTACAAGACACGTGAGGTTCTCCGATGGTTAAGTCCAACAGCTGAGCAGAGTATCAGGATGGCCTGTTGGGTCAGGCTTGATTCGGTTTCCCCAGCACCGGACTCCTGAGCAAAGATGTCTTTGCCCCTTAGGTTGTCACTATGAATAGTGTCACCCATAGTTTACAGGATACAAATGACAATTCTGACAAAGCAAGCCACATGCTCAGGGAGATGGGAAGGTAACAGGTGGAGTGGTTGGTTTCTATGGCAATGGAAGATGAAGTATGCCCCCAAGGCCTTGCTGGACCCCCAAGGGGCCAAGAGCGAAGGAGGGCTGGGGCGAAAGCAGTCCCCTCAGATGTCCATGCTGTGTGGTTTGCACCAACAGGAAGGCAGGCCCCGGACCATACACTGTGAGTCCCTAGTGAGCAAGGCTGTAGTTCTTGTAGAAGCCAGGTCTTTAAAGAAGCTGCTAAAAGCTAAAGCCACTCACCTACACGCCAGTAAACGCACACCTGGGAAAAGATGAAATCCCCCAGTTTGTGCCTACGTAGTGGACTAGGTGTGTGGGGGGTGTTAGCGGTTTATAAAGGCTTCCTCAAAAAGCATCGTGGGAGCCTCACAGAAACCCTGCAGGTAGGTGGTGTCAGATGAAGAACCTGGGACTGGAGGACAGTGAGTGGCTTACTGCCAAGACCTAGAGCTGGGGGTAGAAGAGCCCAAGTCCTCACACACTGCCTTGTTCAGCCCGCCCGCTGGGCACCTCGGTCCTGGGATGAAGCTTAGGGTTCCTGCCCTCAAGGAGCTCCCAATCTAGAGGGGGAAGACCGAATGATGACAGGGTGATGTCGATCATAGGGCACAGCTTCAGACAGTATGGAGAGACACCACAGGCACTGGCCTCAGTCAGGGAGATCCCAAAAGGCTCCAGGATGAGGTGACTCATGACCTGAAGCTTGAAAGAGGAGTAGACCAACACTCGTCAAACTCGAGGTGCATCCGGAGCACCTCGAGGGGTCGTTAAACTACAATGCTGGGTCTTACCCCCAGAGTCTCTGATTAAGTAAATCTGGGGTGGGGCTCAAGAATCCACATTTCTAACAAGTTACCAGGGGACCGCACGGTGCAAACCACTGCAGAAGAGCTTTCCCAGCAGACGGAAGTGCACATGGGACCTGCAACTAGGCTGGTCTGGCCGGGGCACAGGGCGGCGGATGGGGTGGGCGGCAGGAGGCTGGAGAGGAGGGCGACACAGGACCTTGCTGGGCTGCTGACACCCAAGCCAGGGCTCAGACCAGGCTCTTCCCCCACTCCTGTAACAGAACATAGACTGGCATCAGGCTATAATGGGTAGTCCATTCAGGAAGGCCTCTCTCCACTTCCCCCCTCTCTTTTCTGATCTCTTTACGACCCTACCCTGCTTCTCTCAAGTGCCAGCCGCTGGACTAAGCACCGTATGCAAGTTCTCTCATTAAACACAGTAACCCTTTGGAGTAGACATATGGAGATCCCCATTTTACAGACGGGGACGCTGAGGCACAGAATGCTTTGGTAATTTGCCCCCAGGACCCGCAGCTCAAAGAGGTGACGCCAGACACACACCCAGGCTTCCGTTCCTCTCTGTGCGTGGCTTGACCCCATCTAGCCTGCCAGAGCCCAACGGGTCCAGTTCCATGAGGCCTAACCAGGTCTGGAGTCATTACTTTTGGGGACAGGTGAGGGGAGCCAGAAGCAGCTGGCCTCCACAGAGGGACACGGGGACTCCCCAGCAGCTGAGGTGCACCAGCTGCCAGCTGAACTGAACAGACACGTTGGTCCCCAGCCAAGGATTCCCCACAATTAGCAGCCTGGGGATGTAGAGTCAGGCAGAGCTGCCTTTAAACCTCAGCCCCTACCAGCTGTGTCTCTTTAAAGGTCCATTAACCTTTATACCTTTCCACGCTTGCTTTCTTCTCTACAAAATGGGACAACTCGAACCCCATGGATTGTCACGGGGGTGGGGAAATAAAATAACCCGGGTCTGCCACCCGGTGTGTGCTGAGTGCATCTAACTCTTCCTTCCCCAGCTCCCCAACCCCCGCCCCAGGGGGCCACCACCATTGTCCTCGCCCAGCCCTGGCCACGGCTGAGACCTCTTCTTAGCCACTTGAGGAGACAGAGGTTGAAGAATAATAGCCTCTTGTGGCTTGGGGGTTGACAGACAACCCATCTCCCCGGCTATATAGCCAGGTCCTTGCTCACCAACCGGAGGATGTGGCCATGGGCGAGTTCTGGTACCGGGGCAGGGCCGTGCTGTCAGCAGCCCCATGAGGACAACAGAGGCAGCAAGCTGGGGAGACGCTCCCCTACCTGTGACGGCACAATGTTGATCGCAGAGTGAAAACAGGGCAGGGAGAAGGAATTTGAAATTGATGATGAGAAGAGCGCTGATTCGAACTAATATTGCCTTGGGTCGTGGTCTTGTCTGCCATTTTTAACCTGGTGATTTTGGACAAGTTGCATAACATAAGCCCGTGAGCCTCAGTTTCCTCATGCATAAATTGGAATCAGTCATTCTTCCCTCAGGTCTGTTCTGAGGATTGAGTGAGGATGTCCAAAAAAAGAAAGAAAGAAAGGCTTGGGGCATTGGTAAGCACTGATTTGTAAAGTCCGTCCCAACACAGCTAGGCACACAATGGAACCGGTAAGCAAAGGGTTAATGGAACTGCCCTCAGCTGCAACTTTTCAGCCAAACGTCTTTCATTTGCCTTTAAACTGCCCTGATTCTGCTCCTGGGAGGAGGTGGGGCTGAGTTTTATCCTGTCTCCTCCTTTTGCTGCCTGTGGAGGAGCTTGCTGGGGACTCCATGTCTCTCAGTGATGGTCTTTGCTGAGTATCTGGCAGGCGAACTTGGGTTTGGCTACAGATTTGGTGAGACAGGCGGGAGCTCTGCGCCCATGGTTTGTCGGCCCCGAGCTGCTAACAGGATTCTGGTGACTAGTCCAAGCAGTTGCCTAGGCTCTTTGTCGAGGGGCCCGACCTCAAGACCCCACTCCGACTGGGTACCATCGGCCTTCGGCACCTAAATTAACCTACAGCAAGAAAATGGCTTTGGGTTTGGTTTAGACAGCGGTCTCTTGGTGAGTACTGCATACTCCATGGCATGGGAGCCTGCTTATTTCTTCCTCCTTCTGGTTTGGCTTTCTTAGATTTCTTCCTCTCACTCGGCTGCCTCCAAACACAGGATTTGGGTTCTTTTCGTCTCCTTTTCTTTCTTTTTTTTTTTTTTTTTAACGTTTATTTATTTTTGAGACAGAGAGAGACAGAGCATGAACAGGGGAGGGTCAGAGAGAAAGGGAGACACAGAATCTGAAACAGGCTCCAGGCTCCGAGCTGTCAGCACAGAGCCCGATGCGGGGCTCGAACTCACAGACTGCGAGATCATGACCTGAGCCGAAGTCGGTCGCCCAACCGACTGAGCCACACAGGCGCCCCTCCTTTTCTTATGAGAAGGCAGACTAGCGAATTGTTTGGTTCAGTCAGTGAAGCTCTGAATTTTAGGGAGGAACTAGAAACCAGGAAGCCATTTGGTTCTGTGGGTGAAGCCTCAACTTTTGCGGAGGAACCAGTGCCCATGGAGGCACTCTGGGCTTCATTAGGCTTGCTGCAGCTTGTGATATCTTCAAATAAAACCAGCCGTGTTCTAATTGGAAAATGGGAAGTCCCTGCTTGATCCCCACATGCAGCCCTTTGGGCTCTGTTCTCCAAAATAGGGCAATCTTCTTTTGTAACACTGGCCACAATAGTCCTTCGACTCTTGAGAAAAATGACCAATTAATGAATTCATAAATTATACCACCTTGCAATTAGATTTGTGTTGTAAAAAGGGGTAGAGACTTGGAAATTGGGACTTTAAGATTTTTTCTGCATCTTGTTTGTGTATTTGTATGTGTCCATGTGTGTGAGCTATTTGCTCTCCATCTGCATGGTGTTGCTAAAGTTAATTTGTAAAAGAATTCTGGTTAGTTAAAAAGCAAACGCTTGTTCGAATTGGACATTCTAAAACTCAAAGACTGAAACTAACCCAAATGATTTTCACATGATCTTGGAAAATATTGAGTAGTAAAGCTAATTTAAGGTTGCTGGTTTAATTAAAATGGACACGTGCTTAGAATTAAAAGCACTATAATATAAAACTTTTATTCTGCTTGTGTTTATTGAAAGTCACATAAGTTCCTGTTATCTCCATTGCAAAATTTGTCAAAAAAGGGGAAGAAACTTAAAAAAAAAAAAAAAAAAAAAAAACCTTAGAACTTTTTGTAATGCCTGATGAAGTTTTAAGCACCAAGCCTGGAGAAGACCGGCAGGTAGACTTTACCAGGAGCCAAAAACAACAGGTAATTTTCAATATTTGCTGGTATTTATAGATCCCTTGGCAAGCTGGGTTGAAGCTCTTTCCCCTGCCATTCAGTGAAGTCCTCAGAAGTTGTCCAAACACTTTTAAGTAGGGGAAAGTAGGTGATGTGCATTGAGGGCACTTGTTGGGATGAGCACTGGGTGTTGTATGGAAGCCAATTTGACAATAAAGTATACTTAAAAAAAAAAAAAAAAACACTTTTAAGCAAAAACATTCCTAGGTTTGGATTGCCACTAACCATTCAGAGTGACAGTGGAGCAGTGTTTGCATCACAAGCCAGACAAACCGTGCCCAATGCCTTGGGTGTCCAGTGGAAATTACACACTTCCTGGAGACCCCAACCAGCTAGAAAAACCAAGAAAAAAAAAAAAAACCTTTGGCAAAGATCTGCCAAGAAACTAACTTGGGGAAGAAGCCTTGCTGGTTGTTCTTGGCAAAGATCTGCCAAGAAACTAACTTAACTTAGGGAAGAAGCCTTGCTGGTTGTTCTGCTTTAGGTACGAGTGGCCCCTAGACATGGGCTTGAGTTAATAAGCCCTTATGAAATGGTATATGGAAGGGTGTTGTTACATCCTTTTCATAACTTAGGAGTTCCTCACATTAGGGAATTGGATACTTTCAGGGAGGTCCAGCAGGTAAGGTAAGTTCACTTCCAGCAGGTTGACGTGCCCCACAGACGTGCCCTTGCACCAACTGTATCCTGGAGACTCGGTATCACTAAAGACCTGAAGAGTGAGCACCCAGAGGGCCAGCTCCAACTTCAGTGAGGCTCACTCTTCAGGGACACTGAGGGGAGTCAAGCCGTGGATTCCTCACATTCAACATACGAGAATCCGCAGGTTCCCTACAGCCTGCCAGCAAGGAGGACCTCAAAAAAAGCACTGCTTGGAGCAGTGAGCCTCTGGCAGACCCCTCCTATTCAGGAGAGCTGGCCTGAAGACCTCAATACATGCAACAAGCTTGGTTAAAACACCTCTCCCCAAAGGTCCTAGACAAAATGTAGTACAAACACTAATAACCAAACTACAAAATCTTGGTAATGCAGGGGCACCTGAGTGACTTGGTCGGTTAAGTGTCGAACTTCAGCTCAGGCTTGTGGGTTAGAGCCCCGCATCGGGCTGTGTGCTGACAGCTCAGAGCCTGGAGCCTGCTTCAGATTCTGTTTCCCTCGCACGCTCTCAAAAATAACTCTTAGTAATGGAATGTTGGGTTTCAGCCTGGGACTGAAGAGTATCTCTAAGTGAGTGCAGGAAGTTTCCATTCCCCAACTCTAATCTGTGCCCCATCTCAGCAGGAAGTAACTAGAATGGTCATCGTCCCAATTCCCTCAAGAATGAGGAATGATCAAAAGAGGGTAGGGATTGAAACCGGTAATCAGAGAGATAATGTGGCTGATCGCAGCTGCAGACTAGTAAGTGCAGCTGTGACTCTTTACCCAGAACTTTTTCATTTGCCTTCCAATTTCCCCAACTCTCCTCCTTAGGAGCAGATTTGAGGCTTGCCCTCGCGTCTCTGCCTTTGGCTGCCTCTCAAATCAACTCTTTCCTTGCTGCATCCTTGGTGACTCAGTGATCATCTTTGCTGGGCATCAGGCAGACAAACTTGGGTTCAGTTACAATAACACAAAGTATTTGTTCGTTTACTCGGAAACAGTGAGCATCTACTCTGTGCCAGGCACTGTTGTAGGCACTGGAAATCAAGCCATAAATAAGACAGACAAAAGCCCTGCTTTCCTGGGGCTCACCCTCCAGTGAGAGTTGACAGTCAATCAACAGCTGAACAATAAGAAACATCTACAAAAACAGTTTAAGTGCCTTGAACACATTAAAACTGGATACGATGGTAGCATAGGATTCTCTCCACGTGTGGCCAGTGGAAGGGCTCAGGATAGCAAAGGGTATAAAACAGGAGTGGCCACAGGCAGAGATCAGCGGAAGACCAAGAATCCTTGGTCCTTCTGTCCTCTCCTCCTTCAGCTCTGGTCTGGCCCGATGTCCCTCAGAGTGTGTACCCCCCAGACCCCCTAACATAAGGTATTTGGTTTCCAGGAGAGCGGCACCCTCGGCTGAATTTTCAGTGGACAGGACACGCCACTTGATGTCCTTCCTGACCATGATGGGCCCCAGCCCCGACTGGAACGTGGGCCTGTCTGCAGAGGATCTGTGTACCAAGGAGTGCGGCTGGGTCCAGAAGGTGGTACAAGACCTGATCCCCTGGGACGCCGGCACCGATAGTGGGGTGACCTATGAGGTGGGTATATGCCTGTGGTGGTGAGGGACAAAGCTTTCTGGGTGCTTTCTCTTCCCCCAGCCTTGTGCTGGGGGTCCCGGACACAAATGTGGTAAAGGAATCCACAGTCTGGAAGGGGAGGCCGGCATAGTTTCACCCTCACATACCATATACAGTATGACCCACACAGCTGGCCAGGAGGCCATGGAGAGGGAATCTGCTAAAAAGCAGTTCATAGATAAGCAAGGGAAAGGCAGGAAATGGGCATGGAAGCAAAAAGCAAGAGACGGGGGTGAGAATAGGGAACAACAGAAGCTGATGTATGTGAGGCTGGGCCAGATCCTCGAGGTTTCCAGACACCTAGGTTAAGGACTTTGGATTCTCTCCTGATTTAATATTTTTCATTGCATTGAAATCCAAAGCCATTGGAAAACCAGTGGCAGGGCAGTATGTCCGAAAACCCCAGTTTGTGGGCCAAACTGGGACTACCACCTGACTTGTAAATAAGGTTTTCAAACCCCACCGCCCGCATTCAATTACATGTTGTAGGGAGCTGCTCTCTCCCTACAAAAGCTGAGTCGAGTAGTTGGAGCCGACACAGTGGGACCCACAAAACCTAAAATATTTACCATCTGACCCTCTCTAGACTAATTTGCCAACGCCTGGTCCATCAGGAAGAGCTCTGGATTCAGGCCAGCCTGGTTCAGCTGTTTCCTAGTTGGGATGAGCTCTCTGAAACTTTGTCTTCATCAGGACGTAATCCTGAGTACCTGGGAGAATCTGAAAATCGAGGTCTACCGATTTTTTTTTGCACGATACACGGCGTGAATAGAATTGCATTAACACCAGAGGCAGTTAGAGCTGTTGTGAAATCCCTAACAATTAGGTTTTTGTTCTGATCATATTACAATCAAGTTGCTTTTGTGGTTTTTAAACACTCTGTTTCCCACACTCTCTGTGTTCTCTTCCCCGCTGACAGTCACCCAACAAGCCCACAATTCCCCAGGAGAAAATCCGGCCCCTGACCAGCCTGGACCATCCTCAGAGTCCTTTTTACGATCCAGAGGGCGGGTCTATCACTCAAGTAGCCAGAGTTGTCATCGAGAGAATCGCCCGGAAGGTACTGGGGCTAGAGCTCACCCTGCCACAGACCCTTCCCACCAGGAGCGCGAGCCGACTGTACCCCTATCTGCTCAGGAATCATGGGGTCCCTGGCGTATTCCAAAACACAGGACTCCTGGACCGCCTGAGGTTTCTAAGCATGCAAATTATTCGTAAGATCTAAATGAGCAAAATCAACATTACAGTGGGGTTCTGCGCTCCACTGAATGATTTGGTCCAGACACATAAGTATCCTAGTGAGTTCCATAACTGATTACTGACGTCTGCCATGGGTCAGGGAAGCTGTGGCTTTCTTGCCATTTCTCTTTCAGTGTGATTGTAAATGTTGGCTCGGAACTCCACCGTGGCCTAGGATTTGCACGCAGGGTGGGCATCTGATTTTACCTCCTCCCTCGTCTGACCCCAACACGTGCCACTGTTTGATGGGAGCCCTCCAAGAAAAATTCCTTTTGCAGGGGGAACAATGCAATATTGTACCTGATAACGTTGATGATATTGTCGCGGATCTGGCTCCAGAAGAGAAAGATGAAGGTATGTAAGTTTTCTTGGTTGCTGGTAGCAATATAACCTGGCAATACCTTCTGAGAAATCAGTTTGCGAACAGGTTTTCAGAGCTGCAAAAATAGTGTGTCCTTTGACTTGGCAGTCCCTTCTTTGAGGACTCCTTCCTGGAAGATAAGCCAAAATGAGGCCAGGACTCACAGAAGATGTGTTCACCAGTATCGGGCCTTTGCATGGGCGTCCTGGGACCCCCGGCACTCCCCACTTTGATGGTCACTCTGGCCTGTGAGGTAGCGCGGACACGTCTACTTTCCCGGCAAGGAAAGGGAGGCCTAGATCCTACGGTCAGGAGGGAGCGGCAGGCCCATGCCTTCAGCCCCTTCTCTCATGGGATCTGGAGCCACACCACTTGGGCTTTTTCCTGTGGCCTTGGGCAGGACGCTTCCATGCTACCTCACTGTCCTCACCTGTAGAATGGGGATAATAACAGAACGTGCCTCGCTGAGTGTTGCTGTGAGAACCAAATGGGACAAAACATGTAAGATTCTTACAACGATGCTGGTGTGTAATAAGTGCTGGGCGAACATTGGCTGCCCTCATCGTGACACCTGTGTATGGGGTCGTTGAGAAGATTAAACAGCAACACACACACACACACAGAAGGCTGTGCTTCCCCAATTGCCTGTGATCTGCCTGTACACCCGCAGAAACCGTGTCTGCCAGGAGTGAGGGGCCAGAAATGAGAGACCCTCGTGTTGAGGGGAAGGGCTAGTAGGACTCTTCCCTGTCGCTTAGATACTCCTGGAATGATTAAAATATCGCCTTTAAAGGCAAGTGAATAGCTGCTTCCACCCCAAGAGTGCCCAGGTTTGCTGAGGCAGGGCAGGCAACGCAGATTTTCTTATCCCCAAAGGAGCTTGCGTGGGGATAGGGCCGGCTCCGGTGTCCACAGGCTCCCAAGGAAAACCTGTCCCACGCTCTTTCCAGATGACACCCCCGAAACCTGCATCTACTCCAACTGGTCCCCGTGGTCCGCCTGCAGCTCCTCCACCTGTGACAAAGGCAAGAGGATGCGGCAGCGCATGCTAAAGGCGCAGCTGGACCTCAGCGTCCCCTGCCCGGACACCCAGGACTTCCAGCCCTGCATGGGCCCCGGCTGCAGTGACGAAGGTGAGGCTACAGCCCAGGTGAGCGAGGAGCTGGCAGAGGCTTGTTCTGTGTTGTGGCGAGGGGCGCCTGGGTGGCTCGGTCAGCTAAGCATCTGACTTCAGTTCAGGTCATGAACTCATGGCTTATAGGTTAGAGCCCCGCATGGGACTCTGTGCTGACAGCTCAGAGCCTGGAGCCTGCTTCGGATTCTGTGTCTCCCTCTCTCTCCGCCCCTTTCTTGCTCGCACTCTGCCCCTCCCTCTCTCTCTCTCTCAAAAACCAACACTAAAAATATTTAAAGAAAAAAACAGGTGAGCAGGTTGGCCAACATTGAATCTCAATCCATCGTGGGACATGACCATCGTGGGCCTTCGTGTTCTATTCACACCCGAGTTGGAGCACCTCCTTCCTGTGTCAGGACCTCAGGGCTGATTGCAAGGATCCTGTCTAGCTCTCTGCAACTGCTCAAAAATCAGGCCTGAGCTGTGAACTTGCATGGCCTCTGTCATGATGGCACAGGCTTCAGAATGGCACTGAGCTGATTGCTGTGCAAAGGTCAGCTGCCTACTTTCCAGGGTACAGCTGTTCTCTCCACCTGGACAGGTCTAGTCTCTGTACCATGAGCTTAACTGTCTCACAGGTGCGATGAGGCAACAGGAAGAGATATAGAAGTTGGGCTGGTTTATGGCAGAAAGAAAACCACTTCCAAGCTGAGTATAATTGAAGAAAGCTTATCCCACTGTGGGTCATTCTCCCTCTGGTTCTTGCTGGGGACAGTAATACGTCTCCTGGCTGCACTCCCACGGTGATTTATTGCCATTTGTGCCTTTGATAAGGTACTTCAGAGGGGAGTGAACCCCCCCACACTTCCATACATTCTAGATATTAATCCCTTATCAGATAGGATTTGCAAATATTTTCTCTCATTCCATAAGTTATCGGTTCACTGTTGACCGTGTCCTTTTGCACAAATTCTAAAGTTTCATGAAATCTGGGTTTGTTTTTTCCCTTTGGTTGCCCATGCCTTTGGTATCCTATCCAAGAAATCATTGCTAAATTAAGTGTCCTGAAGGTTTTGCCCTAGGTTTTCTCTTAAGTTTATAGGTCATTGATCCATTTCAAGTTAATTTTTATATACGATATTAGGTAAAAGTCTCCATTCTTTTAAATGAGGGTATCCACCTTTCCCAGCCCCACCTATTGAAAAGCCTGTCCTCTCTCTATTGAGTGGTCTTGGAACCCTTTTCAGATTATTTGCCCATTTGCATGAGACTTTATTTCTAGGCTCTCTATTCCAGTCCATTGATCTGTAGGTCTGTCTGTATGCCAGCACCACACAGCTTTGATTCCTGTAACTTTGCAGTTAAATTTTAAAATCGGGAAGTGTGAATCTTCCAACTTTGTTCTTTTTCAAGGTTGTTTTGATTATTCAGGGGTCCTAGATTTTACTATTTCTGCAATTGTGCCTGCTTTTTGTGCCTGGGTGCATGTACATGCAGCCCAGAAGCTACCCCACTCAACGCCAGATCAAGTTTTCTTGTGCTCACATCCGGTTGCCTTCCGCACTTGATTATTCAGGGTGTGGTTAGAACAGGAAGGAAGCAGAGACCCCTTTGGATGTTCCAAAGGAATTAGACTGCATGAATATACATCTTATTGTAGCGAGTGCATCTTCGTTTCTTCCCAATCCTCTGGGCCAGCCCTTTAGTCCACACCTTATCATCTCCCCACTCCCACCCATCTTCCAGGGCCCCACTAGAGGGATCTTCTACAAAGATCTGATCATTTCACTCCCCAGCTAAAAGATCTGTGGCTCCTTATGGCCCATGTGCAAACTCCTCAGCTTAATTTACAGGGCAAATAGTCCTGCAGCGACCCCGGGTGCAAGGCCAGGGCAAAATGAGCACTCTGACACAAATCCACACCACATGAGTTACACTGCAACACTAAAGACACACGGTCAGTACAAGCACCTGGGGACAGCCATTTGGGGGTTACTGGAAGAGTTGAGCCTCAAGTCCAAGCTCTACCTGTCAGGTACACAGTGGGTGGTGGCCAAATTCTGCCTTCCTGGGGTAATGTCTTGCCAGGTCCTGGAAAGCCTGAGGTGGGACTTGTCAAGCCTGGTACCCCTAACTATTACTGTACCAGCCTAACCATTATTACACTGGAACATCGTGTTCTTTGTACGGGCTTCCTTTGGTTAGCCTTGTCCCTGGGCCTAATGTGTGGGTCCCAGGAGAGAAACCTACAGTGTTCTCCCGGCACTGTCCAGAGATTAAATCACCATGTGTAGGCATCACACCTGGCAAGCGACAGCCACATTCATGTGCAGGCTGGACTCACAGTTCTTCTAACTTCATCTCCCAGTACCATGTACATAAACACTCCGTACTGGGGTGTTGGCATAAGCTATCCGTTCACCTTTAAAAGCAAATCTCCTTTACCCAACAAAAGTATACTCAGGTGTGCCCTCTTGTGTGAAATCTTCCCCTAAACTCCAAGGAGTGGGTTTTTCCCCTCTGTGTTACCTTTGCTGTCATATTTTCAGTACCTGGAATTATTGTGCCCAGCTCTTAGAAGAGAACAAGATCCATATCTTACGTTATCTTTTTAACCTCAGAGCATACCACTAGGCATTCAAAGCATTCAGTAAGTCTTCATTGATATGGATAAACGGATGACATCATTTCCTTTTTCTTTTTTTTAAAGAACTAAGACACGCGTGTGCGTGCACACACACACACACTCCTATGTTTCCACCAAGGGTAGTCCCCACCCCTATTTGGAAACAGGACTACCAAGCCATGCTGCGGGCTTTATCCTCCCCCCATTCCCCACCTCCAGTGTCCCCTACATGATCATGGCCTTTGCTAACCCCTAGGGATAGAAGCAAAGCCATATATAGCCCAAGATGTCAACACAAAAGAATGGTTCTACTGCCTTCCTCACTCTTCCTCTGTCCCCTGGCACACAGACATTCCCTCCCCACACTACCATTTGTTCTCCATTAGCAGCTGGGGTAATCTCTTGGTTGCCAGCCTCAACAGAGGCAATGAGAGGTCTGTGGTCACTTAGTGTAATCTGTTTGGGTACAAATCCACCCTGTGTTTGTCTTCAGGTCACTATATCCAAAAGCCAGTCGCAATCTTTACCCTCCGGAACAAAATTCTCATCAGTTTTTCTAGACAGGGAACTGGCCGCTTTAGAGAAGAACTATAAAATCTCAGGTTCCTCTGAGCAACAGAGCTTACATTGTATCTCAGAATATGTATAACACCTTTCCAGCACTGTCCAGTAGAAGTTTGTGATGGGAAAGTTCTGTATCTGTATTATCCAAAATGGCAGCCACTAATCATACGTGGCTACTGGTTACTTCAAATGTAGTTAAGTGACAGAGGGAAGTGGATTTTTAATTTTATTTAATGGTCTTAGATATAGGATACACCCTAGACCATGCAGATATAAAATCTAAGATAAATTATTATATAAAATAAAACATTCTTGTACCCATCCAAGCAGCTTTCAACTGGATTGTCCTGAAATAAGGAGTAATCCATGCACCTGGAAAACGGGCATGTCCTTTTAGAGAACAATTCCTGGTTTCAAGATTTATACCTTTTAAGTTCCCCTCCATCCCCAACTGCCTGACTCCCCTTGAATGCCACCCAGTTGTTTTAATTCCAGGATATTTAACATACAGTGTTATGTTAGTATCAGGTGTACAACAATTCCATACATTACTCTGAACTCATCTGAAGTGTACTCTTAATCCCTGTTACCTAGTTCACCCATCCCCCACGCCCGGAACAGTTTCTGTATAGTTGAGACAAACCAAAAAAGACTTTTAATGCCCCTTGCTTTATTTCTGAAATTCTGCAAGTAAAACCCTACAGGATTTGTCTTTCTCTGACTTATTTTGCTTAGCATTATGCTCTCTAGCTCCATCCATGTTGCAAATGGCAAGATTTCATTCTGTGTTATGGCTGAATAATATTCTATTGTATACATATACCATTTCCTTTATCATCAAGCAATGGACACTTGCGTTGCTTGCATAATTTGGCTATTGTAAACAATGCTGCAATAAACACAGGAGTGCATATATCCTTTCAAGTTAATATTTTTGTATTTGGGGATAAATACCCAATAGTGTAGCATTGGATCATAGGACAGTTCTATTTTTAACTTTTGAGGACCCTCCAGTGTCTTTCCACAGTGGCTACTCTAGTTTGCATTCCCACCAACAGTGCACGAGGGTTCCTTTTTTTCCACATCCTCCCCAACACCTGTTGTTGCTTTTATTTTAGCCATTCTGATGGGTGTGAGGTAATAGCTCATTGTAGTTTTCATTTACATTTCCCTGATAAGTGATGTTGGGCATCTTTTCATATGTCTGTTGTCCCTCTGTGTGTCATCTTTAGGGAAATGTCTGTTTGTCTCCTGCCCATTTTTAAATTGGATTATTTGGTTTTTGGGTGTTGAGTTTTATAAGTTCTTTATATATTTTAGATACCAGCCCTTTATCAGAGAGGTCATTTGCAAATATCCTCTCCCATTCTGTAGGTTGCCTTTTAGCTTTGATTGTTTCCTTTGCTGTGCAGAAGCTTTTGCTTTGATGTAGTCCTAATAGTTTATTTTTGCTCTCATTTCTCTTGCCTCGTGGGACTTAACTAGAAAAATGTTGCTACGGCCCATGTCAGAGGAATTACTGCCTGTGCTCTCTTCCAGGATTTTTATGGTTTCAGGTCTCACATTTAGGTCTTAAGCCATTTTATTTTTATGTACGGTGCAAGAAAGTGGTCCAGTTTCATTCTTTTGCATGTAGCTCTCCAGCGTTCCCATCACCATTTGTTGAAGAGACCATCTTTTTCCCCATTCAAAACCGTGCACTGGCACAAAAACAGACCTTGTAGATGAGCGGAACAGGACAGAAAGCCCAGAAACAAACTCGCGATTATGTGGTCAGTTAATCTTTGACAAAAGAGGCAAGAATACACAATGGGGAAAAGACAGCCAGTTCCTTCTCGATTCCTGCCCTGGAGAGCTGGGCACGCGGGCTGCAGCGGCGCCTGCTCGTGTGTTGCAGACGGCTCCACCTGCACCATGTCCGAGTGGATCACCTGGTCGCCCTGCAGCATCTCCTGTGGCATGGGCATGCGGTCCCGGGAGAGGTATGTGAAGCAGTTCCCTGAGGACGGCTCTGTGTGCACACTGCCCACTGAGGAGACGGAGAAGTGCACGGTCAATGAGGAGTGCTGTGAGTAGGGGTGCCCAGCCAGCAGGGGCTAGGGGAGGAGAGGGAGTGCTCCCAAGGCGGCAGCCGTGACCCCAACAGGGCTGGCCTCCCAGCTCCCAGCAGCTGCCTGATGACCGAGTGGGGCGAGTGGGATGACTGCAGCGCCACCTGCGGGATGGGCATGAAGAAGCGGCATCGCATGGTCAAAATGAGCCCGGTGGACGGCTCCGCGTGCAAGGCCGAGACCTCCCAGGCGGAGAAGTGCATGATGCCGGAGTGTCGTGAGTGGCCGTGGGGCAGGGGATGGGGGCGGTGTGCCGGACCACAGAACCCCTGCCGCTACCACCAGCAAGGCCGGAGGCTGGGCGCGTGCTGGGAGAACATACGGCCCGCTGTCCTTGCAAGAGCCATCAAGCGGGGCTTCCCTTGAGGGACATTCTGAGCGAGGCTGGGATGGCAAACTGGTGACCTCTGGAAAGCACTCATCAGCAGCTGTGTTTTATAGGACCCCAGGGTATCCTGGTGGGAGGCGGGTGATATTATAATACATTCAGGCAGGACATCCACCCCTCAGGTCATAGGCCCCCACTCTTGTTCTGCTCTGGACATGCCTGGCCCCATAAAGCATTACAACCCCAGCTCTACCCACAAATGCACACAGACCCACACATTAGTACACATGCGCACACATGCACACGAGTAGAGGTCACCCTAGGGATTTTAGCAACAAAGTGTCCAAAAATGCACTGCATGGTCTTGGGGGGGTGTGGGGTGTTGCAGGCGGGGACTTGTGTATTCCTATTGCTGAGCTACATCAGCAGGGGAGATGCAGGAGAGTGACAGAAGGGCAGGAAGGGCAGTAGTCTGCTGAGCCACTTCTTGCTCCACAGGGTCACTTGGGTCACCTGAAGGCCGTCGGTCCATGGCACTCAACTCCAGGGGTCAGAGTGGGGAACAGAGGGTAGGGGACACAGGGAAATCAAAGAAAGTAAAGGGAGCCTGTTCTCAGTGGCAAACCTGGCTCTTGGCCTAGACACCATCCCCTGCTTGCTATCCCCGTGGTCCGAGTGGAGTGACTGCAGCGTGACCTGTGGGAAGGGCATGCGGACCCGCCAGCGGATGCTCAAGTCTCTGGCGGAACTCGGGGACTGTAACGAGGAGCTGGAGCAGGTGGAGAAGTGCATGCTGCCCGAATGCCGTAAGTCCTGCAGCCCAGCCGCCTGCTGGGGACAAAGAGCACAGGCTCTGGGTCGCCATGTCAGCACAGATCTTTAACCTTCAGTCTCCTCACTAGCAAGAGGGGGTCCTGCTACCAGCTACACGACACCCAAACTGCACGTTGCTATGAAGTCTAAAGAGGAGACGGAGATGGGAAACACATAGCACAGGCTCCTTGTCAAGGAGCCTCATTATGTGGCTCTTGCCCTCCCCACCTCCACAACTCTCTGATCCGTGGGCTTTCCAACCTTTTTACTTCTATTCCTTTTCCCTGTGACCATTTGCCCACGACTAGAGGGTGGACGTGAAGTCAGTAACTTCTGTACTTTTGCAGCCTTGCTAAGACCAGCAACGAAAAGCTCAATGCCCACCCCCACCTCTTCCAAAACCTCTTTGATCACCTGCATTTCTCGGGTGCTGATCTCCAAGGACAGGGAGGGAGCCCATTTTTCTGGCTAATCTTCCAAGAGAGCTTCTCTTTTAGGAAGTAGAAAGTCAGACAGGCTTGCTAGGATGGGTTTTTTTGGCTTCCTCTGAGAGGAAGGTCCCAGCTTTGTCCCTTACGCAGATGACCGCACCCCTGCTCAACTGTAAAATAGCAAGAAACATTTCCTAGGTTCCTCTGAGGATTAAACCACATAACTGGTACAAAGTGCCAAACACTAGACCTGGCAGGTGTGTTACACTCAGTGTTACATATTACAGTTCCTGAGCTGTTTTAGCTACATGGGGTCATGTGTGGAGATGACCCAGACCATCAAACTGAGGCTGAGGCTTTGAATAACTAAGGTTAACCCTGTGTTCAGCCCATCTCACCAAGAGTGGGGGCTCCAGAACCTCTGACTGAGACACCCACTGAAACGTATATTCACAGGATTCACCGAATGGAGAACAACGCTTCCTGTGCGCCAGGAACTGAGCTGGGAAGATTTCATTTAGTCTTCACAACTAATGAGAAAAATACCATTATCCTCATTTTACACATAAGCTGCCTGAGCTCACAGGGAGAAAGGCCAAAAATTACTGACCCAAATGAGTTCTTCCTAGATCTACATTCTGCAGACCCAGTGAGGAGTCCAGAATCCTTTGCCTCCTTAGGTCACATTCTCAGAATCAGACCGTTGGGTTATTTTCCCTCTACTTTGTGAGGTGTTGGCTTAATAAGAATTTGCTGGATCCTATACCCTGATAGACCATTAAGACCCCCACTTGTCCCCACCCCTCTTTTCTAATGAATTTTCTGTTTCTGGCTCCTGCGATTTTTGCACAAACTGCCATCTATAGGACCCGGGGAGATGTTGAACGAGAAGCTACCAGAGTCTTACTGCAAAAGTCACAGTGGCCTTGGGTATTGGTCCACAGGGGTCAGCTCTGAAAAATACCCAGTCCTTGGGACTGTGGAAGATGGCTCTATGCCACTTAGGGCTGATTTGACAATACTCTAGCTGCTCACAGGGAAGGGTGAGAGACTCTGAACATATCTTCCAAATTCCTCGAGTCATTTGGGCACAGAAGGTGGGTTATGACCTGGGAACCAACCCTGTGGGCTGAAGTCAATCTGCGTGTAGGAACCGCCCAGTTTCTTCTGTAAAATGGGAAAACAGCACCTTCTCTGCATCTCTCAGACTTGTGTGGAGATGTTCAGAGGAAAACGCAAGTGGCCATATGCTGTTTCAGACATGAGATCCACTCCTGCCCATCTGTGTCTTGCCAGCCATTGACTGTGAGCTCACCGAGTGGTCTCAGTGGTCGGAATGTAACAAGTCCTGCGGGAAAGGCCACATGATTCGAACCCGGATGATCCAAATGGAGCCACAGTTTGGAGGTGCACCCTGCCCAGAGACCGTGCAACGAAAAAAATGCCGTATCCGGAAATGCCTGAGAAATCCATCCATCCAGAAGCTGCGCTGGAGAGAGGCCCGAGAGAGCCGGCGGAATGAGCAGCTGAGGGAAGAGTCCGGAGGCGAGCAGTTCCCAGGTACTGCTCCCAAGCCTGAAGCTGGAGTTTGGGGGGGGGGGGGAGGGGGGAGATGTCAAAGCAGGGGAAGTGGGTCTTGAAAATTGATAGGGGTTTGCGAGTTGAAGGCATCCCCAGCAGCAGGGACAGGGCTCGCCATGGCACAGAAATGTCACAGAGCATGAGATGGTCAATAAATAGGGGGCAGATGGAAGAGAGTACAAGGGGAGAGGCAGGAAACCTGGAGACGTGGGGACCAGACCATAAGCCTGCTGAGGTTTGAGACTTGATCCTGTGAGAAGTTCTAAGCAGGAGTGACTTAACACACCTGTGTTGAGGTGGCAAAAACAGAGGCCCAGAGGCCACTTCTGTTTGTAGCCCAGGAAAAAGAGTGTGTCCCCTACTCTGGCACTAAAAAAACAACAAAAACCTGGGCTTCACTGTTGAATAAGCTGGTCCACAAGCAAAGACTACAATGTCATTATTTCATACTTTTGCCAGTGACAGATTCATGGTTCAGCCCTTAGTACAGACTGATTGATGGTGTTTGGATTCTCTGGAGTGGGTGAGGAAGGTGTCATGTTTGAAGGTTAATAGGTACACTGTGTTGCTATTTTAAAAGGCACAGCTCAATTTACCCCACATTCTCTTCCCTAAGGCCTTTCACCCCGACAGGACAGAGAAATACATATCTGAAGAGCCACCTGATCGTTCACTGTCCGTTAAGGAGAGGTGTGCATATCAAAGTGCTATCTGTTGGGACAGGGTAGTCAGCCATTCAAGAAATGGTGATTAAGCCCAACTATGTGCCAGACAGACACTGTGCCATGGCCTTCTCCTCCATAAAACTTAGCATAGTAAACGTGCCTGGTTGTACAAGAGTAATGTGGAGGATCTTGAAAACATTTTTTGAAAAGATCTCCTGTAACCTCTGAGTCAGGTTAAGTTTTAAGGCAAGCATGTTTATCTGCGTAGGGAAATTAATCACACTTGAATGTATTTAGGAGACCACGTACCTGGGGAGCAAAGCATTAGGATAAAGTGGTTTAATTGCTCGAGTGCTAACTGCCATCACCAAGCCACCCCGAAACTACTAGGATTCTGCAGGTCCGTGGCAGGAGCTGGCTCAGCTAGGTGGGTCTTCTGAGGTCTTGCTGAGACTCCTGTAGCTCCTGACAACTGGAGGCTCGGCTGGGGCTAGAAGGTCTAGACCGGCCTCACCTGCACTTCTGAGGCCTCAGAAAGACTGGCTGGAGTCTCTCGCCACACGTTCTCTCCAGCAGTCTAGCCAGGCTTGCTGACATGGTGGGGCGGGGGGTTTCCTACCAGCCTTTTCCAGTCTGTTTGCTCATGTCCCATTGGCCAAAGCAAGTCAAACAGCCAAGCCCAGATTCCAGAGGTGGCAATGTGGACTCTGCCCCTTGATGGGAAATGCTGCAACAGCATTTATGGACACATAGGAGTTGACAGTCTCTAATAAGGGCCCTAACCATTATTAAACTCAACCCATCATTCCATACAAAAGCAGGGAAGCCCAGACAACTCCGTTTCATAGCTGTGGCCTGGAGTTCAGCATTCAGTTTGGTCCCCCCATTTCTGCTGGCCTAACCTGACCTCCTGCTTCCAGGCTGCAGGATGCGCCCGTGGACAGCCTGGTCGGAATGCACCAAACTGTGCGGTGGTGGGATCCAGGAACGCTACATGACCGTCAAGAAGAGGTTCAAAAGCTCCCAGTTTACCAGCTGCAAGGACAAGAAGGAGATCAGAGCGTGCAATGTTCACCCTTGTTAACAAGGGTGTAAGTTTTCCGGGGCTGCACCCTGGCTTGCACAGTCATCGATGGCTGGAGTGTGTGTTTGCTTGTTGTTTAAGGCAATTTAAATTGTATACATTAGTTTTCATTTCTGCAGTGTGGTTCGCCCACCAGTCTTGTTGATGCCAGGGACTTCCTTTCTGTCTGCTTCTTGGTATGCAGAGGCTGCGTGGGGCTCCCTCATCCCCAGATGGCCCTCCTCTAGCACAGAAGTGAGTAGTGTCAGCTACCTGTACTGGATGGACATGTGTCCCTCTGGAGCACCCACCTGGGCAGCCGATACAAGCCTGGCCCCCTCCACAGGGAGCGGCAGCCAGGTGTGGAAGGGATTCCGTGCCTCGGTCCCAGGGTGCAGTGGGGAGGAAACAGTCCTGCTCACACGGAGAGCGCAGATTCCCCTCACTCTTGTTTTTGGCCTGCTTGCTCTTGTAGGAACCTCGTTTGCCCATCTCTTTTCATTTAGTGGAATTTAGGGTCCCTTGTTGAGTCTCCTCGGTCATCAACAGTTATTGGGGAACAGAGAGCTGGTAGATGTGAAGTGCATTGATGTAGAGTGGCTTTTCTTTCAGAAATTTATCTCCCCTCCTAATATTGGTTCCTGATACCCCAGAGAAAAGAAACTTTGGCTGCTTTATTGGAATTTAAGGTTGCCACTTCTTACACCTGAGGTAAAAGGTACTAAGTCTAGAAAGTACCTTTCCCTAGCTTCTTTGGGGGGGGGGGGGGGGCACAATTTTCCTAAGGACGCCAGCTTTATAAACTTATAAACCTTCTGACATTACATCCTTACTAGGACCCAGGCAGCAAAACTGGCCTCTCTAGAGGAGTCCCAAACCTACGCTTTTAAAATCTTCGGACACGCATCTAATTTTAAGTTTTCAAACCAGTTCTCCCAAAACATCTTTCAGTTATACATCAGCTGCCTGCATCCCACCAAGCCATTGCTTCAACAAAAAATACTATCTTTGTACGTTAAAAGGTGTTTTTTTTCTTTTTTAGTCCTAAAGTTTTATATGTAGAAAGAAAAAGTGTTTCAGAGACCAAGAAAGAAAGCTAGGGAGAAAGGTATTATTACAGAATCAGGCTGGGTAAGAATATCTGGTGGGAAGCCAAATTCACCTCAGCTTTCCACAGTGGGGCTCTGGGCCCTCCATCACCTGCATAGGAAAGGCCACGGTTTTCCATCCCCTTTCAAGCACTCATATGCACCAAATTCAGGGATTCTGACTACCAGGAATTCGTGTAAAAGGACATTTTACTGAGCTGAGTCTAGCAGCAGTTTTTACTTATTCATTTATTGTTAAAACTGTTTCATTTCTGTTGCAGGTTTTCATTATGCTTAATCCAAATATGTATCCCGGATGAGATGCATACGTGGTTTTGAATACACTACTTTAAGAATTTGCATTAAACCCATCAGGATGTCTCCAAACACAACATACATATGATATAGCCCTGAATCTGTATTTTCTTTAACATCAAAGACCGTTCAATAAAAAAAACTCATTTGGGTCTGTCTGCTGTGTTTTTAAACTAAGTGTTCAGGAAGTTGGGACTTCTTGCAGTTATCTGCCTGAATCATATGCAGCAAAAAGACAGGGTTTCTGGTCCCTCATTCAAGAGGGGCCATTATTACCAACCAACACAGCCCTGAGTCTTCTGGAACTTTCAGTTTCCAATATTATTTTTGTGATCCTTAAATGGACTGCTTTCTCACCTCACGAAGGAGTGTAACATAAGGAAGTAAGAGGTTTCATTTGGACAAAAAGTCTTGATACAGAACCCGCCTGCTTGTGCATTCCTCTCAGCCACCTGGAGGCAGATATCCACCCCATGAAAATCAAAGGTCAAGTCAGTGATTCCTAAGTAAGTAAGGACAAGCCACCCTAGTGTCCCATGTTCTTATCAGGTCTCTATTGGATACATTTTTAATATTAATTTTGGAGACTTAAAACCAAGTAACTGGATAAGGGCTGAGAATGGGTAACATGCGTCTTGTTATGTGTTATTTCTTTTGGTTGCAAGGGGGAATTTATAAGAAGCATCAAATCTTTCTTACCAAAGTCTTGGGTTAGGTAGTTTATAGTTTTTTCTGGCTAAGCAGTCATTTTGGAAATAAAGACTTTACTATAAAAATGAAATTGTTTCAACTTCCACTTGGGATAATAAACAGATGAGACACCCAGTAAAAACCACCATATAAAGAGGAGCTATAATTGTTGCATATATTTACATCCACATTTTAAGATGACAATAAATTCAGAGATCTATTCCCCAACCAGACCATGGGTCACTCACCTGAAACCTTCCTTGCTGATGCATTAATTGAAGGAAGTCTGTCGTAGCTAAAGAGAAAAAGCCTGCACTTTTTCAGACCCAGAACTGAAAAAAATTAAAGATTTTGTACTATGTATGTAATGTAAACTTTGTGTATTAAACATGTTTTAGGCTCACTCCAAAGTCTGTATACTTCTTCTGGGAAGTGAGAGTACATGACACATTCTCACAGAACTACAATTCTCCAGAAACTGAGTCCAGGTCAAGTCCATGACTAAAAGGTCCATACACAACAAATATCTAATGCTGTGACCTAACAGCCCACATATTTCAGGCAACAGTTTCAAGGGGCTAAATATTATAGTGTCCCAGGACTGTATGCTTAGTCCCTTCTTCCCCAAAGAAAAGGACACTATTGTCCAAATAAGAGTAAACATAAATGTTCAATCCCTAATTACCACATGGAATGATTCGTTTTGTTCTTCGTGTTGCCCAAAAGTAGGGAGGATGAGTGAAATAAATTAGTCCCTTTCGAAAATGAGTGAAATGCTGTGACAAACTATAAATAGCGGCTGGATGCTAATGAGCATGAAGATAATTCTTCCATTTGAATCCTTTGAAATCTGTGAGTAAAAGATCTGTACTAAAATGTCAAATTTAAATAACGGCGTCCCTGCTCTAGACCCCTTTGGTTCAAGAGGTTTTAGGCACTCTGTGGGCCAGCACTGGGAAGCTGTGTTTAAAACACTGGTGTGGTCCTGAGTTGCTGAGAGAGCTGGGGCCAGGAATGTCACCTTTTCTGGCTCAGGCTTTGACAGCAGCAGGCTTCCGTGAAAGGACTCCTCTGCCCCACCTCCCCAGTTCAGCCAATTCTCACCTTGGGAGCGAGTCTGATGGCATCCAACGGAGGAGTCGCTGGATGCCAGCCTCGCCCCACCAGTCCCTCATATCTTCGTAAACCAGCAAAGGCCCACGTTGTGCAGAAGCTGGCCTGAGCTGCGTTTCTGTCATTTATAACTGAAAATGTCCTGACAAATAAAATACACACGCAATACTTTTAACCCAGCTCTCCTCAGACCAAAACGCAATTTCAGATTTTTCTCTTAACATTTACAATGTTGAACATAAGATAGCATTCATTAACATTTTCTCATATTGCTCTAAGTGCTTCATGAAATTCAGAATGTGTTCTTAACCACTTCCTGGCTTTAGAACTGATAAAGTTCTCGTATTTTAGCAGTTCTCATATTTAAGTTAACCGTTCTCGTATTTTAGCTTACGTGTTTGAACGGTTTTCCTTTACTCCAAGTAATTTGAAGTATTAGGCAGAAGGGAAAAGGACAAACAGCTTCTTCAAGACTACTGACTCCTTTACAATTCTTGGGGTTTTATCAAAGTAGGGTCTGTATTTTCTTCTGTAAAAAAAAGAGTCTGTATTTTAGAGGCAAGCAACCCTACTGCGTGATCTTTCCCTGGAACCCTTGGCCCATCTGGGAAGGCTGAAGGAGCACTGGTGGAAAACACCTGGATCCGCTCCCTTACGCACTTGTGCTAGCACAGCCTGAGAGCTTCCACCACCTGTTACCGTCCTACGATGATACAAAAATTGAAAGCAGATGTTCAGAAACGTTTCCAGTGATTGCCAATATAGCCAAGAGGATGATTACTTTTCTAAGTAGCTCATTTCTTTAAGTTACATTTAGCAAGGCTATCATTCCACAGCAGCGGAGAGGAGTTAATTCTTCAAACTGGCCATTCACCTCAGCCGGTCGGAGAAGCAAGCACAGAACCACGCCATGCTCGCTGCCCCATCAGAAAGGGATACTGGCCCGCAAAGTGTCAGCTTCTACATCTCTCCAGAGCCTAAGTGTCCACATGGCAATACGTACTTACAGACTTGTACACCTACCTACCTATGATTAGGTACCAGGCCCTGGCTCTTCCTGCTCCTCTAACATCCTGTCAAGGAAGAGAACAGCCCCATCACCCTCTGATTTTGCCACAGAACTTCCCAGAATGGTAGCCCACACGTCTTCCACTTCCTTGCACTCCAATCACACCACGACCACTATAATCTGGTTCCTGCCAGATGACGGACATAAAACCTTCCAAGTTACCAGCAAGCATCTACGCAACCACACTGCCTCTTACCCTTCTGCACCTCCCCCCCTCCGCCACCACCCCAGTCTTTTACAGCCCTCCGCTCTGGCCACCCCTTTGGCTTCTTTGACAATAATCTCCTGGTTCTCTCCAGTTTCTGACTGCTTCTCTTGGGTTTTTGCTGACTTTTAAGCTTTTATCCCCAAGTGTTCGTTTTCCCCCTAGAAGTTTTACCCTTGGATCTTCTCTGAAACTCTACTTCCATCCACTCCCGCCTGTTCACACATCAGCTCAAAACAGATACATTCCAAATCTGCACTTGCAGCCCTAGCCTCTTTCTGCAGCTCCAATCCCCATTCCCAAATGCCTCCGGGACTAACCCCTGTACATAACCGCCACAATCACCATACATTTCTATCACCAGAGGGTTGCCCGTGTGTCCTCTTCATTGATCAAATGGTTTTTCTGCAAATGCCAGGCAAGGGGGGTAAAGCTGTATACGTGGCACACATGGTTCTGCCCTCTCGGAGCCGGTGACACCCAAGTGCAGATGAGACAAGACAGACAAAATACTCACAGATGCCTCCGTGTCACTAAGTAAATACAGGGCAATGTGGTCAAAGAGAGCTCTCTGAGCCGGTGGCATCTAAATTAAAAGCAGAAGAATGAAACAGCTAATTGGAACAGTCAAGTGAATCAACGGTCTGGGAAATACTAGCATCCTAGAGAGTGTAAAAAAGCAAATCAGCCTGAATGTGAGAAGCAAGGAGATGACAGATCCTGCAAGGGGCTGTCTCTGTGCACTATGGTAAGGAATTTGGATACTGGTCCAAGTGCATTGAGGTGATGACAGATTTTAAGCAGCAGTGGAACATTTAATTTATGGCCTGTATTTACAGAACAGCTTTGTGGGGCAAAATGCAAATAAAAAGACTTCAAAGGCCATTGCAATAACATGGATGGCAGAACAAATTGGAAAGAGACAGATTTCATGACTCCAATTACCTCTTACCTGACCACTCTTCCCTAAACCTGCACTTCTCCACCATTCATATTCCCACCCGATCCAGCCACTCCCTGTTCAGAATCCTTGGCAGTTCCCCTTTACCTACAGAAGGGCCATCCTATTTAAAGCTCTCCACAACCCGAGCCCAGTCTACTTTATCATTATTTTTCCCCACTGCACTTCAAATCCTTTTAGATTAAGGTTCCAATCCCAGAATACTCCCTGCATTCTGCCAAAATGTGTCTTTGCCTAGGCTTTTCCCCAGCCTTTCCACCACCTCACTCCTCTCCTCTCCTCCCCATCTCAAATCCCACCAATCCATCAAGCTCTGGCTAAAGCACCACTTCTAACTAAGAGGCTCCCTCAGATTTTCCAGAAAGAACATATACCATCTGCTGGACCGGACAGCTTTGTGCACACTTGTTCTGCCTACACTGCAGCCCTGGCATTTGTTTTCTCACTCATAATCCTTCTCCACTAGATACCAAATAGTTTGTAGGAAGGAAAAGCTCCACATGTATCTATTTCCCCCAGAACAGCTAATGAGCCTTGCACAAAGACATTTGTTCAAATTAAAATACCTTGTTTCTAAAAAGCTCCTTGAAGCTTTCCGTGCAGTTACTGGTTAAATACTCTTAAGTGGTCAAGCGGTATTGAAAGTAACCACTTTATCATCTCCTCCTATTATCTTCCAGTTATCTGTTTAATGGGATCTTTATGTACGGGAATGGGAAAAGAAATAGAATTAAGATTAGTGGTGATGAAAAGTCAGAAGAGGAACAAGCTAGACCTGAAGTATAGCAAATTTTAAGTCAAATTATAGTCATTATAGCAAATTTTTTAAGTCAAATGATAGGGGCCCCAGGGCGCCTCAGTCGGTTGAGCGTCCAACTCTTAATTTCAGTTCATGATCTCACAGTCCTAAGATCGAGCACCACTGTCAGGCTCTGCACAAAGCGTGGAACCTGCTTGGGATTCTTTCTCTCCTTCTCTCTCCTCCCTCCCTCTCACTGTCTCTCTGAAAATAAACATTTTTTTTTTTAAGTCAAATGCTAAAGGAACCAATTTATATTACAAACCTTTGAGGCCCCAAATTTAGAGGAATCATCAATGTAAGATGTATGCAAACAGGGCATAATGTCCAATCCTGAAATACTGTAAATCCCTAAACAAATGTAGAGACAAAATTAAATTCATGATTATCAATTCAGGAAATCCTGTTTGAAAGAATTTTCACATATATAGAGAGAAGAGGTTCTAAAGTTGGGAATGTAACCTCAAATGACAAATGTGCTATAGAGCAAGATTGGCAAAACGTGGCCCACAGATCAAATCCAATCTGCCATCTGTTTTTGTACAGAATGGTTTTTACAATTTTAAATGAATTTTTTTAATTCAAAAGACGATTAATATTTCATGACATGAAAATGATATGAAATATAAATTTCAGTGTCCCCACATAAAGTTTTATTGGAACACAGCCACATTCATTTGTTCATAGATTGTTTATGGCTGCCTTGGTGCTACAATGGCAGACATGAGTAGCTGGGACAGAGACCATATGGCCCACAAAACCTAAGATGATATTTATATTAACTGTATGGCCTGTTACAAAACAAGTCTGCCAATCCTCCAGCTATAGAATAAAAAAATGGTCCCACAGGCAAAGACTTCTTCATGCCATGAGACTGGCCATTCTTTGTGAAAAAAGATTTGAAATTAGATTTCAAGACCTACAAGGCACCTCTGACTGTATGATGGATATTAAATGGGAGAGACTCTGGCTTCTGATAGAGAAGTAGCAGTAGCCAGATTTACCCTCCTACCGTAGACAATCAAAAAACTGGAGTTAATATGTGAAACACCTGTTTTCAGCCATTCTACACCAGGCAGCACAGGACTACCATCTCTGATGGTGGGGAATCAAAAAGGTAAGCCTTAAGATTGCCCTGACTTTCTGCCTAGAGGCACATTCCAGATTCTAGAGGGGATGGGGGATTCTAAGCAGGACATAATTGTTTTCCTAAGCTGAAACACACTGGAGATCGATCTGTCCCAGACACCAGGAGCTTGAGGCAGGTGAAAGTTGCAGGACAAAGTTCTGGAGGGGAGGCAGCTACACAGAAAAAAGAACTCCAAAAATATGCCCGGGGTCACCAAGTCTCTGCTTGATACTAAGATATGCATGTACAGGATGAAACTCCAGGAGCTGGGCAAAGAATGACCCAGGAGCTATAGACAGTATGGTTCCCCAGAGCTCACAAAGGCTGGGAACTTTTCAGTTTCCATTAGCCGAATCAGAGAGTCCTCACTGATTATGCAGGGCATTCAGTAGAGACACCAAAAGGGCCACACCTTAGTAGTAGAGCTAAACCATCCTGGGGGGGAAAAAAAGATACTTGAGACTATATAAAATGTAAAAGACCTGAAAGGATTAAACTGAACTACAAGTAAATTAATTACCAGGGGAAAAAAATCTTTAAATGAAGACAAGATCTAGGCACCCAACAACATAAAATACACAATGTCTAGCATCCAATCAAAACTTACTAGATGTGCAAATAAATAAATAAATAAATAAATAAATAAATAAATAAAAAGGCAGAAGAATGTGACCATAACTAGAGAAAATTTTGTCAGTCAATAGAAACAGATCCAAAAATTACACAGATAAATGAGTTCCACAGACAAGGACTTTAAAAGAGCCATAAAAACCATGTTCAAATATTCAAAGCAGCCTTTTTCAATTCTCCCAAGGATGGTACACAGCTAGAACCACTCTAGATGCACTGAAGAGAAGTTAATTCATTGCACACCACAGACAGGCATTAGGCTCAATTCTCTCGAAACTCAGTTGAGAGGGGCTGGATAAGAGAAATACATGAGCATAATGGGAGAAATGGATGATGTAAAAAAGAACCAAACAGAACCTCTACAGGAAAGAGAAAAGAAAACACAAGGTCTAAAATAAAAAATTCATTCAATGTGATTAATAGCAGATTAAATAACTGGGGAAGAAAACATTAGGGAACCTGAAGGTGTAGCAATAAAAAGTATTCAAAGTGAAGCACAGAGAGGGGAAAAAAAGTCAACTGATATAAATTTAACCTTCAAACTGTGTTGCTACAAATCATCTATTCAGAATAAAGTGTTCTCCATTAAATCTGCCTATTATGTAGATAATCTCTTGTTATCTGAGGTTACCTATGATAACTTTACATTTTTCCCAAGGCGCCTGGGTGTTTCAGTCAGTTAAAAGTGTCCAACTCTTGATTTCAGCTCAAATCATGGTCTCACAGTTGTGAGACTGAGCCCCTCATGGGGCTCTGTGCCGACATCATGGAGCCTGCTAGGGATTCTCTCTGCCCCTCCCCCAGCTCATACACATGTGCACACACATTCTCTCTCTCTCTCTCTCTCTCTCTCTCTCTCTCTCTCTCTCTCTCTCTCTCAAAATAAAAAGAAATAAACATTGTAAAAAATCCCAACTGAAAGTCCTAACAAAGACATGCGATGGTGCTATAATACCAAAACCCACAGGATAAATACGGGCCCTTCCTGGGCAGTAATTTTAATTAGTATTCAAATAAATGTATGCGCTTTTCCTCAGCTGCTTTAGGCTTTGTCTTCAGCGGTATCTCCTTTAGATATAGGGGTTTCTGTCAGGAGCACTTCATAGAAAAAGTTTAAGAAATGCTGACTTAATAGTCAGGAAACCCCTAAGAACACCAAGCCATTTCACTTCAAGTTCACCTGCCAGATAACCAATATTCATTTTTAGATTCAAACCCTAGGGCACTGTTGGGAAAAGGCACAGGGCTAGCTACTAAAATAAGTTTCTTCCAACACTCATTCCTTTGAGAAACCACCCAAATAACAAGTCATCAAACCTTCTCTTGTGATAACAGATCAGTTTTAATTCTAGCACCTGAAGCTATACAAGGGTACGCTTTATCAACTTCACGGGGCTGTTGTACACATTCAATAAAGTGACAACCGTGCAATACCACTTAGTATCTCACCATCAGGAACATACTTCTGAATTGTTGAAACACAATCCACAAAATTAAAAACAAAAATCAGAAGCCATCCACAGTTATACTAATCGTCAAAGAGAAGTTTTACACTTACTACTTGATAGAACAGTCAATACCTAGTACGGGACATCACAAGTGACTTCAGATTCTCACCCTGTTGTCATCTACGGAGGAGGTTTCTCAAGCAGGTGTGTGACTGGCCAAAGGCGGGAGCCACCAGGACCAGGACCGGGATGGCAAGGACAGCTCTACCACAGTTTCTGTAGTTTTCACTGTTTTTTTCTTTGTCAGTTAAAAGTGAACAGTGAGAATTAAATACTTATCTTTACATATACACAAGGTATGCTGTGAAAGCATATTTGCTTACAAACATATAAAAATACTTGTTAACTAGTTTGATAAGAAAATAATGTATAAAAGTATATAGCAAAAACATTAATCATCTCTGACCCCGGAAAGATCAATTCCATATTTTATATTACAAACAAAAACAGTTTTAGTTTTTTTTTGAATCCCTTATCCAGAAATACTTGAAAAGGAAGACAGACAGAAATTATTTATTTTTACTCTCAACATGGCTGTGAAAAGAGTTAACTTAAAAAGCCAAGAACATTGAAATGCCTAAATGCAGAATAAGTCCAAATATTTGGCCACAAAGAACATTATTATCATCTTTAGGAGTGGAGCTGTAATAAAGGCTTTATACGCAGTTTTTAATCTATAAACATAACAGGCATTTTGGTATTTTGGCCACTGGAAAACAAAGGCTGTAGCATCAGCAAAGGTCTGAGATGTCTCACTTCTGTGGATTCAATTCAGTGTACTTAAGGTTAACTAAAGTTGACATCAAAATTTTTAGAGATAGGCAAAAATTCACATTTAAAAACAACTCATGTTTCTATTTAGAGTAACAATAGGCAATATGATTCCAGAAGTTAAAAGTTAATTTCACAACCTATGACTTCAGCTTGGCAAACAGCTTAGGTTCCAAAACTGATTCATCCCTATTAAAATGTAAGCCCTTAAAAAAGAATATGTCTATGTATATAGATCATTATTTTTAAGAAATCAGATAATCTTTGAAGCAGCCTTAGTGTTTCCTTTAAATGTGTCTTGAAATGACCATAGGATTAGCTTCACGGAAAGGATTAGCCAGCTTCTTGGTCTAAGGCTACCACGGTGATCATTTGTATCTAAGGCTAGAAAGGTACCAACACGATGTGATGTAAACTATAAGGAGAGGAGGAGACGATGAGGGCTTTTCCTGGCAGTTGGTAGCTAAAATTCAAGGGATTCTTAGAAAATGACACAATGGCAGCCTTTCTTGTCTTTTTCTTTCCGTGTTGGTTCTGGTGAAGGAGGACATTCCTGCTCTTGAAATTTCCTGTAAGACAGAAAAATCTATATCAAAATCTACCCTGCTGGTAACATATTATTACAAATATATTCTTTTTGGACAAGTCTAGTTTATGTGCATATGCTTCTCAATGTTGAATTTCACCTAGGGAATCGAAGCAAATCTCGGGGGAAGAGGCACAAGTGTTTCAACGCCAGCATAAAGCAGAGCTATCTGAGCTCCACTCATAGGTGAGTCTGGAATCAGATGAGATACTGAACTCAATGACCTCTAAGTTCCCTTCCCACTTTGTAACTCCATTAACAGTAAGGTATACTTAAGAACAGACATCCAGGGGCGCTTGGGTGGTTCAGTGAGTCAAGCATCTTACTCTTGGTTTAGCCTCAGATCATGATCTCCCAGTCTGAGATGGAGCCCTACATCAAGTCCGCTTAGGATTCATTCTGCCTCGTCCTGCCCCTCTCCCCTGCTAGTGCTCTCTCTCCCAAAATAAACATTAAAAAAAAAAAAGCAACCATTGGTAGAGTAAAATATAAAGTACATACCCATACAAGGTACACAGTTTCTATTCCTGTTTTGCCACTTACTAGCTACAAGTCAGCATTGGACAAGTTAGCCGACCTCTGTGAACCTCGGTTTTTTCGAAGAGAATAATAAAACTCTACCTTTCACAGTTGCTAGAGGTTTAAACGTGATCTTGTTACGTTTAAAGGCCTATCAGTGGCTGGCATAAAAAAGCCTTCCCTAGGGGCACTGGCTAGCTCAGTGAGGAAAGCATGTAACTCTTGATCTCAGGATCATGAGTTCAAGCCCCTGTTGGCTGTGAAGCCTACATAAAATAAAAGTAAAATTAAAGTAATTTTGTTAATTGCCGCCTCTACCCACTTCTCCAGATTAAATGATGGATTTGGATATAGATTCTGAGGATCAAAACCAAGGACAAAGCATTCAAAAGGCAGTAAACGTTATTTTAAGAAGGTATCGGTTTGTGTGCGCATGCACACGTGTTAAAATACATAACAGAACTTGACATCTTAACCATTCTTAAGCATACAGTCCAGTGGTGTTAAATATATTCACAGTGTTACTACTACCACCATCCACCTCCATAACTGTTTACATCTTGCAAAACTGAAATTCTGTTTTCATTCAAAAATAATGGAACTTGCACTTTTAACAAACCACTAAAAAAATTAAAAACTATAATCTTTACTTTCCTTTCCCCACAAAGAGAATGCCCAGGCAAGGGGTTAAAAAAAGTACAGGAAGCCCACAGCTCCACGTTTCTGTCAAGCAGAGAGACCCGCAGATCTAGAGAGAGCCCACGGGGAAGGAGGCGCCAAGCCACCAAGATTAAAAATAATCAAATCAAACCCCTCCCACTATATGGAAACTCAATCTTTCTCACACAGAAACTAACTCCAGGCCACCTGCCCTTCACCTCAAGCTTCCTGGAACCATTAACACTTTCTGAAGCGCAGGGGCCTTCTAGGCCAGCAGAACAGAAAAACCCTTTGTTATGAGGGATATCATACTTCACACCACGAATGGGAGCACCTGGAGCACCGCATCTCTACTACCTGGCTCCCACAGCCTGGGAGGAGGTGGGGAAAAAGCAAAGCCTAAGAACACAGGCTCTGGAATCAGAGACACAGATTCAAGTCCCAGCTCTGCCATTTAAAGCTGAAACTCTGAACAAGTTAGCTAACCTCTCTATACCTGCTCTCCCATCCAAAAGTGGGGATAAATGAAAGTATTTCGCTTACTGGGTCGTGGTGAAATTTAAATGTGGTAACACATGTAAAGCATCAGACACAGTATCTGGCAGAGATCTCCACTCAAACGTTAGCTGTTGTCATCCCTACCTTCGTACCACTGATACCACTGGAAGTGGTGTAGGTTGTGTGTGCAATTTTTTTTAAATCCCTGTGTGTACTCTCTACTTCAATATAATTAAATCTGGCTTTATATGTAGCAAGTTCCTAGTATACAATATGTACTTAATTAAAATTTTTAACCTGTCATGTGCACAGAAGCATTTATACATATAATTTCCTGTTTCTTGCTAAAAACATTTAATGGTAATTTCTTTACTTGGTGGTTTTAAAAAGCAGTGTGGTTACCTGTAAAATTCTATAAGTTAAAACAAACAAACACACCGTAGATGTGTTTCACTTACCTTATAACCCGGACAAGTTCATGGAAAGCTTGATCTACATTCATCCTAATCTTTGCTGACGCCTCCATGTATGTTACCTTAAGCTGTCGTGCTAACTGTTGTCCTTCTTCCTGTGTTACCTGAAATTCCAAGAGTTGTATCTGAGGTACAGAATTAAAAATCAGATCTGCTCCATCTAACCCTATGGCCACAGACTGCTCTCCTAATCTAGCCAGAGGCCAAGCTGATTTGTCTTAAGATAAACCAACAGACTTAAAAGCTCAACACATATTGAAGCCCAGCTCTGAAGAACAACCCAGAAGAACATACTTGTGACGAAATATTACCATGCAACAAGATTCCAGTCTGGTGATTACTCAAAGTATTAAATACAATGATGGTAATTCTGGTAAGAAAAAGTACAAGGTGCTAGTAGAGTCTATAACCCTGCTGGGCAGATCAGGGAAAGTTTCCCCGAGGAATGACATTTAAACTAAGAACCAAATAAAGAGCAAGGAGTTGGCTAAGGGTGGGGTAAGAGAGTATCCCTGACAAAAGAAAGGGCCTGTGTGAGGGCCATGGACGGGCAGTGTCCCAAGTTCCAAGAACTAAAAGAAGTCTAGAAAAGCTTAAACACAACAAGGCAAGAGAGAAAACTATCATGAAGAGCTGAGGATGAAGAGGACGGAAGCCTCAAGAGACTGTGGGTCTTCCTCATCTCAAAACTCCCTAATACCTGGTACATAGGAGACACTCAATAAATGTGAGAAAAAATGAATAATGATTATGATCACAACGCCTTTGTTATATTGAGACAAGAAGTGTGGCAGAGCTGATGACCTAAAATGGTAGGCCCGTCAGAAACATAAAATGAATATATATTATCCTACACATTTTCAGTGTAAAAGGTTGAAGTAGTGATATTTACTAAAACTGTTAAACTAAATTACATTTACATAGTGTGAATGAAAAAGATCTTTCTAAAAGAATGACTTCTGTTGCTGTCTTTGCCACAAAAGTAAACACTTGCAGAAAGTTAGAAAATGTCAACTGGGGAAAGGGATAGATTAAGGAACCTATCTCTTCTGGTCTCTTTTCAACGATGGATATTCTCTACAAAAATGGGAACATGATTTTTGTATATTTGTGTTATACCCTGGAAATTGTTAAACTCACTTATCTGGATGTTCTTTTGTAAATTCCATAGGCTTTTCTAGATGAACAATCATGTCATTTACTAATAAAGACAACTTGGTTGCTTTCTGATATGGATGCCTTTCAGTTCTTTTTCTGGCCTCACCTCACTGCGTAGACCATTCAGTGCAGTGACAGCAGCATTCAGTCCTTCATCATTAAGCACACTATTAGTTGTAGGGTTTCACTGAAGATGCCTTTTAGCGTGTTAACAAAGTTTCTGCTATTCCATTTGTAAAGAGTTTTTAACAGTGTGTTGAATTTTCTCAAATCTTTTTTTTGTTCTGCATCTACTGAGATCATAATCTTTCCACATTAGTCTGTTAATCTGGTGAACTGTGTTGATTCATCTTTGACTGTTAAATCAACACTGCATTTCTGGAATAGACCCCACCTGAGTGATGATGCACTGTCCTTTTCATATATTGTTAAATTCTATTTACTAACATTTTAAGAATTTTTACATACATGTTTGCAAGAATTATTGGACTGTAGTATTTGTAAATTTTTGTCTGGCTTTAGTAAGCCAGAGTAATGCTGGCTTCATATAAGGAGTTGGAAAGAATTCTCTCATCTTCAATATTCTGGAATACCTTCAGCAAAATCAGTTTGGTATAATTTACCGATGAATCCATCTGGACCTGAGGTTTTCTCCGAGGGAAGGTTTTTATAACCAGTTGAATTTATTTTATAGATACAGTACTATTCATGTTATCTATTTTTCGTGAGTTTTGATATTTTGTGCACCTTTTAAGAAATGTCCATTTCATCTAACTTGTTGAATTTATTGGTATAAAGTTTCTTTATAGTATGGTATTTCTTTTTATAGTATTTATTATCTTTTCAATATCTTTAACATCTGAAGTGATGGCACCTCTCCTATTACTGACATTGGTACTCTGTGCCCTTTGCTCTTTTTAACCTGGTCATTCTGGGTAGATTTGTCACTTTGATCTTCTAAAAACTAGGTTTATCTTTCTATGGTTTTTCTATTTTCAATTTTGTTAATTTCCACCCTTTATTATTTACCTTCTTCCAATTACTATGTCTTTAATTTGCTCTTTTTCTTCTAGTTTCTTAAAGTAGAAGCCAGTCATTGAATTGAGACCTTTCCTTTTTTTTCTAAGGTAACTAATGTTATGAATTTCCTCTTTGGTAGCATCCCAAATTTTGATATGTGTTCTAAATATCATTCAGTTCACAATACTTTGCAATTTCCCATTTGATCATTTCTTTATAGAAGGATAAATTAGAAGCTTGTTGGTTTCCTCATATTTAGAGGTTTCCTAGCTATGTTCTGTTACTGGTTTCCAAATTAATTCTCCACCATGGTCAAGGAACATACCTGGTCTCACCAGAATCCTTTTAAATTTACTGAGACTTGTTCTCATTTCAAAATAATGTGTATTCTGCTATTGTTGGGTGGGGCATTCACTAAATGTTCAGAATAATTTGTTCAACATTGCTGTTCAAGCCATCCATATCCTATTGGTTTTCTTTCTATTCAATTATTGAAAAGGGATGTTGAAAATTCTGTTAAGTGTGAACATGTCAATTACTCTTTGCAGTTCCTTCAATTTTGCTTTAAGAATTTTGAAGTTGTGGTGTGCATGGGTGGCTCAGTTAGTTAAGTGTGTGACTCTTGGTCTGGCTCAGGTCATGATCTCCCGGTTCTTGAGTTCGAGCCCCGGTTCAGGCTCTGTGCTGACAGTTCACACCTTGGAGCCTGCTTTGGATTCTCCCTCTCTCCCTCCCTCCCTCCCTCCCTCCCTCCCTCCCTCCCTCTCTCTCTCTCTCTGCCCCTCCCCCACTCAAGCTCTGATTCTCTATCAAAAATAAACAAACATTAAAAAGAAGAATTTTGAAGTTGTTATTCAATATATGAATGTTTAGGATTGTTATGTTCTTAATGAATTAATCTCTTTTTCATTATAAAACAATCCTCTTTATTCCTGGTAGGTTTTTTGCTCTGAAATCAACTTAGTCTGATATTTATATTGCCACTTCAAGAGGCTTTCCATTAGTATCAGCATGGTATATCTTACCCCATCCTTTCACTTTTAACCTATTTGTCTTTTACACTGAAAGTAGATTTCTTGTAGGGTCTTGTTTTTTGGGGGTTGTTTTGTTTTGTTTTTTAATCCAATTTGACAATGTTCGCCTTTTTTTTTTTTAATGTTTATTTTTGAGACAGAGACAGAGTGGGTTAGGGGCAGAGAGAGAGGGAGACACAGAATCCGAAGCAGGCTCCAAGCTGTCAGCACAGAGCCCAACGTGGGGCTCGAACTCCCGAGTCGTGAGATCATGACCTGAGCCGAAGTCGGACGCTCAACCGACTGAGCCACCCAGGTGCCCTGACAATGTTTGCCTTTTAACTGAGGTGTTCACACAATCTACCACCAATGTGATTACCGTCATCACTGAATCATCTTGATATGTTTTCTATCCATCCTATTTGTTCTTTAATCTGCTTATTCTTTTTCTATTTTCTTCTGGGTTAACTATATTGCTTTTATGATTCCATTTTATGTCCTTTGTTGGCTAATGAAGTACGTACCATGTTATTTTAATGACTGCCTTAGAGTTTATAATACACATTTTCCCTCATCAAAGTTCAAATGCATTCTGCCCATTCACATATAGTATAAGAGGCTTACTACAGTAACACATTTCTCCCTCCTACATTTTGTTATCTTTTACCTCACAACAGAGTGTTACCTTTTTTTGCTTTAAACATCCAGAGTATATTTTAAAGAGACAAATAACAATAAAAGTAATTTATATTTACTCACATAATTGCCATTTCTGGTGGGTTTGTTTTTGTTTTTTGTATAGATCCAAACTGCCATTTGGTATAATTTTCCTTCTTTTTACATTTCTTATAACACAGGTCTGCTGGTAATAAATCTTCTCTTCCCACCTTTTGCATATCTGTGGAGTATTTCACCTTCATTTTGAAACAAACATTTAGTGGGTATTTAATTCTAGATGAGTTTTCTTCTCTTGGTACGTGAAAGATGTTGTGTCACTATCTTCTGCCTTGAGTCGTTGCCCATGAGAAACAGTGGTGACCACCGCCATCCTTATCTTTGTTCCTCTGTGCGTAGTTTTCTTTTCCTCTGGTTATCTGTCACGTTTCCTCTTTTTCGCTGGTTTCAGACAATTCCATTTTAATTTGTCTCATTCTAATTTTCTTCATATTTCTTATGTTCAGGGTTTGTTGAGCTTCTTAAATGTATGCATTTTACAGTTTTCATCAAATTTAGACATTTTCCAGCTGTTGCTTCTGGCTATTAATCCCATCCAGGGTATCTTTCATCTCAAACATTGTAGTTTCAATTTCTACAAGTTTGATTTTGATCTTTCTCCATCTTCCATGTTTCTCCCTAACATACTCAGTCTTTTCTCTAGCTTCTTGAACATATGGAATATAGTCATAGAACTGCTTAAGATATCTGTTCACTAATTCTATCATGTGTCATTTCTGGGTGTGTTTCTACTCCTTGTTTTTTCTCCTTATTATGAGTCATATTTTCCTGCTTCTTGCTTGGTAATTTGAATGGATGCCTGGGTACTAGACTTTGACCTACTGGGTTCTGGATAGTTTGTATTCCTATATATATTCTTGAGCTTTCTTCTGGGATGCAGTTATTTGGAAAGTGTAGTCCTCTTTGTTCCATAGTGCCAGAACAGAATTACCCTAGAGCTAATTTTGCCCTACGACTGGAACAAAACCTTCTGAGTACACTACGCAATACCCCAAGAATTAATGACATTTTTCACTCTGGCTAACCTGGAGCAGGAATTATTCTTGGCCCTATTTGAGCTCAAGGTATTGTTCCCTCTAATCTTTTAAGGTAGTTTGCTCTCCCAATTTAATATTCCATTTCTAAAATTCAGCAACTCAGTACAGTATCATCAGGTTATTCCATTAATGCAAACATCTAATAATTACACTACCACCTAGGAGTTGATATTGTGTTGTGTTCCAAAAGGGTAGCAGGCAGGTTCTACACAGCACTAGTATACCCAAGTTTTTGTAATTTTTAAACTTCCCTGCCTCTCTTCAAAATAGCTTATGCACCATAAGGCCTATGGTTTTGAAATATAAATCAATCAAATCAAGCAAGCAATTAACAACTAGTGAGGAAGCCAAGTAAGAAAAGAAAGCTTCACAGAAGCCAATTTTAAAAAGACAATTCCTATTTTAACTTGACATGGGAAATTCCTTCCTACAAAAAAATACCACCACGTTGTCACAAATTCTGTTCCTTCTTCCTGGGATGCCATCCCTTCTCTCCCAACCCTATACTCTTAGTTTGTTCCTTAGTAATACTTCAAGACTCAAGTAATCAATAACTTCCCCCTCAGTGCTGATGCAGTTTTGGAACAGCACCCCAGAGCTCCCATCATGCCCTACAGTGAACAAAAGTAAACACACTATACTCCAATTTTTGATGTTGCTTTTTCTCGCTCTCCCACCATCATATCCCTTGTAGCTAGAGGGGGAAGGCATATTTGTCTTTGTACATCCAGAGCCTAGAAGAGTACATAGTTAATGAAATAAAACATGTTAAGTAAACAGAGTATGACCAAATAAGTAAAGCTTGAAATAAAAGATACAGAAAGAAAAATAAAAATTAATATTTGAGACTAGTCAATCTCAATAATTATTAATATAACTTTGGGGGAGGGACATATGTCCTCAAAAATTTTGCCATGTCTTTCAGCACAATTATTCTTCAAAAAGGTACTTTGTCCCACCCCTCCTGCATAATGTAATTCAGCTAGAGAGAAATGGCAAATGAGGTATCTTTATACAGAAAAAATAATGAATTAATGGCCTACATGATAAAATACTCCCAATACTAATTTTGTGCCTCATTTATTTATTTTTAAAGTACTGTCTCACATCACTGTCTTCCAGCAATCAAGGTCAGCAAAGTTTGTGCATACATTTCTGGTCAAGAAATCTCTAACCACATATAAAGCTGCTTTTGAGCTCACTGGAGTAGCATTATTTTAACTAAGAAGTAGAAATAGCATTGTTACCACCAGAGCAAGCAAACACAAAAATGAGCCAAAAGAATATTACATGGAACAAAGCCAAAGCTTTATGAAGCCAGAATCAACAGAAGATTGAAAGCTACACAAATAAGGATTTCCTAGATGTTCCCCAACCCAGAGAATTCTATAAAGATACCAAATACTAAACCTCATCTCTTGGATAATTTAATTTGGTGGGTCAGCACTACCCAGAAATGTTCTGTTTTAAGCAACAAAGGTGAATCTGATATAACAAATTCACAGACCTACACATCTGGGAACCTCCAGTGACCCTCACTTCAAAGGCACAAATGAATATTAGCAGATATCCACAATAATGAGTATATCTAGTACTATGTATTTCCAAATGGAGAGGAGCAAATATGAATGATGAGAGCAGTTTTATCCAACAAACTGGGTTTAATAGGAAGAGACCAACAGAACCAAAACTTATTTTTGTGGTTTTTTTTTTAAATGCCTATTGTATAGAAAGAATCATCAAATTAATACCACATCTTGATTCACTGATGCCTTGAATCATTCAATTCAGCAAATATTTACTGAGTGTGTGTCTTTGTTCTACGTACTAAGGACAAAGCATGAACAAAACTGATCGAAACTGAGAAGCCCTCATGCTACTTACATTCAATGGTTTACAGATCTTTAGATACAGAGAAGGCAAAAACAGGTAAGGCAAGAAGAGGACCCTGACTCTACTATTGGGGGTAGGGGTGGGGTCTTTTCCTGGGAGGCTACAGGGGCATACTGTGGTCAAGGTACTAAACAGAGACAGTGGGGGTTAGTACACTTGGGTATTATCCTAAGTGTAATGGGTTCCTTTCTCAAATTAACAGTGGCCACTAGCACCTAACAAGGAGGAAAGGAGGGGGGGAGGCTAAAGTAAGCCAGAGGAAGAAAGGGTAAACACAAAAAGAACAGAACAGTCCATTTCTAGACAGGGCTGAGTCAAGGACAAGGAACTTGAAATCAGAGATACAGCAAAGTCCACAATCCAAGCACACATACTGCTGTATTAAATTTCAGAAATCAGTATGCTATTATATGTACCTACTTTTACATTTTAGCAAGCACAAGCAAGTCAACTACCTGTGTTCTCTTCCTCCACCTTAGATAGAATAAACAAGATGATCAATGTTATTTATCTCTAAGGGGCTCGGTGTGTGGTAACTCTAACCATTCAAATTCTTCTTATTTAATGACAATTTCAGTGACTTTGTTCTTTCTATTGCGTTTTATTAGTGTCTAGAAAAGGGTTCAATAAATATTGGATGGATGGAAGGATGGATGGATGGATGAGATGGGAAGGAAGGAAGGAAGGAAGGAAGGAAGGAAGGAAGGAAGGAAGGAAGGAAGGAAGGAAGGAAGGAGCAAATCCAGAGATACAGAAGCCAAAAGTAAGTTATTAATAAGCAAAAGCTCTTCTGCTTGACCTCTTCCCAGATGGGTTCAGAATCTCGGGAACCAATAATAGGAATGTCCAGGGCTGACCCACAAATTCAAAGAACATGGAGAACTGGCATTTGCTATGTAACAGAAAACTGGCAAGAAACTAGAAAAAGTCCAAAGGATTGTGTCTAACACAAAGGCAGAAGAGAATGAACTGGGTCAATAACTAAGAGCAAGTAAGACTGGTTACTGAGTAAGAACCCTTTAAGGATGATGACCAAAAAGTCAACATTTCTAAACAGGGGAAGAAATTTTTATGGATCCTGTGGCCTGTCCAGGCTGTTAGTAAAGCAGGTAAAGGTACCAAGACATTATACACAACACCCTTAATTCTAAAGAGACTTTAAAAAGGTAAAAACCTTTAGCACAGCACCTCAACTTCAAATGCACGGTGTATGGCTCTCAAGGCTGGGAGGTAAAGTGGTCTTTGTACAACTAGAGCCTTAGAAGAAGGTGCACCTGAGGCCTAAGATACCTGTGAGAGAGAAGGAAATACTGGCAAAGAAAGAGTGGAGGCATAGGTTAAGGTATCCCAGAGCTAAGTAAACAAAGTGTTTCAAAAATGAGAGTATGAGCATCTGTGTCAAACGTTACTGACATCTACATAAATGGTGACCTTGACTGGGGTGCTGCATGCCTGAGGTCAGAGCAAGCAAGAATGGCAGGAAAGAGAGGAGAGCAAGTGTAGATAATGCTTTTAAGGAGTTTTGCTTGATACAAGGAGCAGAAACGTACACAGAGAAGAATGTGAGATTAAGAACACGCTTTTGCTGTAGTTACTTTTTGTTTTAGAGATGAGAGCCACTGTAGCATGACATGCTTGTGGGAATGATTATGCAGCAGAGAAACGGAACAACCAGAACAGAACCATTGCTGGGGTGACATCTATGAGCTAGTGAGAAGGAGCGGGACCCAGGGCCTACTAGAGAGGATGGGCATAGATAGGTAAACAGTTTATCCACAGAAGTGAGGAAAGGCAGAATTGATGGGGTACATGTGCACTTAGGTTAGTATTATGTGGAGGTGGAAACATGCAGAAATATCTCAGTGAAATAGGAAAATATGATTCATCATTAGCCATGAGTGAGGAAGGGGAATAAAGCATTGTAAGTTTAAGAATGAGAAAGTGAGTAATAAGCATGAAAACAAGTGGGAAATGAATGGACAGGGAAAGGTGGTAGATTTCCTGCCAGCCAGTATTCAAGGCTCCTGTAAGTGCAGCCATCATGCGTGAGTGCGAGTGTGCGGGAACCCAGAAAAGAGAAGAGAAAGCATAAACAGGAAAAAGTTTTTCTTGGCGCCCATCCTTCAGAGTAGAATCTACGGGAATGAGCAAAAATTAAGCAGTCAGATATGAGCCACTTGCTCTTCTCCCCTGAGGATATACACAGCTGAGCTCTCAGCTACAGGTAATTTATCCTGTGTACGGTTTAAAGCAGAGAAATGAATACAGAAGATCTTACTCCAGCCTAAGTGCGTATGTTTTGGGTGATGGAAATATGAAACTTATCATCCCCTACAATGTTCCTCTCATCACCTTGTTTCTCATTTTACCCGGAGAATCTTTACTCTTATAAAAAGGGGAAAAAAACCTAGATGAAAAATTTTGTAAGCCTATGGCATGAAACAAAGCCAGTGCTGAATATCTGCAAACAGATGGAAACCATACACCAAACACTGGCAATCTTCGGTACATAGAGGATTAAGAGTAACGCATACAGACCCTCTGCCCCAAGCCCATCACAGCAGGGCCTATGCGGGGGGGGGGGGGGGGGGGCATACATTCCCCTACTTTCCCTGCCCTACTTTTCCCAGCCACCACCTACCCTACAGGAGACCTCCCACGCACCCCAGGCCTCCTACCTAGTTAGTCTGTTACTAGAGTTGTATATGACCATGAAAAGGGTTTGACAAAAACCTTTTCCATAATCATGGCAGAAAGCACTCAGGGGTGGGGTAGAGGTCAGTGTTAAGATTGGGGGAGAGCCACTTGCTTGCCACAGAGCTCCTCTGTTAGGATTTCCCAGATTCGGTAACATAGAAAAGTGTTTCTAGTATTAGAAAGGACTGACAAGAGCAGCAGACAGGTTCTACTGGCAACATTTAATAAATATAACTAGGTTCAGAAACGCTGAAGGAAATGACCCCCCCCCAAAAAGGAATTAAAAAATAAATGTACTCTATACTCTAGGTTTCAGGTGTGAGCAGTGCTGTATTCTAAGTTATTTCAAACCACTTATACTTGTTTGAAGTGAAGATCAAATTTTTTCACCATAACTTTGTAATAATTCAGATGTGAAAAGGACCTAGCAGTAAAACTTATTCTACATTAAGTATCACGAGTAAACATTTCTAAATCTTAGCATTAGAATAATATCATTCCCTTAAGCCCATGTTTTAAACTTGATATACCTTCAAAAAAATTTTACAAATAGAGCACACAAATCAAAGATTATGTTTTAAATAGTTAACTACAAAATAGAAGGCTGCCCTCGATGCTATTATCAACCCATTTTTCCTGAGGTTTATACTTTTCAAACAAAATGTTAAAAACATCAACACAAAGTTATATAAAAACAAAAGAGAACTTAAATGCCAAAAAAAAATTAAGAAACAACTTAAAAACTTATATTCCAGATATGGGGTAGAGGCTAAAGCCCTAAAAGAAATAGACACAAAAAGACAATGTAGAGCCTGCATTTATTCCTATCTGACCTTGTTCTACTCCTTCACAAAAACGTGAGCAGACAAGGTGCCCAATACTTTAAAAATTAAATGTGAAATAAGAGGGTAAAGAAACAAGTGAGTATAATCCAGCCTACAACTAAATACCAAAAATATTCTTTTCTTACAGTTTACTGGTGTTAGAGCCAGCCAGTATAAAGAAGTAACAGAAAATTCCATCATTAATGGGACTTAGGGAAAATCCAAATACTGTAATTTACGTTAAAACCACTCTCTAGATGAAGGTAAATTAGCATTCACTGAATGAGTTTATGGGGCACCTGGGTGTCTCAGTCGGTTAAGCATCCGACTTCGGCTCAGGTCGTGATCTTGCAGTTTGTGAGCTCGAGCCCCGTGTCAGGCTCTGTGCTGACAGCTCGGAGCCTGTTTCAGATTCTGTGTCTCCTTCTCTCTCTGCCCCTCCCCCACTTGTGCTATCAAAAATAAATAAATGTATAAAAAAATTTTTTAAAACACTGAATGAGTTTGGCCTTAAGTAAGGGTAACTTTAAGATGAGCTAACTGAATTAGAGTTGTGGTGATTACTCACGAAATAAGAACATGTGAACGGAGGTGGTACAAATATGGGCCTACAGAGTCAACTGAAGTGTGGTGTAAAAATATGTGAGAATTTGACTTCCCCAAACCCAGACTGCCAAGCTCAGAAGTTTCCTTGATCATGGCACTTTCAATGGTTTCAAGAAACACATCCATTCACTGACATGATCATCAATAATGGGATTCCCAACAGCAAAGTTCCTTCTTACCTGTCTTTGATGATCCAGATCTGCTTTATTACCAATTAAAATCATTGGAAACTCATCCCGATCCTTCACTCTGAGAATCTGTCTTTGAAACTTATAGATTTCTTCAAAACTAAAACAAAAACAAATTAATTTGCTCAAATCTCAGAATTTGGCAAGTTCCACAGCCCATTTAGTACCTTATTACTTTTCCTTTTTCTATAAAAACAAGAAAATCCAAATTCAATAAAATAGTGATCTACACATGAACAGGAGATCTACATGTTAATACTAGTACAAACCTGCCTCGATCTGTGACTGAAAAGACCAACAGGAAACCCTCGCCGGTTCTCATATACTGTTCTCTCATAGCTCCAAACTCTTCTTGTCCTGCTGTATCCAGAACTAAAGAGAAAACAACACATGTAACCGTGTTCGTGTTTTCATTTTATGAATGACTTTCCCATAAGGGCAGGGCCCAATTAATGTGGGTCCTTTAGAGTATATATTTTAGACTCAGTGAAATAAACAAAAAGCCTTCTCTTCCTAGTGCTTTATTCTCAACACTAGAGACAAATATATCACCCAGCAGACAGTTTCAGAGTCATCTTCATCAATACGAGTTGATTTTTGTAAGCTAGAATATATTAGCATACCAATTACAAGGTTAAAAATATCAAATATATCTAGGCAGATGGAGTCAGACAACCTCTAAAGTCACTTGGATGTTTTATCTCCTCCACAGAAAGGACTGAAAAAGATACCCATTCAAGAAAGATCCCTTGGTCTACTCCCCCCAAATACCTTAAAGAGCAGGCGCTAACGTTATTTACTGATCTCTCTGAATGAAAGAATCCTCGAACTTAAAAGAACAGGGCTATCTTTTGTGGAGATGTGTAATGTGTAGCCAAGCCCAAAACCCTATTTGCTAAAGCCTCCTCCGTGCTATAAATTCTAAGCAAGTTGACAAATATTGACTCTTTTTCTATATTTACTACACCCATTTTAACCTTTGCAAGAAAGTAGATAGGGCTGAAACTTCATGCTTCTTTCCAAATGTCCCTAAAAATTCAACTCCAACTAGTTACCATGACATGATTAGTTTCACCAGCACAAGATCAACACAATTATTGTTTTATATTACATTTGCTGAGGAATATTTAAATAACTTAATATGTAGGATAAATATTTAAATATTCAAATATCCTAATATGCAGATTCATCAATCAAAGCTGATGAAAGACACAGGCTTCAAGACCACATTTCAATTGTAGTATGCAACCTAGCAAAACACCCAAGCTTACTTTTCAAAAATATGATATGTAAACTATCAAATAAAGGAAGATTACTTACTATCTAGCCGGGCTGCTCTGTCATCTATCACACACTGCTTTGTGTAGGAATCCTCGATGGTTGGGTCATAATCCGTCACAAAATAGGACTGTAAGAAAAATAACCTCATTTTTAAATTTATGTTTACTTGCCCACCCAAGTACCAATTAACTTTATCAAATCTCACTGATACAGAATGAATAGCAATAGTTTCATTGTATTAAGGTTTCTCCTACTAAACCTTAATAAACGTTTACTACCTTATTTGGTTTACAAAAATAGTAGTATCCTACTACAGTTGGTTTCCAACTGAATAAAACGTATTCAGAGTAGCTTCCAAGTGGAGAAAACGTACTGATATCTCTGAATCCTCCTATCTGATATATGCAAGAAGACTGCAAAAGACCTAATGCAGTGTTTTCATAATTATATATAATTTTTTCAATTATATATACCTAAGATGGGTGTATACACACACACACACACACACACATACATACACACACACACACACATACACACTCACACACACACACAGTGCTCACAGTCTTATAAAAATAGAAAAAACACACTTATAATTCAAGTCTATCCGCAACCCAGGGGTAAGCATCAGTTCTAAGAACAAAGGAGTCTGAAACAAAGGAAGACAAACAGCCTGGAAGATCCCACATCCCACCTTCATTTCTCCCCTTCTTTCCTCATACTTGGTTTTTTCCCATTCATTTGCCTTGTGTATTATCATAAGGAAACATGATTTCGGAATTTTTTTTTCTTTTGGCTGGGATCTCAAACTTACTCCTTCACTGTTATTTTTGTTTTTTTTTTTTCATCTCTAGCATCTATTTCTGTCTTTCTCTGTTAGCAAAGCCTCCCAACTTATCTTCTGCAATCAGCAGAAGAAAGGACAGTTAAGGTAGCAGAGTAGGAAGGGAAGAATCTCAGTGAGCCAGTTAAAAATGTTTGTGTATTACACTTCACCGTTTTTTAAAGGTTTTAAAAAGAAAACAACAGCGACAGTAAGACTCAAAGAGACTTATTTCCCACTTCTTAAAAGGGCACTAACTAGGACACTGACATCATCCTTCTTTTGTTCTGAGCATCTCCTTTGCTCTCCCCTCTTGACTGACTTCCTCAAAGCCTACTTTCCCCCTGACTCATTACCAAATCTGAGGGAATGACTTGGAGGAAGGCAGCTTAATGCTGGGAGCCAGAGCCAAAGGGGTTCAGCCATTCTTCAGGCAAGGGTTCCTGGCAGCTAGACCTGCTGGCTCCAGGGACACAGCATTCTTAAGTGACAACCCCCGGCATGTGTAGTATGCAAACACCAAGAAGCTACTCAGAAGTAGGCACTCTGAACAAGACTTCTAAAGAAACTCCTGGTTGGGGAGTTGGGGGTGGGAGGGAGACACAGATCTGCTTGCTACTACTATGACCTCATATATTGTATTTTTGAAGGACACTTTCCATACTTTATTTATATTTTAGGATTAACTTTAATTGCTTAAATGCAGGGGTTTTTTTGTTTTGTTTTGTTTTTACAACAAAGTCAGTAAAAGAAACATTTACCAACAAGAGCAGCTCTGAGTAGAAATCCATCTCCATCACCATCCTATTCCCATTTAAAAATAAACAGATATCAAAACAGAGATTATATTTTTTGGCCTCCGCACCTCTTCAAAAAGTGATACAACTGGCAACAAATAGTACCTTTATGCCCACTATTCTAAATAACTTAAAACTGCAGTCTTTCCCCAAGCAAGTTGGATAAAAGCATGCTGTTTACATCTTTTTAAGATTAGTTTCCTGAAACAGGTTCCTCAGCAAGAATCGGATACTTCCTGCCATGCTTTTCATCTTGTAAAACCTGAATTTTATTGACTACTCCCAGTTTATACCTAAATGTGCTAAAATGTGCTGCACTGTCCCTCCCACTTTGAAAAAATAATGGACAAATATTAAATATATTTTAATCATGAATAACTAAAATTCTTTCGATGTGACAGGGTTGTTGTTTTTTTTTTTTTTTGCACTGTTGAGACAGAATTAAGACATTAACGTATGTAGAAGATTATTGGGTTTAAGTAACTTTGAGGGCTATTAAAACAAATTTTGTTTTCCTTTTAGTGGCTATTTAAGTTTCACATTTACTTTGGCCATCTTACCTCCTGAAACGTAATAAAAATTTTGCCACTTAGCTAACTAACACTGGCATGCACTTGTTTCACTGATATTAATTTTTAAGGCAAACTAATTGCTGGAATTTCTAGATATTTAGGTCTACATTTCATCTTCATTGTGTCCTGTTTTCAAACTGCACCTGTAGGGACCATCGCCTTGTTGCTATATATCGATTTTAAGGAGCCATCCTCTTTGTAAGCATCTTTCTCCTTCATAAAAATTCATCCTAAGGGGCGCCTGGGTGGCTCAGTCGGTTGGGCGGCCAACTTCGGCTCAGGTCATGATGTCGCGGTCCGTGAGTTGGAGCCCCGCATCGGGCTCTGGGCTGACAGCTCAGAGCCTGGAGCCTGCTTCAGATTCTGTGTGTCCCTCTTTCTCTGCCCCTCCCCCATTCACGCTCTGTCTCCCTCTGCCTTTCAAAACTGAATAAATGTTAAAAAAAAAAAAAAAAATTCATCCTAAGGAACACCGCTCCAGGCCCTGACTGACACAGAATCCAAAACCCTCTTCTCTCTCGAAATTCCTATAAGCCACAAGTCACAATGTGCCTAAAAAGAGCATTCTTCATGCGCAGGTAGCAGGTAACATATATAATCATCCTCTCCCACTACGAAGACATAATGTTTCTGTTACTTAAACCCAGGCACCAGATATTTAAGGTAGCATATCACCAACAAGAAATCAGTCCCTGGTGATGGACAGTGCTGGATTTGATACTAACTGTGCCACTTTCTAGCTGTGGAAACTGAGACATGTTACTTCTCTGACCTTTAGCATCTGTAAAATAGGACAGTAACAAACCCTCCTGGAGCAGATAAACTGAAGAAATATTTATAAAGTGCCAAGACATGCTGATGATTGATAAATGTTAACCACACTGTATTATTATTTCTGTCACACAATTAGATGATATGAGTTAGTGTTTTTATTCAAGTATAAAGACCCGTTAATCCCAGGAACAGCTGTAATAATTCCAATCCTGCTTATACCACAAACCAACCTTGGGACTTGGTATCCAAAATGTTGTGAGTCAAGATAATCTCCCCATCTGGAGTTTTGGAGATATTGTCTGGAACCTGAGCAGTAATTACACAGATATACACATAGGTAAAAATTCATCAAGCTGTACACAAGCTGTGTGCACTTTTTTGTACATATACAAATTACACCTCTATATAAGACACATAAATTTAATGGCCCCCTACTGTTTACAGGATTCAGTACTTTACACAACATGCAAATCCTTCTAGTTTGATCTGTGCTGCTCACCATTCGAAGCCTTATTTTTCACTACCTAAAGTCCTCAGCCAATTGCTCTTGCTATCCTGGTGGACAGTTTTTTATAGAGAGCATCACAGGGACAAGGCCCTATTTTCACAGAGCCCACTGCTTTTTAGACAACACCCAGTAACTGCGCTGTGGCTGTGGGTGAGAGGAATAGAGAATGTTAAATGTACTGGCCAAAGAACTGAATACCATGCTAGTTCAGAAGGCAACAAAACATAAGTGGTTAATACCCTACTCCTGTAGGAACTGTGTGTACACTCACTTATAAACATAGTCCAGCAATTTGCCAAAGAAGAATACAGTCTCTCTCCTGAGGCTGCTAGAAGTTACCAACCACAGTCCAGAAAGGATATTCTATAGCAGATCGTAAGAAAAAAATAAGTACAGTATTTGCATAGCAGAAGACCATAGAGAACAGTACAGAAGAGGGAAGGGGGACAGCAAAGAGAAAGTAATGTGCTTTCTTGGTATCACAAGAAAGAATGCATGCAGAAGGATCCCAGAAAGAAAGAGAACGCCTGCTTTCAAAGGGCAGGATGCCTTCCAGGTAGTAAGAGGGGCAAATGGAGCTAAGTCTCTTTAAGGTTAAGATATACAGAGAAAAGTTTAGAATTAGGGAAGCTATCCCATTCACACAGGGAGTCTATTTCCCCCTGATAAAATCTGACAACCTGGCGTGGGTAAGGTCGTCAGAAGCCCTTAGTAACACAAGAGCATTATGCTGTGATGTCAGGAATAGTATTCCTGATTATATGCCACTAGATTGCACAACAGGAATTCTGCTTGGCTTAAGAGAATTGCCAGCTCGCCATCTTCCCATTCACAGCAGCCTTAAGGAAGAAACGGAAGGGGGAAGGGGAGGAAAGAGAATAGGCTGAGGCCACTTCTGCATTCATTGGGCGAGTGAGAGCCCACTTTCTCCTGACCCCCAGCTACTGGTGAGAGTGCAGTTCCCAAGCACTGCCACAGAGCGGTGTCTGGTCTATACACTGGGACGGGTAATGTACTGGAAATTGTGTGGAACTCCGTAAATCTAGCACACTGGTTAAATTCACTACCCTTGCATATGTAAAGACAGGAGGCTAGATCTAAAGTGCCACTGGGGAGTTTTAAACAAACGACAGGACATTTCTGAGCACAGTGCCATTTTCAGGAAAGTCTCAGGAGTCCTCTAAAAACATGGGGTACAGGAGGAGGGGAAAGGGAGACTTTTTTTCTTGACATCCTAGTCAGCTCACCCTTTTCCCCCACACTACACACAGAATCCACATCATGAAACATTCCAGGTACAGAATTCTGTGGTTCTCTGCTCCCCTCCACTCCAAGTCAGTACTTTCCTATTTTTAATTCTATCCACAAAATCTGTATTATGGTTTTTTTTTCAATTATGATAGAATAAACCAAAACAGGTTTCCTAAGGGCCCATTTTCTATTAATACAAGCACTTATAAAGTCTTTGTTGGTAACAGCATGATGAGAAGAAAACTTATGGGCTACAGGGTCTGAAAAACCTAAAATTCAAACCCAGATACCGTTCCACTACTAGAGTCCTTGGGTAAACTGATTAACATCTCTAAAGCCCATTTTCTTAACAGAAAAGGGTAAGAAGAGGGATAATTTAAGGAGGGCATGTCCCAGTGCCGGCTTCAGATGCAGCACTGAAGGATCATGGGAAAAGAGAAACCTCTGACCCAAGGGGCGGAGCACGGCTGCCCCGAGGCAGCCACGGAAGAGCCTGGTCAGAGAGAGCAGTGTATGCCCCATTCTCTTCCTGGCTAGGACTGTCTGTCTGCCTAGGTTCCACTGCCTCATCCCACCACAGTATCCTAGTGTGTGGGGCCACCAGGGAAGCAGCAGGGTGGAGTGGAAGGAGCCTGAGTTATACAGACCAGAATACAGTTCAGCTACTTTTACTACCTATGGGAAATTAAAGCACCACATTTAACCTGTCTGAACCTCAGTTTCCATGTGTGTTAAGATGGAAATAATACTGAGCTTGCATGATTGTTGTGAAAAGTAAAACTACTGTATGTGGAATACAAAGTACAGCCTATGACACACAGTAGGCCCTTGTAAGTCTTAGCTAATGAAGGCCAATCCAATCCATACCTTACTTCCTTTGCAAGGCCTTCAACACCCCAACCAGAAAACAATCTCAATATGCCTTAATTTCTCTTATCCTTAAGGTGACAGGTCTGAAAATATATACACCAAACTTTATATATACCTTGGAACTGATACTTACATTTTCCTTTTCCAATTGCTTATCTTTTCATATATGTGTACATGTGAATGTATTAAATGATGCACTGAGCTAAACTCAAAAGAGTAGAAGCATACTTTCCTTCAAAGCTCTTCTGTGTGCAAGCTCTTCCTTGCTCCTGAATGAAATCTAACACGTCTCCTAATTTTTTCCAATCACTCTTTGATTATACATAATTGTTCAATCACTATCAGCCCCAAAACATCATGATTTCAATAGTTAAGATGTCTAGTATTGACAATTAGTCAATACTCATCTAAATTAAAAAGCTTCTTTCTCCCTTCTGAGATAGAGCTTTCAAGAAGTCTGCAGTGGAGTAGGGGTGTGGCAGGGGGCACCAGTCAAATATTCTTTCTTTCCCCATTTTGCATCTCTTCTACCTCTAACCAGGCTACCTCTGGCTCCTTTAGTTTTGGAAGTGAAGGACTGGGGAGAGGTAAGGGGAGTTGAAAGGCCGCACCAATGAAATCTGGTGCCCATGCTAACTTTCTGTGGGTTTCCTGGAAGAATCTTACACGAGACCCTCCATGTGCAATTCCCATGACTTTAGTGAGAAGAAGCTATTTACACTTCTAACCCTCAAATCCTGGAATTTCCATTTCCATCCTGGTTCATATCATCTTCTAGGTGGCCATGCACAGCATCCCTCTTTAGAAGGGTTTAACCTGGTTCTATCCAGAGGCTCAAGGAAACACTACTATCTCTGAAATACAGATTACTTACTAACTATACAGCCCTCTTCCTTTCTCTCTGCTCTCCTATGGATCCACAGATTCTCATACTACTCATTATACTCTACCAAATACCAGGGATACATGTCGAGTTTTCAGAATGATTCTAGTAGACATTCCCTTATCATTTGGCTTCAATGAAAGGGGTTTAAGAGAAGCACCCTGCTCTCTAGAAGCTATGTGTGGAGGTAGGAAAAGACACAGAACACACCACAAACAACTCTCTCTAAAAACATCCTGGTCTTAGAACCCTTAACTCTCCACACTTTATTTACTGGGGATAAAGAATGGGCTAAATGTGCAAAACCAATTTAAGGCCACCTTCTAAGGCCACCTTAGGCAAGTTCTTGAAATATGAAGGTAACCTGGTAACTACTGCTTTATTCTCAGCCTCTCAAGCTTCAAGAGAAACTCAAATATGGTAGAATTCCAGTTAAAGCCCTGTTATAGATTTCCAACTAGATTTGATGTCCAAGGCCTACCTCATGCTTCTTAGAACTTTCTTGGAGTTAATAAGCAAGGTACACTGCATATAGTCAGAACCTCAAAATACTGGAATACTTAAAAAACACTCTAGGTATGAAGATTATAATGAGAAGTCAGAAATTTATTTCCCAGAGCACAAGGACCTGGTTAGCTATCTATCAGTGCCTCTGTTTGCTAAGACAAGAGCAGTGTAAATCCCTCTGGTAACACTAGAGAAGGCTGCAACAACTTCAGGCAGCTGGGGCCAGAGTCAGGCTCTTCCTGGTGTCACTTTTTAACAGCAGCTGTCAAGTCACAGAGAACCTTTGTTCCCTGCAACACCCTCTCTTATTGTTATGTCAAATGTTTCCAATATAGTTGATATTCCTTTACTCAAGGACATATTTTTTTCCTGACTGCAATTAGTATTTCATTTAACCTAACATGTATAATTACGGAGATCCCCATAATGGATCTTCCAGGACTCTAATGCAGAATAAAGAATACCCTAAGTCCAGTAATCCTTTTAGTTTCTTCTTAACAAAACTCAGGCCTTCAGTCAATGTTGCTAATTGTGTCAGACTGTCTATAGCCACCCTGTGCCTTTCATGTGACTTCTGTGCCATCTCAAGGATGATACACCTCAAGTGAAGTATTCGGTTGCAAACCGATGGGCCTGGTATGGAATGAGAAAAAGTACAGTACAAAAGTCAACTTACAAACTGGTTCTATTTCAAATGTTTGTTTCTAAGTCAGTTGGTGCTCATTTCCCCAAGGAAAAATTGTTCTCATCTGTGTTTAGGTCCATAAGGCCAGACCACAAGAGCTACCACTGAAATATGGTCCCAAGCCAGTATTAACCCTGAATTCTATTCTAACCTCTGAAGCGGAGGCATTTGGCCCAAGAAGAGATGGGAAGGGAATTTCCCTTCCTTTCCTTTCCCAGGGCAGACAGCCAGGTAGAAGCTGCACCAATGAGGAAAAGTTTATCTTTGGGGCACCCCTTGGACAACCCAGCCGCATCATCCTGCCCCAACTTCCCATTACCCCACTCTTACCCTAGCTTCAGCTTCCCTCTGAAAATGTTCTAAGTAGAAAACCACTTACTACTCTCCCCACCATTCCTTCTATTCTCTGCTCTCAAATCAAAACTAACAATCCCTCAGGAAAGCTAGATCTCACCCAGAGGCACTTGGTGGAAAATCATCAGTCCAAATTAGAGCACGCTGTGGTAGGAGTTCACCCCTAGCTCACCCCTTCAAGTGATGCTTGCTCTTTTAAAAAGCAAAATTCTGGGGCACCTGGGTGGCTCAGTCAGTTGGGCGTCCGACTTCAGCTCAGGTCATGATCTCGCGGTCCATGAGTTCAAGCCCCGCATCAGACTCTGTGCTGACAGCTCAGAGCCTGGAGCCTGTTTCAGATTCTGTGTCTCCCTCTCTCTCTGACCTTCCCCTATTCATGCTCTCTGTCTCTCTCTGTCTCAAAAATGAATAAACATTAAAAAAAAATTTTTTTTAAGCAAAATTCTAAACCAAAATGAATCTTTAGTAACATTTTTGGCACAGGTCAAAAAGAGAAAGAAAAGCTTCAGACTCTGTGAAAGGAAAATTATTCAGGGTGTAAACCACCATTTCATGATGTCAGCTCACCAAAGGGAGCGTTACCTTACTCCTCAATTCTTTTAATCCTCCTGAACCCACAGGCTTTAAAAGGAAAGAGAAAGGATTTCCTCTTTCCTTCTTTCCCTTCCCTCCACAAACCCTATCAACTTGTAAAACTAAGGAACTGCGTGTGAACTAAAAATTTTTGGTTCACAGTACCAGGGGAGTGATTTTGATAAGGGGGTGGGGAGGCTGCCAAGGCTATAACCAGTATTCATATATACAGATTACTAGTAGGTAAGACAAGCTTAACTCAGGTACTGCCTACACAACTACATATCCATCCTTCAGAGCTGCCATAATATTTAGAAACCAATGAGCAACTGAAAGCCAGTGGCCTCTACCTACAGCATGATAGAGTTTATTTCCCTTGTTTGAACTTAATAGTTATTCATTTGCTCCCATCCTGCAATAATTGCAGTCTCATTTCAAAAGATAACATATAAAGCCTAAATGAAGTCCTAAGGATAGGAATTAACAATTTTTTTGAAGTACAATGACAACTGGCACAGATAGAAGTGATAAACAAAGGGCCGTAAGCCTAAATATGTATGATATGTGGACATTAATAAATAGCTCATATTATCCCCATGGGAAGTTTGAGTAAATCCCATGATGTTCCCTTTTGCACACCAAGTCTTTATGGTGTCTTTCAGTTCTTGCTTTAATGAATCTCATCTCCTAGGGAATGTCCCTATCCACCCCATCCTTCCTATTCTGATAGCTATTACCTTAGCTAGGTTAGTCTTCCTTATCTCTACCCTCATGTGGACTGGAGCTGCCTCAACAACTGGCCTCTGTGGGACATTTTAGATGAACAAGACAGCCCCTGAACTCTGGGGCATGCAACTGTTCAGGCCTCACCTGGGTCCCATCTCTGTATCCTTCCTGTCCATATCAGAGTCCTCCCGTGGCGGGGGGAGGGGGGGCGGGGGAACCTCACACAGACCTCAGAGCCAATACTGACTTTAGGCAGGAAGCATTTTCAACCATTACAAGATCCACATTCAGAGTCTCAGCACTATTGGCTCTTACTTGCCTGACCTTAGCAGGACAGTAACAATGCTGATAACTGCTTCTGTTTCATTCCCAACCCCGACATCACCATCTCTCCACCCTCTTCTCAGACTTTCCCAATCAACACAGGGTTCCAACTGTTATAATTGGCTGCTGCTACACTTAACTGTTTTCTTCTACTGGTAATCTGCTAAGTAATCCAGGCCATTCCTAGAACTAGGGCCTCTTTTTAAGAGCTTTATTGGAATATAATTCGCATACCATAAAATTCACCCATTTAAAGTATGTTGTTCAACAGTTTTTAGTAATTCACAAGGCTGTGCAACCGTCATCACTGTCTAATTCCAGAACATTTTCACTACCCCCAAAAGGAATCCTATACCCCTTAGCAGTCTTTTCCCCTTGTCCCATCCCCTCCCACTCCTAGGACCACTAAACCACCCATCGGGACATTTCATGTAAATCCAGTCATACATCATGTGGTCTTTTGGGTCTGGCTTCTTTTACTTATTAGCATACATTTTTAACGTTCATCCATGTTGCAGCATGTATCAGTACTTTGTTTCTCATTCCTTTCTCAGTGATATGCCATCACATGGATATATCATACTATATTTATCCATTTATCAGGTAATGGACATTTGAGTTGTTTTTATATTTTGGCTATTATGAATGATGCTGCCATGAACATTCATGTATAGTCTTCTGGGTGAACATATGCTTTCACTTTTCTTGGGTACGTATCTAATGGTGGGATTATTGGGTCATACTGTAACTCTATGTTCAACTTTTTGAAGAACTGCCATTTGTTTTCCAAGTAGCTATGCCATTTTACGTTCCCATCAACAGTGTTTGAGGGTTCTAATTTCTCAGTATCCTCACCAATACTTATTGCTGAACATGTACGTGTCTTTTTAATTCTAGCCATCCTAGTGGATATACAGTAATATCTCCTTACAGTTTTTTTTTATTTTTTTTTTTAAGTAATCTCTACACCCAACATGAGGCTCAAACTTACAACTGCAAGATCAAGAGTCACGTGCTCTAATGACTGAGTCAGCCAGGTGCCCCTCCTTACAGTTTTCATTGGCATTTCCCCTAACAGGATATTGAGTATCTTTTCACATGCTTGTTGTCCATTTGTGTACCTTCTTTGGACAAATGTCTGCTCAAATCTTTGCCCACTTTTAAACTGGGTTGCCTTTTTACTGTTCGCTGTAAGAGTTCCTTATATATTCTGGATACAAATCCCTCACAAGATCTATCATTTGCAAAATTTTTTCCTATAGCCCCGTTATTTTAAAGTCTTCCTACCTTAAATTAGTACACAGTTCCTAAATCTCAATCCCAGGCCAAAGTCCTGTTACCAACCAACAATCTGCCATAATTCCAACTTCCATATACCCAGATTTGTGGGTTATATCTGCCCTTGTGCTCCATCAACCAACTGCACTAACCTTCTACTATGCGGTGCATCTGCTTATGGTAACTGCTACCTAGAACAAAACTTCCATTGCTATACATTCCTTCTCCCCTAACACCCATCCAGTCCACCTCAACCCTGAACTTTCCCCATCACACTGAACTTGCTCTGCCTATACCATACCCTAGCACAGTTCACTTGTGCCAGTTTGTGAATTACTACCCTACTTCATCAATTCTAATATGCCATCAAATTTAAGACCAACATTAATTTATGTGCCAAGAAAGAATAAAAAAACATCAACTATGGCATGTCTTTGATTTTGAAGCCTCTCAATGTCAGAGACACCAGAATGCAGGGGGAAATGTCTCTTAGAATCAATGAAATACAGTAGTTCTACACAACAACTCTGTAAGGCTGGTATTGTTCCCGACGAGATCATTGAGGCTCAGCAGCTAAATGACCTATCAGAGGTCACAAAGTCAGTAGGTTGGTAGAACTGAGATCCAAATTCAGGTCTGACTCCAAAGCAACACCACTTCCATTACACTTTCTTTAATCTGCCACGTTAACATCAAAGCATGCAACATGCACCAGTTTAAAAAAGAAATATTGTTACTCTTAAAATAACTTACCTTTAAAATTATAAACTGCTATGGCCAAATAGAAAAAAAATTAAAAGTTTCATTCAAAATGAAAACACTCCATTTCTACATTAAGAATAAAGGTCTAAGGATGGCAACATAAAACATTATACATACACACACACACACACACACACACACACACACACACACACACTTTTTGATCTAGCAATTTCACTTCTGGAAATGTATCTTACCAATACATCTGTTCATAGGAAACAACATGTACAAGATTATTCATTATTGAATTTTTTTTAATCTAAAAGAATGGAAGCAACTTAAATGTCCTTCAGCAAATGACTGCTTAAATTATAAAATACTCCCTCAATATGAATGCAGCCATTAAAAAAAAGAATGACTTCATGTACTAATAATGTGGAGTAATCTCCAAGATATGTTGTTAAATAGTTTACCTATTTGCTTTATGGTGCATAAAATATCTCTGGAAAGATACACAAGAAAGATACACAAATACCATTACCTGTGGGAAGAACCCAACCTGGTTGCTGGGAGACACCGGATGGGAGGGAAAATTTACTGGAGGCTTTGAAATCCAAAACATGTGAATGAAAGAGGGAATCAAGGGGAAAGACCTAGACATATTAAACACAAACTCTTTAACAATAAAAGCAGAGCATGAGAGTGTGAAGACACCTGATTATAGTCCCAGCTCTACAACTAGAGAAGTGTTCCTGGAGGAGTCAACCTCTGTCTTGACTTTCAGTGTGAATGAGGAGTTTGCTTTGTATGATCTTTTAAAAGACTCCAGCTAATTTTATTATGGCATGTTTAGCTCCTACACTGTGTCAAATGTAATTTGTATATGATATAAAGAATTCCTTTGTTTTTTATGTGTATGATAAAATAGAAAGAATATCAGATTTTAAGCCAGGAAGGTTTGCTTACAGCCGTAGCTCCCACTACTTTCTAGCTGTAGAATTTGCAGCAAAGCACATCACTAACACAAAATACTATTACCTGGGAAGTTGAAGTTATAGCTACTTTCAAAAGTTTGTTACAAGGAGTCAAATAAGATGCATAAAAATTTACTAATATTTTTATGCCACTATGTGAAATGTAAATTATTAATATACACAGAATCCCCCTTCAGGTATTATAAACTAAGTGTAGGAATGAATGTGGATTTTGGAGTCTGTCAGGCCTGGATATCCCATTTGACTGGTATGAGATCTTGGGAAGGTTATTTAAATCTCTTTAATAAATCTTAAATCTCAATTTCCTGACCTATCAGATGACCATAATGATTCTCACTTGAAAGGGCTACTGTGGAGATTAAATGGCACGGTCAAATACCCTGTACACTGCTTAGCTCAAAGCAAGCACTTAAAAAATGGTTCTCTTCCTTTCCAAACTTAGAAAGGAAAGACTGCCCCATAAAGCAGGTAACTAACCAACTCCTTTTGCTGCCCAGAGCCTGGCCTGTTACTTCCCTTTTCATTTCCTTTCCCTTCAATCCACTGCCACATACAAATATCCTAAAACCCATCTTAATTTCTCATCTCTTCTAGAACAGAGAATGAATGATCTGTAGGAGCACAACTAGAGGTAAAGGTGGCTGGTGATTTTCACAGCCCACGTTCTACTCAACTTTTAACAAATGCTAACAGAGCACCTACAATGTCTAAGGAGCTGAGGACGGAATCCAGGTCTCATGGGGCTGTGGCAGTTCTGTGGAAGGCTGACCGTCAACATATAAGTATGTATAATATAGCAAAGGTCATATGACCTCTAAAGGAAAATAAAGGGGCTGACAGCAGCAGAAGCTAGCAAGGAGAATGTGATATTGAGGGCCAGGGAGGACTTTGCCGGCAATGTGACATTTGAGGACAAAATCCAAGGTCAGTGGAGAGAATCAGCCACGCTGCTATGTGGAGGAAGATCACTGCAGGCAGAGAGAACATCACGTTAAAGGTAGTGACGTGAGAGTATGGGTGACATGGCTGAGCAGCAGCAAGGAGGGCAGCGTGGCTATGACAGAATCAACGACAGGGAGAACAGTACATGAATGGAGGCATTCATGTACTCCAATGTAGGCCATGGTAACGACTTTGGGTTTTATTCTAAATAAAATGAAAACCACTGCTGAGTTTGATGCTCTAATCTTACTCTATACTGGCTGTTGCCTTCCTTTCCCACTCTTGCTATGCAACAGACAGAAGTCTTCTGATACTTCTAATCCATAGGGATTAGCCAAGAACCATCCCACAGACGTAATCAAAGCAGTGTGTATGTAGGTACATGGTGCTTATGATGCCCTTTAAGATGTTGTGACAAAAGATTTCTATTGATTCAAAGGGGGAGGGAAAGCACTTTATACATATTTAGAAAAATGTTGGTCAATTATACTTAAAAAATGTATTACTGAAATAATTTAAGTTTATTTATTTATTTTGAGAGAGTGAGAGAGAGAGCGCACACACGCGGGAGCAGGGAGGGGCAGAGAGAGAGGAGAGAGAGAATCTCAAGCGGACTCCATGCTGTCAGCCCAGAGCCTGACACGGGGCTCAATCTCACGAACCAGGAGATCACGACCTGAGCCGAAATCAAGAGTCGGACACTTAATTGACAGAGCCACCCAGATGCCCTTAAATAATACATTTTTAAATGTGCTTATTTTATAGAAACATAGGTACAAATGAAGGATATTAACATTGTGAACTACCAAAGATATATGTACACCCAGGCAAAATGTTCAACGAGCTTTGTTATTGTGAAAAACTATTAACAACCTAAAAGTCCGTTAACAGGAAATGTTAAATGAATTATGGTAGATCCATTATAGAATAGTAAAGTGCCACTGAAAGAATGAGATAAGTCTCTATGTATGGATTTCAAAAGTATCCACGGTATATCAAGGTCATTCATTCAACAAATATTTGATAAGTACTTACTACTCAGGAGCTGGGGTACAGTCCTGAAAGAGAATGAAACTGATACGGCCCTGGTGCTTGTGGAGCTCACATCTTAGTAAGGGTGACAATACATAAGCAAGCAGAATAAAGATGACAATTTTTTAAACAAGTGCTACAAAACAGAACAGACCTATGCGGATCGAGAATGGATGGGGGATGGGGCTTGTTTTTAAAAATGACATTACCAAATACTATAGCCATGGGTCTATAGCACAGGTGAACTTTAAAAAAAAAAAAAAAAGGCCTTATTGAACCTCTTCTCCTAATAACAATAAGAACTAAATTTCTCATGGCTTCCATTTCAAAGTGGGAGAGAAGGAGAGAATGTTCTCACCAGAGTTTTCCTCCAAACCACAAGCCAGGAGGCTGGGCCAGCACTTCTCAGAAAGTGGTTCTGTCTATTCACACCAAGGACTACCCTTCTTACTTCTGATTATTTAACCTCATTTATCCACCCAGCAATTCTTGGCTTCTATGAAACCCCTCCTTGCAGCACACAAATTTAAATCAGACTAGATCACTGGATAAATTTAAACTCTTTTAAGTGGAGACAAACATGGTTCCTATCAAAAGGAACCATACATTCGTCTTACAAAAATACCCAAATATGTAGATTTAAAAAGTCAAGAGCTAAATGGCATGTGTCCACAGAATTTAAGACTTTACTCACACCATTTAAACGTCCCAAATTATAGCTTGTCTATATGTGCACAGCCTAATTTCACAGTACAAGAATGCCACATCAATCGCAAACCACACGAAGAGAAAATAAATACGCAACTAAATTCTGAATCACATTTGTATGTACTTAAGTCAGCTACTAAAACTATTACTCTGTTTAGTAAAAGTACTTTTACAGTGCTTACTTGCAGATTCAAGAAAAGGTTTACTCACTGTAGTGGGCTGAACTGTGGCACTCAAAAAAAGACTAACTCCTAACTCCTAACACCCCAGTACCTATGAATGGGACCTTATTTAGAAATAGGGTCTTTGCAGATACAATTAAGTTAAGGATGTACAGATGCGATCATCCTGGATTTAAATCAAATCCTTGCATCTTTATAAGAGTAAAGAGTAGAAGATCTGAGACACAAACAGACAAGACCCAGAACGGAAGGCCATGTGAAGGCAGAGACAGAGACTGGAGTAATGTGTCCACACAAGCCAAGTACAACAAGGGCTGCCAAGAATCACTGCAAGCTGGGAGAGAGGCATGGAACGGGATTATCACTCAGAGCCTCCAGAGGAAAACTAACTCTGCCGACACCTTGACTTCAAGGTTTTGGGCCCCCAAACCGTAAGCGAATACATTTCTATTGTCTAAAGCTACCAAACTTGTGCTAATTTGTTATAGCAGACCTAGGAAACTAATACACTCATCTATAAAATATGAACTCCTTCCTTCTCCCTAATAATTTTTTGTGTGCATTTTACAAGCCCAAGAAAAGTGAGTGAAAAAACAGAATAGTTTTTCTATTCACAAGCTAGTAGAACTGAAAAACTGAGCTGCCTTCATAGTAGCAGCGTTACAATCTATTGCAAAAAGATATACATAGACACATGAAGTAAGTTTTCGTTCTCTGGACTAGAAAGATTCAGTTGGTCAACAAAAACACAAAAAGTGAAAGAAAGTAAATGGATTTAAATGGTTCTAACTTTGGGGAAAGTAGTCAAAAAAATATGATAAAGTCAAGAATTCATAACTAATTGTATTATTTTTAGTTGTTTTTTAATTATAAAATACAGCCTCATTCATTGTGAAATTTGGAAAATCGTAAGAAAAAATGTTAAACTCACCTTCAGAATCAAATCCTGTCCTCACAATTTCTCCCCTTAATTGCTCAAGTAAGGCCCATCATTACAGGCCTTTGTTTACAATCAAGTTAATATGGCAGTTACACAACTATGAAATTGAGGGTCTACAATGGAAATTCTGATCTAATTTTAACATAAGCCTTATAATTGAAACACACAAATGGGAACTACAAGGAGAGGCTATTGTCATGGGGGTTTCCGACAAGGTGCTTTCCCTTGATCATTTTGGGTCCTAAACTGTTCTGGTCTCTAATCATAATTTACATATCAACCAAGCACTTGATTTTAGAAATAATATTTTTAAGTGGTGAAAAGCAGCCAATGAAGATCAAAATATTAACAAGTTTTATTCAAGAGTTTGACTAATGATCTCCCACATTTCACTTTCATTTTATTTTCTCAAAAATAATTATCAGATAGATAGATGGCACAAAAGGTAGGTAAAGAGGAACAGCTAGTAGCTGCCACGCAGTTGTGCAGGTTGAAACACTGAGAAAGAAAACTGTTGCCAAACCAAATCTCTGAATGCAGGTTAAACAGCAATGGTTTTGTTGAAAACAAAAATTTCACTAACTCCAGGTACATTTTCAATCTGTTCTGCCATCTAAATATGTTTGTTCAAAATTACACAGCCTCCCCACTCCTTCAGTGTGGGCTACACACAATGACTTCCTTCCGAAGAACGTGGAACACAGGGGGAAGGAGACTAGTAGCTTTAGAGCAGAGAAACCACACACACACTATCCTCAGCCAGACAGCTATGGTCAACATCAAGAGTCAAGAATCGTGTTGACAGTGCACACCCTTGATGTGATGTGATGAGCATGGCACTTTCCACCTGTGTCTTCCTCCCCAAAACCCAAAACTCCAGTCTGGTCATAAGAAAAACATCAGACAAATTCCAATAGAGGGGCATTCTACAAAAATACTTGCTAAGTTCTCTTCAAAATGGTCAAGGTCACCAAAAAGAAAGGAAGTCAGCCAAGAGGAATCTAAGGAAACATGACAATGAAATGTAATGCAGTATCCTGATGGGACCACAGAACAGAAAACAGATTATTAGGTAAGAACTATGGAAACCTGAATAAAGTATTAACTTTGGTTAATAATAAAGTATCAATATTGGTTCATTAGTTATTAAAAAACATACCATATAATTTAAGAGGTTAATAATAGAGAAACCGGGTGCTGGGTATATGGAAACTTTGTTTTATCTTCTCAATTTTTCTGTAAACCAAAACTTTTTTTAAAATTTTTTATTTTTTTGAGAGAGCGAGCAGGGGAGGGGCAGAAAGAGAGGGGGAGAGAGAGGTGCAGAGAGAGAGAGAATCCCAGGCAGGCTCCACATTGTCAGTGCAGAGCCCCAAGTGGGGCTCAAACTCACAAACCCTGAGATTATGACCTGAGCCAAAATCAAGAGACAGGCGTTTAATCCACGCACCCCTAAAACTTTTCTCAAATAAAGTCTATTTTGAAAAAATTTACATGAAAATCATTTCCAGAAAAATAGTAATTAAGGTCTCAGTTTTCTAATCACCTACATATAAAAGCTATGGAAAACTAGGGCCACTAAGCAGTTTCTTCTAGCACTAAGATTACATCTAGATTTTGCAAGACTGATAATTAAGGTACTCAGGGGCAAGATAAAGGGAGGCTAGACCTACACTACCTTTCAAGCAAATCAGATGATTTACAGTGATAAGGGTGTGAAAGCCCCAAGTCTCATAATCACAGAGCTACTTATGAATACGATAATCTCAAACCAATAAAAGTAACAAAAAATAGTTCAGAAGAAGATTCTTCTAAAGCAGAAACTTACGTGCAGAAGTTTGGTCGTTCTTCACCATGGACTAAAATAAACATTATGTCCCTAAACACAAGGACTCCCCATTTCCTCATTTACATAATGAGAAGTGACTTTGGCACAGTGCAATATTCAAAGGATACTCACAAGATAATACTATATCATAAATAAAAACATAACATTCTTAGTCTTTCACTTCACTGGAATCTGCTAAAAGCAACAAATTCAGGTAAAGTGTACTAATACTTTGTCACTGAGGTACGCGTCAGTATGAAGCAAGACAATCAACCACAGGAGAAAGACAGAATGGATGCAGGAGGGGAAAGTAGAAGTCATCGTGAACTACTTATTAACATTTACCAGGCCCTCCTCTTAAATATTTGCCTCCTCCTGCAGCAGTGTTCTGAAGAAATTCTCATTTCAATCAACACTTAAGTGAGATGACCCTAAAAACTGCTACACTGCAATTCAGCAAAAGTGGGCTTCTAAATGCAAGTCAGACATTGGAGATAACAAAAATAAATTGAGTAACAGTTCTTGCCCTCCAGGTATATACTCATGGTCAAACCAGAGGCAAGAAAACAAATCCCATCTTTTGTTGACTCTAGGATGCCATCAATTGGAAGATGCATCCTATCTACAAAGACATTAAAATACGAATTTTTTAATGTCTCAGGGTGCCTGGATGGGTGAGTCAGTTACACGTCCGACTCTAGATCTCGGCTCAGACCATGATCTCACGGTTGATAGATCGAACCCCACATCGGGCTCTGTGCTGATAGTGCTGAGCCTGCTTGGGATTCTCTCTCCCTGTCTGTCCCTCCCCCACTCATACACTTGTGCTCCCTCGCTCTGGCTCTCTCTCAAAAATAAAGAAACATTTTAAAAAGTTTATTAATGTCTCGGAATGGATAAGATATTACAGTTTCTGAGTGATAAATGCTAGGGTGAGTTTAGCAAAAAGCACCGTGGAAGCAGAGATGTGGATGCACTACCAACTGACACTGCTACCTTCACAGTTCTGGGGTGCAGGTGTCACTTGAGCAGTGCCACAGCTTGTAATCCTCTACGTCAGTGGGGAAATACAATTCAAAAATTATTCATACATCTTGCCAGGAACAAATTTATTTACAAAATGCAAGACAGACCTGTGAAGATGCAGAATATCTTTATTAATAAAATATTTTAGAGCCAACATGAATAAATTCATATTGACATTTCACTAAATTATTTGGGAAACAAAATGCGCCGGACATTTCTTTAGTTCTAAGAAACGTAGTCATTTTATCAACAAGAAACTCAGAAGTGAGAGAACTTACCAGTTTTTCCTTTTGACCTTCCTCCACAAAACAAATCATACCCAAGCTTTCAAATGTATGAAGAGAGCAATCATCAACTACACTTCTAAAAGAGAATCAGGCCAGAGCACCTGGGAGGCTCAGTCGTTAAGCATCTATCTGAGATTGCCTCAGGTCATGAGCTCACAGTTCGTGAGTTCGAGCCCTGTGTAGGGAGACCACGAGCCCCGCTTCTCTCCCCCCCCCCCACCTGCGCCCTCTCTCTCTCAAAAGTAAACAAATAAATACATAAAGGAGAATCAGTCCATTTTTAGAGACAGCAGGAAGAGCAAAATCATTTTCATGTTTTTCCCCTTCAGTTAGGACTAACACTCTACTTTAGAACAGGAAAACCCTGTCTCTGCAAACTCCTTAAGGCCATGCACATAAACCCTAGAGAAATATTTGTTGAATGAATGAATCACTATCGTAATAAATCCTATTTTTGGACGTTCACTCTTTTAACACTACAGTGCCCAGGGATGAAATGGCATCTGTTCAGGTAGGTGCCCTTAGAAGCAAACCCCTTCTTCCACGGCAGTATTCCTGTGCCTAACCAATGGAACTCTCACCCAGTCTCCCAGGACAAGCTTCCCTGCTGTGGTCATCACAAAAGAGCCAGACTCGGCCGGGCCATGGAACAGCTGAGGCAAAAGAAATATTTCCTGAGGAAGGCAGACAGTGTACAGTAAAGACAACCGAAATACAGATATTTTATTGATTCTTTCAGTCCCCACTTTTGAGGCTGAATTATTCAAAAGTCACTGCAGATCAGACTTGCAGAAAAATTAAGTTTTACATTTCAAACTCCTTCAGGGACACAAACACAGATACACATTGAGTCACATGTATTGATTTGGCAACAATACCTCTACAGAGTTTATCATGTGCCAGGCACTAAGTATTTTGCTTACATTAGTTCACTGAAACCTCACAAGAAGTCCATGAGGTAGTAAGTACTTATTATTTGTCTCCATCTTACAGGTGAGGAAAAGGAGACATAAGAGGTTCAGTAACTTGCTCAAAGCCACAGGCAGTAAGTGGTAGAGACTGATTCCAAGCAGTCTGGCTCGATTAGGTGCCCAAAACCACTACATTACACTGAGAGCTACCTTCGGAAAACAAAATAAATGTATTGCCTCTATTTTGTCTGTATTTATGGAGTAAAATGTCCAGACCTCAAATCTTCCCCACACATCTCAGTCAACCTTGACACTGGTAATAAGCTGGCCAGAAGGCAAAGGAGTGTTTCCTAGGTATGTATCACCGGCATTGCAATAAACACAGATATAAAACTATCCAGACTCCCTTCCACCTTCTGAGAGCACGATAACTACAAGTTCACCATACATAATGATTTCTCCTTCCCCTTTAAAGTGTTATCAAAATATCTCATACCCAATACTAAACTGACAAAAGGTCATGATGCTACCCAAGACTTATGGTAGAAAAATACAAATAAGTTTTATTTTTCCAAGTACAAAATGGTTACACAACCAAAACAATAGAAACTTGCAGGATAAACTAGCAAAAACAGATGCAAGAGAATCCAACATGATGAGATAAAGGAAGTTAGTTCCATTCAACCCATACTGAGCCTAAGATCTCTTACCTTAAGGCACTCACAGTAAGCAAGCTGTCAGCCCAAAAGAGGAAAAGAAAGAGCTTACTAGAGAAATGATAATAAGATTATAAAATTCTAGACAACTCAACTGTAATCATTTACATACATACAACAAACTAATCACTTTACAAATGTTTAAAGAACAAGAAATGATAGGGGCAGGGGTAGTCACAGTGTGAAAAGAATATAAAGATGAGTTAAGTAAAGGTCTTCCTGCATAATTGATTTATTTAGTTGTAGCACACTGTCTACTCACTCCATCCCACAAAAAAGCCACATTCATTTGAGGTCATTTTTACCTCTTGCTATTTCCTCTGCAGTGAGTCTGCAAAGCTGTGAGGCACGGTAGTGATCCTACTCATTGAACAGAAAGCAATTGAGTGAAACATACAAGCAACCAGACCTCTGGCACCCTGTGAAACCACAAGAGAGCAAGATCTTTTTTTTTCCCCATGTTCTAACACATTTTTTAAAGTCTTTTTCTTAAGCAGCAGCATACCTTGAATGATTGCATGCTTGTCTGAAGTCACATGCTCTCTACCTAAAGTCAAGTCAACTGACACTGAAACTGGAGAGTAAGTCAAAAAAAATTTTTAAGTCAAAAATTTTAAAAGAGCTTCATTAAGCAACACTCATTTACTTGTTCATTTCCCTAATTTCAATCTATAAACAAAAGCAATGGAAAATTTTTCCTGTAGAAAGTCATTCATACTTAGTCTTCAAAATGAAACCAGGTTGGCCCAGAGATTTGCCTTAATCAATTTTTTAGTGCTTTCAGGAAAACTTCTGTAAAAAGCAGAGGAAAGGAATTTTTCTGAAAGGCACTAAATATACTGTGTTTGTATAAAACTGCATGGATTGACAAAAATAAAAATACTAAATAATTTATTTCGAAATTTATTTTTTCAAGATCCTAAAAGCAATTATGAAAAGAAACAGGATATAAGATATGGGAAAACCTTGAAAATACGAGTTAATCTTCTTAGTAACTTAAGCAACATAATGATAAAAGATAAACTGACTGTAAAGAACTAAATACAGGTCAATACTTTTAAACCTTTGGGGACTGTCCATAATACAGTCTCCCCTTCTACTAGCACAGAAGAGCTAGCTAATCGGGAGCAAATTTTATATTTTCTCAATACATTTCTCTTAGTGGAAAGGTGGTGGAATGGAGCAGGGAACTCCGTAAGGATGGCACTGAAGTCCCTTATTCTTTATACTTACTCTCTGAAGAATGATCAAAAAGTACCAAAATATCTAAAGTCCCGGCGGAAGGTAGGGGTTAAACCCAAATCTGTTTGCTACTTCTGCCATGTCCTGTGTTCTGTTGGTGCTTTGTTTCATCACTCCGGAGTGAGTGGGAGTAGGGAGCAGGGAGTGGTCAACTTGCTAAGACCACTTTAGCCCACCTATTCCCACTTCAGCCTGGTGGAAGGAGATCCTTGTTACTGAACAAAATCTCAGAAATAGATCCTTTCCCTCCCACCCACCCCCAACTTGTTTCTGGCCCAAAGTCTAGTCTCCAGTTCAAATTCCGACTCATTCCTGAAGTTCTTCCTTTCCTGTGTTTTCTTATCAGTAAGACCTCCCTACTCTCATTTGAGCTAACCCCTGTCTTGGGACAGAATTAGAATGCCTGAATTGGGGCACCTGGCTCAGGCAGTTGGGCGTCATGCATCCTAATTTCAGCCCAGGTCATGATCCCAGGGTGGTGGGGTTCAGCCCCACATTGGGCTCTGTGCTGAGCATGGAGCCTGCTTGGGGTTCTCTCTCTCTCTCTCTCTCTCTCTCTCTCTCTCTCTCCCTCTCCCTCTCCCTCTCCCTCTCCCTCTCCCTCTCCCTCTCCCTCTCCCCCTCTACCACGCTCAACACTCAGAAGGAAGGGAGGGAGGGGAATCCTGAAGAGTCCTAGGACCGTAAGAAGAAAAAATTAAGAAAGAAAAGAACCTTGCTACACATATACAAAAATCAAGTCCAGAAGTGGTAAAAGCCAGTTCCGCCAAACTTTCAGGGAGCAGGTAATTCCAGTAGTACACAGATTCAGAGAAAACGAAAGGAGGAAATATTCCTCAATTCATGAGACCTGTAAAATCTAGATACCAAATCAGACAAGGACATTAGGTAAAATGAAAATTACAGGTCAACTTCACTAAACCATAAAAAAAAAAAAAAAAACCCAAAAGCCCATAAATAAAATATTAGCAAACAGAATCCAACAGTATGTAAACAATATGTAAACAAGAATGCACATTATGAACCTATTCCATGAAACCAGAACAGAAAGATACATTGGCTTTTTTTTTTGAAAAGTTACAAATATAATTCACATGAACAGATTAAAGGAAAAATAACATGATCATAACAGATACAGGAAAAGCATGAGAAAATGTCACACCTGATCTTAAAAATACATAGCAAGTGGGACTAGAGGAAACTAAAAACCTGCAGAAATATTTTTTTAACAGTGAAACTTTAAAAATCAAGAACAAGAAATAATGTCCACTATTTATTTATATTTATTATTTATTATTCATTTTATTACATTTATTCAATACTATATTTTAAAGTCCTAACCAATGCAATATGAAAAAACAGAATTGAAAAAAAAATTATTTGATATGTTTATTAATACAGAAAACCCCACAGAAGATACAGATTATTGCCAACGGAATTCTACAAGGTGTTTGGATACAAAAATCTATATAATGATCCCCAGAACCCCCTCCCAAAAAAAGCCATTTCTGTACACAAGCCATTACAAAACTTAAGCCAAACAGACGATGCCATTTATAATAGCAACAGTAAATATACAGTAAGTGGGAGTAAATCTAATAAAATATATTCTAGACCTTTATAGAAAGAAATTATAAAGCTTTAAATAAAGGCCAGAGCACCTGGGTGGCTCCATCAGTTAAGCATCCAACTCTTGATTTTGGTTCAGGTCATGATCTCACAATTGTGAAATCAAGCCTCCATGTCTGGCTCTGTGCTGAGCGTGCAGTGCAGCCTGCTTTGGATTCTCTCTCTGTCCCCTCACCGCCCGCCCACACACACACACACACACACACACACACACACACACACAAACACGACACACGTGCACAAACACACACACACACACCCTCTCTCTCATTCTCTCTCTAAATAAACATGTAAAAACGAAGGAAGGAAGGAAGGAAGTCAGGCAGGCAAGCAACTGGTCAGCTGGCCAAAGGCAGGGGGGAGATACAGCTGAAGTGAAAAGCATTCTATGTTCATGGACATAATTGTCAAAATGTCAATTTTCCTTTATATGATACAATCTAAAATAAATAAACCTATTGAGTTTACCAATGAACTTGACAGAACCACAAGATGGTTATAAAATTTATAAACAGGAAAAATACCCGAGAAATTCGTTACAAGAGTCAGCTCCATGAGAATTTTTTGCTTTGGTCAGTGAGGTTTTGCCAGCACTTATAAAGTTCCTAGCACATAGTGCTGGCCACAAATAATTCGTTCAATGAAATTTTTATTGAATGAACACATCAGCAAGGCTTATCCTAACCATTTATAAAATTAAGAAAGAATGACACATGGGAATGCAAGCTGGTGCAGCCACTCTGGAAAACAGTATGGAGGTTCCTCAAAAAAACTAAAAATATAACTAACCTACGACCCAGCAATTGAACTACTAGGCATTTATCCACGCGATACAGGTATGCTGTTTCGAAGGGACACATGCACCCCCATGTTTATAGCAGCACTATCAACCATAGCCAAAGTCTGGAAAGTGCCCAAATGTCCATCGATGGATGAATGGATAAAGAAGATGTGTGGTATGTAAGTATGTATGTGTGTGTATATATGTATATGTATATATACATGTATGTATATGTATATATATATACACACGCATACACACACAATGGAGTATTATTCAGCAATCAAAAAGAATGAAATCTTGCCATTTGCAACTACATGGATGGAACTGGAGGGTATTATGCTAAATGAAATTAGAGAAAGACAAAAATCAGATGACTTCACTCATCTGAGGACTTTAAGAGACAAACCAGATGAACCTAAGGGAAGGCAAATAAAAATAATATAAAAACAGGGAGGGGGACAAAACAGAAGAGACTCCTAAATATGGAGAACAAACCGAGGGTTACTGGAGGGGTTGTGGGAGAGGGGATGGGCTAAATGGGTAAGGGGCATTAAGGAATCTACTCCTGAAATCATTGTTGCACTATACACTAATTTGGATGTAAATTTTAAAAAAATAAAAATTAAATTAAAAAAACAATAATAATACTGGGGATGTAACATACAACATAATGACTATGGCTAACACCATAGTTATGGTATATATTTAAATGTTGCCAGGAGTTCTCATAAGAAAGAATAAAACTTTTCTGTAAAAAAAAAAAAGAAAGAAAGAAAGAATGACATGGACATAGGAATAGGCAAAAAGACTAACAGAACATAATAGACGGCCCCAAAAAATCCACATACTATATAAGATTATCTGACATATAAAGAAGCAGAAGAGCAGATCATAGGAGAAGGTGCTGGAACACTGCTTAGGGATGGGGAAGAGTGGGACGGGGAGGCAGGAATTCTAAAGGACCCATAAATCTATAAACGAAGCATGCATTATCCTTAGAACCTCTCTAGAAAAGTCTCACAAATTCCTATTTTCTACATATATTTAGATGTTATTCTATCTGAAAAAAATATATAGTGCTTTACCTGGAACAGTAACGGTTAATGATGTAAGTGCTTACTATATATTAGCTATTATTACGTCTGAGCCCTCAAACTCACCTTACTGGGAAGCCTTGCTTTAACCACCTCCTAGCTTTGTAACCCTGGAGAGGTTATTTAATGAGCTTCATTTCACTCATCTACAAAATGAGCTTACACAAATACCTGACAACAGACTGGTGGAGTTTGGTTTTTGTTTTTCGTTTTTTTTAATCCTTTTACGTTTTTTATTTTAGAATGCCAGTTAGTTTACAGATTTCAGAGTTTACAGTTAGTTACTAGCTTTCAGAATTGATAGTTAAGAACTTGCATTTTCAAATCCAAGAATATAGTGTGTTTTTCTATTTCTTTAAGTCTTCTTTGTGAACCACAGTAGCATTTTTAGGTTTCTTGATAAAAATGTTACACATTTTTTTGGTGTGTAAAAGAACTTTTTGTTTGCTGTCGTACAAGGGGCCTCTTCTTCCATTCTATCTTCTATTTGGTTTGTAAAATGGTAATTTTTTACACGGAATACTACTGTGCTGTACAGAACGGAGTAGTGATTGGAGCAGCAGCAGCAACTGATCCCATTTTGAGGGAGGATGGAGTTTAGTATCTCAGTAGACTTTTCTCCATGTACTTACACAAATTTAAGACTTTCTGTCTGGGAATATTATAGAAAAGCATACAGCAAAACATTAACACATTAGAACCTCTACAACATAATTTGGTTGTGTTATCCCATGGCATGGAACCCAAAGATAGTAGTAAAGGCTTTAGAAGAATATGTACAAATCTGAAGATCTCAGGGCATATACCTAATGCTTTATTTTTCACCAGATGAGAAACAGTGACAGCTTAACACTACAACCATGTTATATAGCTTCTAAAATGCTGCTATTATATAATTTTTAGCATTTTGTATACTGAACTTTCTGTGCCAGGAAGTGTGCCATTGTTAACTATTTTACAGATGCTTTAAATTGTATTTAAATTATCAAGTTTCACTGATTCTGAAATTTGTTTAGTAAGACTTTTGAAAGCTAAGCAATGATTAAAAAAAATAATAAGGGGTAAAAGTTCTATATCTTTACTCCCATTCACATAACAAAATCAGGAGTTCCAATTCAATTTAGGACATAGTTTCCAGTAAGAGTAAAATGTGTGAACTTCCTATGTTTAGCACACACTGGCTGCCCCCCAGAACTACCCCTTCTGTACCTCATTTGTAGTTTACCACAGCTACCCTCGTCTGAACTTCAGATTACAACTTGAGCCCTGAATTTCAGTTCCATACCCTCTGAGCACTCAAGCCCTTGCTTTGTTAGTATATTACTTTGAACTTCTAATTGTTATGTTGTTCCACAGAAAGCATCCGTCATTATTTCTCTTGTATTGGGGGGAGGAGAAGGGGGCCTCTCTCCCTCAGTATTTTTTTTTATTTAAAAAAAAAATTTTGTTAACGTTTATTTATTTTTGAGACAGAGAGCATGAACAGAGGAGGGTCAGAGAAAGAGGGAGACACAGAATCTGGAACAGGCTCCAGGCTCTGAGCTGTCAGCACAGAGCCCGACGTGGGGCTTGAACTCACGGACCGCTAGATCATGACCTGAGCCGAAGTCGGACGCTTAACTGACTGAGCCACCCAGGCGCCCCTCTCCCTCAGTATTTTGTTCCTTCTCTTCACAGTCCTTGGCACTAAAGTGCTCAGTGGATACTACTGCCTGACATCCAGTCCTAAGTACTAAGTACTTAGAAACTAAGTACTACACTATTATGGGATCCCAGGCATTTGAAAGAATACTGTAACATGCACTACCCAGATTTATGTTTAGCCTTTAGCAGTGAAGGCAAACTGCAAACATAAAATTCATTTTAAAAAAAAGTCTGTCCCCTACTGGGGGTGGGGACATAGAGCAACCAAGCAGTTGAAATTCATGTCATATCTTACATAATTTAAATGTTAAGCAGAGAAAGCAAACATTGCAAATCTATTAAAAGTATGATTTGGCTTTTTAGCTCAGCTGTGGCAAACTAGGCATTCATTTGTTAAAGAAAAAAAACAACTCAGATAAAGCAGAAATAGCACAACCCAATTAATACAAATTAAGTCAAAACAACAGTGGTGTTTTAAGACATACTATGCATGCATGAGTTTCATTATACAAGATGTTATAGTTAAAATACCACTAAGTGTACTCAAAATGATATGTAAAAATAAAAATAGCTGAACAAAGGGTGGTCAAACCTCAAAACAAGTGCTATAACCACCACCCAAAAATGCAAAATAGAGGAAGTGGTCTTTTTCAGAGTTTAAGAGGGAAAGAAATTCTCATTCTATCTAACTTTATTCCACTGGGGAAGGGAGTCCCACGGAGGAAAATCAGTTTCATGCTCTTCCTGTGTGTTAAAAGAACAAATACTTTGTTGTTACTAACACTAAAAATGGCAAGCAGTATTGTGTTAGTGTCAGAAACATTTTTATCAGTACTAGCAAAACTGACTTTTAATTTGCAGAAACTGCAAAAACAGTCTGCAATAGTTTGCATGTGTACACACACACTCACTCTCTCTCTCTCCCCCAAAAAAGCACAGAAGGCTTACTCCAAGAGAATAACCGATTATCCTATCAATTTTCACTTGATTTCATTTGAAAGGCATCAGTTACCACTGCTACTAGAATTATGACAACATGAATTCATGCAATAAAACCCAAACAATATAAATTCTCCCCTACTTAACCAATCTCTAAATGCTTTAGGGAAAGAGAAAATGTGCACTACCTACTTCACCTCCCAACCAGCTCTTCATAGATTTGCACACATTCTTGCCCACAGCCACAACTCATGAGGAGAAAAAACACTCATGGATGAAAAAGTGACTTACTCCCCACCCACACTACAGGTAATGAAGATAAATGCTGCTCCTTAAAAGTCACTGTAAAATAAAGACACTAAAACACAGGTCAAACATGAGAAAGTATGGAGGGAAAAATACAAAGAGGCCAAACCAGTAATCGTGATCAAGTGGCTTTAGTAGAAAAAAAGAAGCTCAACAGGATTTCTTTTTATTTTTTTTAAGGTTCATTTATTTGGGGAGGAGGGAGTGGGAGTGGGAGAGGGGCGGAGAGAGGGAGAGAGAGAGAATTCTGAGCAGGCTCCACATTGTCAGTGCAGAGCCCGACACAGGGCTTGACCCCACAAACTATGAGATGACCAGAGCCGGTATTAAGTCCTACACTTAAATGACTGAGCCACCCAGGCACCCCAGGATTTCTTTTTTTTTTTTTTTTTTAACTAAGCAATATTTTAATATATACATAAATTCTTTTTTTGGTTTCTTTCCTGAGAATGATTTTTCTTTTATTTTTTTTACTTTTATTTTTTATTTTTTAAAATTTACATCCAAATTAGTTAGCATATAGTGAAACAATGATTTCAGGAGTAGATTCCTTAATGCCCCTTACCCATTTAGCCCATCCCCTCTCCCACAACCCCTCCAGTAACCCTGTTTGTTCTCCATATTCATAAGTCTCTTCTGTTTTGCCCCCCTCCCTGTTTTTATATTATTTTTGTTTTCCTTCCCTTAGGTTCATCTGGTTTGTCTCTTAAAGTCCTCAGATGAGTGAGTCATCTGATTTTTGTATTTCTCTAATTTCACTTAGCATAATACCCTCCAGTTCCATCCACGTAGTTGCAAATGGCAAGATTTCATTCTTTTTGATTGCCGAGTAATACCCCATTGTATATATATACCACATCTTCTTTATCCATTCATCCATCGATGGACATTTGCTCTCTTTCCATACTTTGGCTATGGTTGACAGTGCTGCTATAAACATGGGGGTGCATGTGTCGCTTCGAAACAGCATACCTGTAGCTCTTAGGTAAATACCCAGCATTTATGCTGGGTTGCAGGGTCCCAGGATTTCTTTTTAAATAAAATCTAACAATGTGGTGCTCAGAAGGCTAACAACAAAAGGGTGGGCAAAAAAATGCATCAAACTGAGTCCACAGAAGAAATCAAGTATGAAAACATCAATTATTGAACATGGTAAAATTTATTTGGCAACAGCTACAGCCAGATTCTTAAATGCCATCATGAAATAATGGAATGATATTATTTAGGCAACAAAAAGAATGAATCGGTGCAAAAACTATTAGAACCACTGGAAGTTGAAAAAAATATTATGGCACATAGTCAAAAATATAGGACACAAAGCAGAGAAGATTCATGAAGATTCAATGTACATCAACCAAATTTTATCCTTTCAAGCAGAGGCAGATTTGCCACAAAATGAACGAAGATTGGGCCCTTCATTCACTCATGCCCTTCATTTACACGAATGACTTCTTTTCTCATTCTAAATAAATATCCATCCATGTATATAATTCTGTAGCCTCTCTCTTAAAGGGGGAACGCCAAAACTACACAGGCTTTGGGCCCCTCAACATTTGAAAGATATCTTCTCTAATGTCCAAAAATTCCAGAATGCTAAAAATAGAATAAAAGAGCAGAAATCAACCAAAATTTAAATTTCAAATATAAAATAATTTGAATGAGAAAAAAATTAAAACAAGATTTCTACAAATACCAAATGACTAATGCAATTTTCACAGGTGAAATCATAATTTTGAATGTTTATCAAAAGAAAAAAAGCAATAAAATATAAAACTTTAAAAAAAATGATTAAACCCAAAGGAAAACAGAACATAATAAAAGATAAAAACAAAGATCTATCAATTGATAGCACTGACAATTTAAGAACTAATACTTTGGGATGGGGGTGGAGACCATTCTAGAAAATCTAAATGAGTACCACTGGGCAGGAATAGCTTAGTCATCTTGGATTCTGTGAAAAAGAGGCAGTATGTTGGCATTTGGTAGCACTCAAAAAAAATATCCAGAAAATACATATATTCAAGGGAAAGAGACTGTAACAAAAATAAGATAAAGATACTCTTCTACACAGACCTATAATAGAATTAAAATGCTTCATTATGGTAATATTTTCACAAAATTTAAAAAAGAAAAAAAAATTACACACAAAGCTGTTATCTCAAAAAGGAGAGAAGTGAATTAACAGAAGATAAAATGGACAAAATTCTCTAAGAACTAGGAACAAAATGAGTATCTGGAATAATGACCATAGTGATAAGCCCAGATTTTTAAAATGCACAATTTAAAACTCTTGATGCATGTGAAGATGAATATGTCATCCCATTCATCCTACAAGACAAATATGATCTTGATCACAGCCTTTATGTACCCAGAAAAGGGAAATAAACACACATACGATACAATTAAAGTAAACCAGAAACTGACCAGGTAAAATGATAGTATATAAAATTCTTCAGTGTACTAATATACCCTAATCAAGTGACGTATATTCTAGCTATTTCTTACCAATTCAACATCAAGGGATACGACTAATAATGGTCTAACAATAACAAATGTCAAAGAGCATCTGATAAAATTACACTGCTAATAGTAACATTAATAAAAACCCTCATAGGATACTTAATCCAAAAAAATCTGTAAAATTTTTTATATGATGTAGAGAAATAAAATCAGAAGCAAAACAAGGACATCTACTACCACATTTATTTTAACTATTTTGTTATTTTTAAAGTTTAAAAGTTCTGGCCAATGGAGTAAAACTATAGATATAGAATGTAAATATTAAAAGGGAAGAAATATGTATAGAGACAGATGTTATGAACTTATGGTGATCATTTCCCAGTATATGTAAACATTGAATCGTTATGCTGTACATTTGAAACTAGTATATCTCCATTATATGTCAACAAATAACATTATGTAATAATAACATAGTATATAATATATATCACATTATATATAATAGAAACAAACAACAAGTCAAGGAGAAAATATTTACAATACATATAGCTGACAAAGGACTTGTATTTCAAATTTATTTTTTTTTAAACGTTTATTCATCTTTGAGAGACAGAGAGAGACAGAGCATGAGCGGGAAAGGGGCAGAGAGAGGGAGACACAGAATCTGAAGCAGTCTCCAGGCTCTGAGCTGTCAGCACAGAGCCCGACACGGGGCTCGAACTCATGAACCGAGAGATCACGGCCTGAGCCGAAGTCGGCCGCTCAACCAACTTAGCCACCCAGGCGCCCCCCCACCCCCGCCTTTTTCTTTTTAAACGAAGGACTTAATTTCAAATGGTAGAAGCCTTGCAGCTCAGTTACACCAACAACCCAATTTTTTAAAAAGACAAAGGATTTTAAAAGACAAATGGGATGTACATAAAAAGATGTTCAGCGTCATCAGAGAAAAGCAAATTAACACCACAGTGAGATGCCACTACATATCCAGCAGACTGGCTAAAATATGCTGGTAAGAACCCAGAATGACTGGAATTTCCATACATCTTTGGTGGGAATAGAAACTGGTACAACCTTTTCACAAGAAACTGTGAAACGACATTCCAAAGTTAATGACTTTATGACCTTACCATATGACCTGATCATATGGTACAACTTGGTTTTTTTTTTAAGTTTTATTTATATGAGGGGGTGGGGACAGAAATGAAGGGCAGAGAGGGAGAGAGAATCCCAAGCAGGCTCCACACTGTCAGCGCAGAGCCCGATATGGGGCTCAAACTCATGAACCCATGAGATCATGACCTGAGCTGAAATCAAGAGTCAGAGGCTTAACTGACTGAGCCACCCAGGGACCCCTCCACAACTTGGTTTTAATCCAAGAGAAATGAAAATATAAATCCATATAGTAACATACAGTATATGAATGTTCAGTGCAGCTTCATTCATAGTTCCTAAGAACTGGTAACAACCCAAATGTTCCATCAAAGAGTAAATAAATTATGGTATATCCATAGTATGGAACACTACCAAGCAACAAATAGGAACAAACTACCAAAATAAGCAAGATCATGGATGAATCCCAAAAATATGCAAAGCAAAAACATACCAGACAAAAAAAGAGTATGTTCTTTATAATTACAGGATATAAAGTCCAAATCAGGCAAAATTAAATTATACTAATTAAAGTCAATATAGTGGTTACCTTTGGAGGTTACTAATTGGAAATAGACACAAGGGACTTTCTTGGGGTGATGGAGTATTCTTTATCTTGCTTGTGATCATGGCTACATAGTTTTGACACAAAAATTTGTCGAAACTCAACTAATACACTGAATATGGTTGCATTTTATCATGTGATTACGACTAGAGAATGAAAATGTGGGAAGTAATGGAGTGGATAAGCAGGCATAGCAGGGAACTTTTACTTTTTATTTTACATGCCGTTGTATTGCTTTCATCTTTGCATATGATATGGTAAAAAAAAATCTTATTTTTAATGAAATCTTCACTAATGTTTCACTTAGGGTTTTTCTGTTTGTTCGTTCGTTTGTTTTGAGAGTAAATGAGCAGGGGAGGAGCAGAGGAAGAGGGGGAAGAGAGAGAATCACAAGCAGGCCCCAAGCCCAGCACAGAGCCTAACTGGGGGCTCGATCTCACGAACCGTGAGATGATGATCCAAGCTGAAATCAAGGGTTGGACACTTAACCGACTGAGCCACCCAGGTGCCCCTCACTTAGTTTTTCAGTTTTTAAAAAATCACACATACATTATCATTGGAGCAAAAGAGAAACCAAGACATAAATCTCTTATAAAAGACAGAAGAAAATTTGGTCACAGAAAAATAAAGACATGCAAGTCAGATTTTAAGAAAGATGTTTTCCTAAGGTTTAAGTAATTCTTGAGTTTAGTCTATTCTGTGTTTACCACATAATGGAGAAACTAACTGAAGTAAAAGATATACAGAGGCTTTTTCTATCAATTAGCAAATTTATTTACAACTTTATAATTATAAAATAATGACCACTGTAGAAAACGTCTAACAGTATAAAGAAAACAACTCCATATTTGGAACTCTTTCTTCCTGTTGTTTTTTCTTTTATTTTAAGGAGGAAAATCAGGATAAAACTTATACCATTTTATATTTTTTTCTCTGTGTAAATGATAGCATGAAAACTTCCTGTTTCATCATATAAACTCCCAAAACCATTTTTTCACGGACTGCATTGATCTGCCTTATGTCCACTGGAAGAATGAACTATATTTTAACCATTGGCCTATTTAGTACAATGAGAGCATGTCACCATTATAAATCATATCACAATAAATCTTTGTAAAACAATCTTTATGGTTCTTATTCATTTCCTTAGTAAAAATCCCTGGAGGTATACTTCTCAAGTCAAAGGATAAGGCTAGACTATCGATAAAGTACAAGCTGTACTCTGGAAAGCTACTGGTCACCAACTGTATTCCCTTAAGAGTGCATTCAGCAGCACTGAAGTTTTTAAAATTCTTTTTCCCTATTATAGGATATATATTGTAAGTGCAGTGAAGAAAATCCAGACACAGAAAAAAAAGAAACCAAAAATAAAAATCATCCAGAAATGTTTACTCTTAAGTCCTTGTTTCCCTGTGCATATGTAATTAAACTTCTATTGTACTGTATATGGTTTTATAATCTACTTTCCTCCCCTACTTAATGAGCATCTCCTCCTTGCCAAGGTGTCTCAAAATTAATTTTAATAACACTAGCCATTACTCAATCCATCTTTATCACTGACCACATAAACCATTTCCAAAATGTTAAAAGTAACATTGTTACAAAATGTATCTAAATCTTCTACCATTCTACTAGTAAATTACTTCTACTAGTAAATTACTATATCGGGAAAAACTCCTTGAAATATAGCCACACTGGATCATAGTATATGAAATTTAAGGCTTAATTCAGCTTTTACTTTTAAGATTCCAGGAGCAGTGTAAGAGAGTATCCTTATCCCCATATCTTTACCTACAATAGGTAACCTTTCATTGATCTTTGTCAATGGGTAATTTAAAAATGGCTTATTGGGGCGCCTGGGTGGCACAGTCGGGTTAAGCGTCCGACTTCAGCCAGGTCACGATCTCGCGGTCCGTGGGTTCGAGCCCCGCATCAGGCTCTGGGCTGATGGCTCCGAGCCTGGAGCCTGTTTCCGATTCTGTGTCTCCCTCTCTCTCTGCCCCTCCCCCGTTCATGCTCTGTCTCTCTCTGTCCCAAAAATAAATAAACGTTGAAAAAAAAAAATTAAAAAGAAAATAAATAAAAATAAAAAAATAAAAATAAAAATGGCTTATTTAGCACCCCCCCTTTTTTTGCTACTCAGAGATAATTTAAAACATTTACTACATTTTGGTTCTTAATTGCTCATCATATTGCCATTTTTTTCTTTTAGCATATAAGAACTGTTGGATCATTAGCATATTTTTTAAAAATATATTCAATTCTGACATGCCTCTAATGTAAACTATTAAATTGCTAATTTGGGTAAAAATTTCTTGAAAAGCATTTATGTACATCTAGGTTATTTTCCCTATTTCTGAGATTCCCATCAAGCTTTGTCTTGTTTCTATCCTTTCCACGCTTTCAGGAGGAAAAAAAAAATATGTATATCACTGTCCTCAATTTTTGATGCTTCATTTGTGCTCTAGATTCAATCTTCCACTTTATCAAAGGTCCTTGCCATCAACAGTACCTTCCTTCTCTGGTGTATTTCCTATCATACTAGCTCTTCTTCAGCATATAAGTAAGAATTTTTAATTTTAAAACACATGTACCCCCGGGGCACCTGGGTGGCTCAGTCAGTTCATGATTTCACAGTTCAGTTCGTGAGTTCAAGCCCTGTATTGGGCTCACAGCTATCAGTGCAGAGATCCCTTGGATCCTCTGTGCCAATGAGTAAGTATTAGGATTTTCACCCTTGGATTACTTAACCAATCTAACATATGTGACTCTGCTCAATACTCAACATTTCCTGAAGTTCTCTTCTACTGGTTTCTGCAATACACGGTTTTTGTCTCTAGCTCTCCGGTGAGTTCTCTTGGGTCATTTTGTTCCTTTTCTTCTGCCTATCCTCTTTTAAACGGCAGCCTTCCAGAATTCCATCTTGAGCCATGTTGACCTCCTCCACATGGGTAAGCCTCATCTACACAAGCTACCCTCAACAATCACGTATTATTTTAAATTCCCCAATCTACCTCTTCTCCCAGATCACTTTCCTACGCTACTTTTCAAGTTATAAATAGGGATAACACAGAGCTGCCCCTGAAACACCTCAAACACAATAGGTACAGAGCTGAACTCCTTATAAAATCAAGTTGACTGGCATAATTACTAGCAATGTGAATCAAGAGGCATAAAAATAGTAATCCATTTTTAAGCTAATAACCTAAAGTCACCCATCCCATTCACACCCCCACCAGCAAAGTCCCAGTAGGGAGCCTAGCATTCCACTCTCAAGGCTATAAAGGCCCCATTAGGATGATGTTAGAGTATGTCAAGCAGGGAGCCAGGGCTTTCGTCCCTGCCAGTCAGTAATGAACGTCTCTCCCTGAACAGTTCCAATGGAGATTATGTGGGGAAGCCTGGACTCTCACCTAGGAGTAATATGTAATGCCCCCCCCCCCCCGCCCCAACCAAGGTTTCCATGGAGGCTCAATCTCTACCTGGCAGTAATGAGGCAGCACCTCCACCTTCCTTTTCCTGCCAGAGTAGTATAAAAAAAAAGTCAGCTAAAATAAATGGTTTGAGTAAGATCCAAAGACTCAGAACAAAGTATAAAAACATATAAGATTTCAATTAGAAAATGCAAAAACTGTCATGATGAGCACTGGGTGTTGTACGGAAGTGATGAATCACTGAATTCTACTCCTGAAACCAATACTGCATTATGTACTAACTAACTAGAATTTAAATAAAAATTTGGGGGAAAAAATCAAAATCCAGGAAGATCTCAAACAGAATGACAAAAATAACCAAAAGAACCAACATCAAGATGACAGAGATGTTAGAATCATCTGATGAAGACATTAAGGCAGACGGTCTTGATAAAATATTCAAGAATGTTTGGAATAAATGGGGGAAAAGTCTCAGAAATCAAAGTCTCAACAAACAAATATGCTTTAAAGAACCAAATGAGAACTTAAACTGGAAAAAAAACAATAACCAGAAAAAAAGTTCAGAGAAAGGTCTAAACAGCAGAATGGAAGAAGAAATATTCAATGGACTGAAAGATAGAAAAACAGAAACTACCCAATCTGAAAAACTGAGAGATTGGGGGGAAAAATGGGGGGGTTGAGCCTCACAGCCCCAAGGGACTATAACAAAAGATCTAATACTCACATTATCGGAATCCCGGAAAAGAGAGGACAGAGAGGGGCTGAGAAAATACTTGAAGAAATAATAGCTAAAAACTTCTCAATGTGGCAAGACAAAAACCTACAGTGAAGCAGCTGAGCAAACCCTATAAAGGAAAAAACACAAAGAAATCCATACCAAGACACATAATAATTAAACCTCTAAAAACTAAAGAAAAAGTCTTAAAAAGGCAGAGAAAACACCTTACCTATAGGGAGAAAAACAATTAGAATGTCTACAGATGGCTCATCAGAAACTATGGAGACCAGAAGTGACACAATTTTTTAGATGCTAACCAAAAAGGACTATCAACCCAGAATCCCATATCCAGGAAAAAAGTTGCCTCCAGGAATGAAAATAAAGCAAATAAAAGTGACTATATCACCAGCAGACTTAACTCTAAAAGAATGGCCAAAGAGGTTCTCTAAACAGGAGGGAAACAAAGAAGGAATCTCAGGAAGGAAGGAAGGATGGATGAATGGATGGATGGATGGACACAGCAAAAATATGGATAAGTAGGACAGACTTGCCTTCTCTTCAGTTTTCTATAATACGCTTGTAAGTTGAAGAAAAATTATAATACTGTTTGATGTGTTTCAATATGTATGTAAAGGAAAGCCTGAAAATAATTATAAGCAGGAGAGAGGGAGTAAAGAGACATAAAGGGAAGTAGGTTTTTATACTTCACTCAAACTGGCAAAATGAAGGGGCGGACTGGGTGGCTTAGTCAGTTGAGCACCCAGGTCTTGGTTTTGCCTTGGGTCATGATCTCAGGTTTCTGGAGATAGAGCCCTGCGTCATCAGGCTCTGCATTGAGGGCGTCATCGGGCTCTGCATTGGGATTCTCTCTCTCTCTCTCTCTCTCTCTCTCACTCTGTCTTTACCTCTCCTCCCCCTCTCCCACTCACAATCTTTCTCTCAAAATAAATATTAAAAAAAATAAAACTGGTAAAATGACAATACCAGTTGACTACAATAGTAGATGGAGATGGTAACAGCACTTGAGGGATTTTAGCTTTTTTGTGGGTGTTCTAGGTATAATAGGCTAAAATCCCACAGGTACTATTTTCCATCTCCATTATATTGATGAGGAAATTAAAGCTCCAAGTTGAGAAAATACACAGACAGTTGTTAAGTAGCAGATGAGACTCAATCCCATAGTTACCTGGCTCCAAATCCAGACTTCTTTTTCACTACATTAAAAAAGGGTTCTTCGAATTAAATCTTCATTTAAAAATGTGGGTGGTGGGGGCGGTAGAGGGGGTCCATTAACCTCTAACTGAAATTTAGCATTTAATTTCCTTCAATAAACCACTGTAGCAGTACCTGTGACGGTCACCAAAAAAAAAAAATCACAGATATTTCATGTAACAGTTATTGCAGGCAAATCAGGTTAGCATTTATACTCAACACCAGTTAAAAAAGGAAAACTTTTGTTTTTAATATTTCAATAACTAGACTTAAATGTAATTGGTTTCCTTTATAAACCTAGATACTTTATTTTATACATTCAAAAAACTGTATTCTGAGGAGTTCATACGTTTCACCAGACTGCCAAAAGAGTTCTTTGTACAAAAAAGGGTGAGGAACCCCTGCGTGTAGAACATTTCCCAAATTTGATTTCAAAAATCTTAATGGACCACAGCTTCCACTTGCCACTGGAATGGGTAGAACGGCTCTGTTTGAGGAGATGCCAAGGAAAGAAAACCTTTAAAGTCAAACTATGTCAAAAGCAAAACACTTTTTCAAGTTCTCAAAAATCAATACCGTAAAAGTCTAGTCCTTAGATGACATTCAGAATCTATCAAAAAAAAATCACCAAGAAACCCCCAGCATACACCATGAATTCATATGTGGTAATCTTCAAAAAAAGGAGATAATTCAAACCTCTAAACTCAGGAACAAGGTCATTAATTCCACCTTCCCCAACCTTCAACCTTTTACCCACCCCAGCCCACCCACTTCCTCTTAAACTCACACAGTAATCTATATAAATCTAAAGGTGCCCTTAAATCACGTTTTCAATCAATCTCTTTGTTGAGAATTAGCAACATTCCAGTATACATACTTTCACGAAGAACACAGAGTTCCTCTTCTCTCTCCCATCTTACCTCTCCAAAAAGCAAAAGTATCCAAATAAAGGCAAAACTTTTTAGATGAATAACCACCAAGTGCATTTTTTCTAATCCCATGATCATCCAAACTTGGAAATAAGATTCCTTTCATTCACAAAGCCACCAAAAGGGTAACACATTTTGAATAAATAATCCTACCCGTCCCCCTAAAAAAATTATCAACTCTTGATGAAACATGCCCTCAGCCCAAAAGTTACCCACTTTAGAAATGAGCAAAAATGTCGAGAGTATAGTGCAAAGCACTGGCCTAGTATATGGTACTCTAGATTTTCTTTTAATCCTGGGTCACACCTACCTAAAACCACATTATGTGAGCATTCATTTTGTGCATCTACAAATAGTATTAAGAAATTTGTGATGGGAAAAGTTAAAGGTATCACTTCTTCATACAGGAAATTTACGGCAAAATTAATCATCAGTTCCTGTAACCAAGATGAAATCAGAGGCAGTGCTTTGGAGAAAGCTACAATAACAGTATATAGTAATTTTAGAAGCAAATCAAAACACACGTATACACACACATCCACACAAAACAACTTTGCTCACAAGTTCAAATATGAACTTTTTGTTGTAATAAAAATTGTACTCAATTTTTATTTGCTGTTTGAACAGTCAGGGAAAAAAAATAAAAAGTTTCCCACCCTGAAGGAAAACCCCTAAAGAACACACTTGTGTCTTGTCAACCAAGTCGTGATACCTTGAACATCATATGAAAAGCTAAGAGTTTCCATTTGACTACATTGTTGTTCTTCATTAACCATAAAATAACTCGGAAAATGTTTTATGAAGAAAAAAATATTAAAAATATGTATGCATACCTACCTCCCAACTTAGGAAATAAAAAATTAGCAACAATTCTCGACCCTTATATGTCTCTCGAAAGTCATATTCTCCCATCTTCCTCATCCCCACCCCAAGAGGTGATCGATCCGTACTTAAATCTGTTGTTTGTCATTCTCGTGCGTGATCTATCCATACAGTGAATACCTCAGCTTTCTTATGCTGCATTTTAGAGAGGATGCCATTACAAACCTTAGTCCCTCCACTAGCTTCCAACAGTGCCCTCTTCATCAACAGCTCTAGTAGAAACCCATCAAGTCATCAAGTGTGCTTCTGAGGAAATCTCATTCACTGATCCCACCCCTATTCAGTGCTCCCTCCAGATCCATACTGGTAACAGGTAGCAGAATTCCATCCATTAAATGAGATTATATCACTCCTTTCAGTTCCCCTCTAGTAAGTGCTGGCATTTTTTTTAAATGTTTACTTATTTTTGAGAAAGAAAGCGACAGAGAGAGAGAGAGAGAGAGAGAGAGAGCGCGCGCGCGCGCGCACAAGTGGGGGAGGGAGGGAGAAAGGGGGACAGAGGATCCAAAGTGGGCTCTGTGCCCCCCAACAGCAGCAAGCCCTATGCAGGGCTCCAACTCACGAACTGTGAGATCATGACCCAAGCTGAAGTCAGATGCTCAACCAACTTAGCCACCCAGGTGCCCCAGTGTTGGGGGTTTTATTCCAATATAACATTCATAGGCTGTAGTAAGACGATTATTGTATTTTAGGAGTTGGGAAACCCAATCTCAGCTTCCCTGCTTACTTGGTATAGGACCGTGGGCAAATAGCTGCTTCCCAAGCCCCCATCTCCTCTTCTACAAGATGGAAATAACAATGACCATGATCACCACCTTGCAATCATAAAGGGTTATTGCTGGTATTAAAAGGAAACCATATACACAAAAGTTCCCTGAATGCTCAAGTGCAAAACATCATAAAAGGTAAGTTCTAGTTAGTATAAAAATTCTTTTTTTTTAATTTTTTTAATGTTTTTTATTTATTTTTGAGACAGAGAGAAAAGACAGACCATGAGCAGGGGAGGGGCAGAGAGAGAGGGAGACACAGAATCGGAAGCAGGCTCCAGGCTCTGAGCTGTCAGTACAGAGCCCGATGTGGGGCTCCAACTCACGAACTTTGAGATCATGACCTGAGCCAAAGTCGGATGCTCAACCGACTGAGCCATCCAGGCGCCCCAGTATAAAAATTCTTAAGAATTATTTTTAAAAAGTTAAGATGTGGCCAAGCAATTTTTGTAATTCATTAAATAACCTAATGCTTTTACTGCAGAATTTTAAAGTATTAACAACGCTAAAATAACAGGACTCTTCCAGTCTGTTTAAAATGAAATTGACTTCTACAACTAAATAATTTGTTCTAAACTCTACAATGAATCAAGATTCTTTTTATTTATTTATTTTTTTGAGAGGACGAGAGAGCACGAGCTGGGGAGGGACAGAGAGAGAGAAAGAGAGAGAATCCCAAGCCAACTCCGACATGGGGCTTGAACTCACGAATCATGAGATCATAACCTAAGTCACAATCAAGAGTGGCTGCTTAACCGACTGAGCCACCCAAGTGCCCCAAGATTCTCACTTCTTTAAAAACTATGATATAATGATTAGAAATTCTATGAAACCCTGCAAAAAAGTTACCCATAAACCATGTTTTTAAAGGTAATAAACACAACTAGACTGAATAGGGTTTTTTTCTTCTATTCCTTTTTAAGCAATTTAGAAAACTCCATGGGATGACAGGATTTATTGATTGTGCAGGAATGAGTTCTCCACTCCATGAAAAAAGAAAAGCACACTTTGTCTTCCACGTTGGAAAGAGGAATTACCAATCCAAGTGTGAAGAGTATCATGGCCCCAGTCAAAGATCAGTTCTATTATAAGCCAAAGCAGTGAGACATTTATATACTGTACAGGAAGTATGAAGACAACTTTTTAAAAATCTTAGGGAAAAAATGCCAAACAAGATAAAACAACCTAACTGGAAACACACACACACACACACACACACACACACACACACACTCCTAAACTTATGTGCCATAGGACTGTAGAATCTAAAAGGACCTTAGAATATGATCTATTTCAGAACCTTCATTTTACAGATGAAGAAACCAAGGCCAACAAAATATAGATCCTTTCACCAAATAAAATGTGGTATAACTGGGGCTCTGCCCTTAAAAACCTGTGAGTACAATTCAAGCATTCTTTGAGGATAAAAAAAAAAAAAAAAAAAAAAACTTGTCACAAAATGCAAATTAGAGACAGCGAGTATAAGAAAGAAAGAAGGAAACTAGGAAAGGAGGGAAAGAAGAAAGGACAAGAGGTTGAGCAATGAGAAAGAAGACACAACCCTAAAAGCTCAAAAGTAGTTATTAACCTGGCCTCAGTATCTCTACCCACAAGATAACTTATTACAAAGGGAACAGTCATCACTTCTCAGTGGTTAACAGAGTGGTCCAATTCTACACCAGTATTGGGAAAAATAGACATGTGCCTCCCTAATATAAGGTCTGTACTGGAGGAAGACTCTTCTTTTGTGATAGTTCTGCCGAAACTACCTAATTTGCTTCTAATGATAAGAAAACATCAGACAACCCAAATTGTGGAATGTTTTACAAATAACTTTAAGACTAAAAAGACATTAAAAATAAGTACAATGTTCAAACCTGGATTGGATCCTAGACCAAAAAGATTTTCTTTTGCTATGCTATAGAAGACATTATTGGAACAACTAAGTTTCAATAATCTAAGTTAAAAGTATTACAACTTCCTGACTTTGGTAACTGTACTAAGATCATATTAAAGACTCTCTTTTTTGTTCTTCAGAACAGTAAAGGGACATTACTTCCACAACTTACTCTCAGAAAGTTCATCAAAAATATGTACAGGATTCAGTGGAGGCACATGGGAGGGGCACCTACTCCAATCTGGATATTCCCTGGGGAAAGGCTTGCTGGAGATGAACCCTGAGTCACATCTAGAAAGATGACTAAGAATTAGTCAGATAAAACGGCATACTTGGTAAAGCACAGAGCTTCAAAAGAGTCATGGATGTGCATTTCACACAGATTGTGACTAAGCATGATCAGACTGTGCTTCTCCAGGAGCAATGGGCTGTGTGAGAGCAGGAATTTCAAACAGGATGGGCAGGCGTCTGGAGGTTGCCAGGTCTGGGGAGAGCAGAAGCTAGGGCAGCATGTGCAGGAGTAATGGGACATCGATCACAAGGAAGCAGGGGAACAGAGAGGGAAGCAAGGCAATACTTTAAACAAAACCTCACTCACTATGCAATCTCAGCTCTCCTAATTTCAACTAAATGGAAAATGTTTCATGAACTTAACTTTAAAAGAAGAAAAAAAGAAGAAAAGAAACACAACTGAGACAAAAACGTCATTATTAAGGTAACTCATTAAATAAAAAGTGGTTTTTGGGGGCAAGGTAGTATAGTGTAGCCCTTAGCACCTGTAAGGTGCTTTGTAATCAGAAAATAAAGGTTCAAGTCCCATCTGAGCCATTATTGTGGGATCCTGAGCAACATATTTAACCACTGAGCCTCAGTCTCTATAGCTGTAAAAAAAGACATAATAAATCATAAAGATTAAATGAGGCAATATTGATAAAGTTTTTAGCATGATGTCTAATACACAGATATGTTCAATATATATTAATCATCATTGATTCAAAATATTCTTCACAGGTCCTTGTTCCTTATTAAATAGCAAAACAAACAGGTGCCTGGTTGGCTCAGTCAGTGGAGCATACAACTCTTGATCTTACGATTGTGAGTTCAAGCCCCACTATGGGTGTAGAGATTACTTAAAAAATAAGATCTTTGGGGCTCCTGGGTGGCTCAATTGGTTAAGCGTCCGACTTCTGCACAGGTTATGATCTCACAGTCCGCGAGTTTGAGCCCCACATCGGGCTCTGTGCTGACAGCTCAGAGCCTGGAGCCTGCTTCTGATTCTGTCTCCCTCTCTCTCTGCCCCTCCCCCACTCATGCTGTCTCTCTCTGTCAAAAATAAATAAACATTAAAAAAAATAAGATCTTTAAGAAAAAAAATTTGAAATTAGTATTGTAATTCAGTTACAACATAAGATAGTAAAATGAAGTCCAACCACTGTATCAAAAACACAAAGTAAAGTCTACCTATAAAAGTACTACACAAGCTTTATAAACCATATTATGGCTTTCCATCTTATAATTCTGTTGAAACTTATTAATACAAACTCAAGGTTAAAATAGGAAATTAGAAGATGCCAGTTTCATATCCAAATACCAACTATTTATTTGGGGACGTTACGTTGGGTGCCCTTTTCAATGTTAACTACTTAACCTGTACAAACATTTCACAACTGCAACTTTAATTAACAACAAAAAATTATAAATATGACAAGGCTTATAAATCACTCATAATCCATTTTAGCGCCATTCTAACTAAGTAGCTATGGATAGGAATAAAAGTGAAGAAAAGTCATTAAAGTAATTAGTAGGACCCATTTTAAGCAATAGAGTATAGAATATTACACGGGGTTCCACTTAAAAAAAAAATAAAAGGAATGTGGGGTATTTTGTGACAGGCCAGTAAGACAGCTGGAACAAAGCTGTTGGAGCAACAGCTGTGCACCATGTACTGTTCATCTAAAACCACAAACTAAAGTAACCCATGTCAGACAACTTCATTTGACTAATCAGCTCTGCCAATGGCTACTTCCTGAAACTGTCTGCTACAAAGAAATCTAAGTAAATACGTAATTTGCAATTAAGAAAGGAGAAACAATAAACAAAATCAGTCTGTGTCTTTAACAGAAAATTAAAACCCAAGAATCACAATCTAACATTATAACAAAACTTTCCATACTATTTTAACACCTGCTAAAATTATGATCACCTATCAGATTTTCTAATGGTAAGAAAATAATCCCAAAACCCAACATTTGATGAAGTCTGAATTGCTGATACATAATCTCACCAATTTCTACTCCATTCTTAACGCTCAGCTAAATGTAAAGTTTTTGACCATATAACACTGCAGTGATACGAAGCTGTTAACATTAAGTAACTTGATAATTGAGAAGTAGCTAATTCAAACCAAGGATTGGCATGGAAATTCCATGCCAATATGTGAAAATAATTCGGGTAGTACTCAAGCTATTGTAACCATTCATTTAAACATCTGCAAGTTAAATTATCACAGACCAAGTCCACTGTTTTATACTTTATCTGCATTTTTTTATTCCCAAAACCCATGAACCCTTCTCTAAACTTAAATTCACTCTGAGTTCGAACAAGATCCACATCTGTGTATGCTTGCACACATGCATACACACGCTTAAGGCAAATTTCCCCACCTTACTGACACACCTTAATTTCAGAGACAAAAGGGACAAAAATTACAAATTTCATAGTCACGCAACTTTTCCACAAGATTTCTAAAACTTAAATGTTATACCTATCACAAAACTTCCTTTGCAGTTTGACTCAACTATGTGCTTACTATTCTTTTCCTCTCAGCTAACAAATTGCTGACTGTTGTAATCTCAACCACATGTCATCATTTAACCAAAAGCAAGGCATTAAAAGAAAACCCACCAGGAAACAAGACAAAAGTAATAAATCTTTTAAGACCTTACTCTCAGGCTGTTTTACATTTCCTGAGTCAGAATTTCCAGAAAGAAATTACAATAGGACTATCTTCTCTAAAGACTATTTTCAGAAAAAACTGAATGCTATGGATCAACTACTAAAACTTCTAACACAAGATTCATTCAAATGTACACGTTACTACGTTACTACGTTACTACGTTACTACGTATAGGTTATCTTTTAATTACAAAGAAACTCTGAAATCCAAAGTGAAGAACAGTTCGGTTCTTTGTCTTCTTGAGTAACCAGCAGCTATGGAACCAGAATAGACACAACTCATCTTTCTTAAGACCACTTTCTTTTCCCAACGATTTACTATTTCCTGTTCAAGACCTAATACTAACAATTAATAAATATTAACATATTTTGCTACATGATTACTTCTATGTAACATAAGTATCCTTGGTCTATGACTCTCAAAATCTAAAGTATAAAATGTACAAACAAATACAACTAAGGGGCAGACATTCGGGCAAAATATTCCAAATCTATAAAATCCTTTACTGAAATACTTGTTCTACTTGTAAACATTGTAGTGTTTACAGGGCTTAAAATAACAGTGCCAAAGTGAATCAAACACAGAATGGTTATCTTGTCCAAAGCCACAGTCATATATAGGCTAAACCAAGATCTACATAAATGTCTTGACTCACAAAAAGGATTCTTTGCACTACCTCAAACTGTCTTTTCTCAGATAAGCAGCATGAATTTTTTCAGGTCTAGGAAATCTTTTTAAAAAAACAAAAACATGGCAGCTGTTGTGGTTAATGTCACAGACTACATATGACTATGACAAAAGCAACCACAAGGAATAAGTTTCAAAGAAACAAACTCTACTTTTAAAATAATTTCTACATTTATACTCTCAATGCATGGTAAATAAAGCAATAAAAATAAACTCAAGTAAGCCTGCATAAATAAAAATTAAAAACAAAGAAAATATAAAAATAAAAAGGATAAAAATGTATTTATCTAGATTACTTCACAAATACATAATCAAATTACACAATAAATGTGAATGGGCTGAATTCCCTACCAAAAGACAAAGACCCTCAGATTTGACTTTTAAAGATCACATTAAATACTGTTCACAAAAGCTTACTACAAAATAACCAAAAAAGAAATGTAAAATATCAATGAAGTAAATGCATACAAACAGAAAGCAGAACGGCAATGTAGTATCACAGGATCAAAATCAAGGTTAAACTCCACACAAGACTAATACTACTGAATTTTAATACAAAGATTCAAGCATAACATTTTATATATAAAATTATAACATCAAAATAAAGCAAAATAAGACACTCAAGGAAACTTAAAACACAGTCTTCATGGGATATTTAATGAATGTATTTCAGAGTTTCACATTAAATAGGTAACAAAAAAACAGAAGCTATAAAAGATCTGAATATAATCAACAAATTCCATTATAATAGATTTGAACAAAACTTTGTACCTTAGAAGCTACAAATGAATACTCATTCTTCTCTTGTGTTCTTAAAATATTTACAAATATTAATAGTATTTGGCCACTAAAAATTCTTAATGTTCCAAAACACAGAGAATTTATAGGTCACATTCTTTGACCACAGCCTAACAAAGCTAGAAATCCACAGAAGGATCCACTCAACCCTTCCCCAAATGTGTATCTTAAAAATTAAGGAGACATCCAAACAAATGAAATTTATCTAAGAATACAAAGTACAAGATTTCATATCAAAGGAAGCAATGCAAAATCAGTCTTACAGTGCCTTTCCACAAGTCATTAAGGGCACTACAAACATCCTAGAAAACCTCTCACTACAATTTCTTTAAAATGCCATGTAAATAACCTAAAGTACTACTGTAAAACGTAGATGGCAAAAAAAAAAAAAAAATTAAAAAAAAAAAAATGGGGCGCCTGGGTGGCGCAGTCGGTTAAGCGTCCGACTTCAGCCAGGTCACGATCTCACGGTCTGTGAGTTCGAGCCCCGCGTCAGGCTCTGGGCTGATGGCTCCGAGCCTGGAGCCTGTTTCCGATTCTGTGTCTCCCTCTCTCTCTGCCCCTCCCCCGTTCATGCTCTGTCTCTCTCTGTCCCAAAAATAAATAAAAAACATTGAAAAAAAAATTAAAAAATAAAAATAAAAATAAAAAAATAAAAAAGTAGATGGCAATCTCATTTAAAAAAAAACCAAGGAAAAAGAACAAAAAAGTTTATGAAATCATGAAAAGACATCTATACAATATCAAATAAGCACACTTCAGATCACAAACATACACACACATGCTAAAGAAAGGACTTCTTTTGCTTCTAAGCCATTCCAATTTCTATACCTACAGCAAGAAAAACCTTTGCCTTGATCTTCATCTTACAGCATCTCACACTCACTGTCTCCCCAGCTTCTTCCATGTGCCTCAGTGCAGAAAGCTTAATCTTGCAGGGTAAATAAATCTGAAAACTATCCCTTTTAACCACCTCTAACTCTCCAAAATGACACCTCTCAGCCAAAACCCCAAATATGACTGAATTAACAGAATTTCACATTTGTTGAAATCCTGCTGATACTCCAAAAATTAAAGCCCCCTGGAATCAACCTGCCCTTCAGCATCAAAAAGGTTGAGAATCCAAGGGCCCCACAGTAATTCTGAAGGATGGCCAGTTCTTTACCTCCAACACCAGGAATGGCTAAAAGCAACTCTTCATGGGACGATACATTTTTAAAAACATACTCTACTACACAGGGAAAAACGTCTCCCCCTGGAAGGAGTTATTTCCTTAAATAGCACCAAACTTTAGAAAATAGCAGTTTTGTGGCCTTAAGAAAAAAAAAAAAGAACATTACCACTGGTTAATATCAGACTGAGATATCAAGGGCATTAAATCAGTTTGAGACAGTAATTAGATTTCACATCCAGAAAACTACATCAATGATACAGAAGGCAATTTGGCAAATTTTCCTAGAATAAAGACTATCTTCTTTTTTGCTGATTAACTTAACACAGTATGGTATAATGATTGCAGAGAATCGATGCATAAATAATAAGTATTTCATGAGATGATTGAGAAAATGAATTCAAAAATGAAGAAAACCTTCCAAGACCTGAGATGAGAGCGTTTCATCATTTCCCAGGGAAACCTAGTGAACAGAGAAAAAGTTCTACCCATATCCTGATAAATGTTTCCATTTCCAGTGATAAGCAAAGGCTACAAGCATGCAAGCAGAAAATAATTATTCCTGCAGGACAGAAATGGGAGGCCCACCAGCCAAATAAAGGTCAAGAATCAGAAAACAAAGATACACCCCCACTGTTGTAGTACAAAAACGCTGGGGGCCCAACAATTTTATGTCCAGCCAAATCATCACTTACCATGCAAAAGTAAATATAACCTTGGCTATCTTTACAGTAAAAAGTGATACCTGAAAGTATTCTCCAAATCACATTTCAAAATAAAGACTAGCTGTTGATAAAGACTACCTGTAAGCACTGACACCAGTGAGAATGACACAAGTGGCAAATAAAAGCAATGACCCTTCATAGGAAAAAGATTAATACCATTACTATTTACTATTATAGTAGCAAAACAGAATGTAAAAGACAAAAAACGATCTTTTAAAAACACTGCAACACACACTTGGTTGCTTTAAATAAGGACACTAAATTTATGAAAGATATGGGTGGAAACAGCAAACAAAACTTCTAACTTCCTCACTTCCCATAACTGGGAATAAAACAGTATTATTCTAATTTTCTAATTAAAAATGTTTATGAATAATTTTAAGGTAAATCTGAGTAAAAAAAGATAGAAGATATACAGCAAAATACAAGATTAGTACAAAGGGAGGTCATTATGCTAAAGATCATGACCAAAATCTGTACTGACCTAACAAATTTTTCAACCTTTCCCTCAAGATACCTGCCTACAAAATTAGACAGAAATTTTCTCCTTAAACAGAACAAGTCAATCCCCTTTTGCCTCAACTTGGTTTCTTTAGGCTTAATTTCACTCCATGCCGAGCTAGACTGATTATGAAGACCAGATTTTGTTAACATAACTAAATAGAACAAACTCTGCTTATTATCATTACCTAAATAAAGCAACATCAGAGGTTTTAATTTTGATCACTTGGCCAAGGTGACGTCAGCCAGGTTTCCTCACTGTGGTTATTTTCCCTCGATAATTAATACCTTATGGGCAGATACTTTGAGACTATGTTAATATCCAGCTACTCTCAAACCCACCAGTTTTAACATCTATTTATGATTCTGACTTGAATCAACTGTTATACTGCCAAATAGTGATTTTCTAATTCCACCACCTCCTCTAAGCATATTAGAATTCTACCATAAGAACTTTCCTTCCTCCTTCATTTATTTATCCCTATGGATTCACAGATTCTTACTTTATGGACGATAATCAATTAGTATCATTATTCGATGGCCTATATTGTCCCAGAGTTAGCCAATGGGAGTTCTTTGGGTTGGCTGTGTCTCTTTGACATGTCACCATTGTTTTGTCTTTTGAGCACTATCTTACTTTCTGGCACTACAAGATGTTCCTAGCTCATCTTCTATTCTCTGCTCTAGGCCTGGGATTAGTCACTTCCCCAAGTTTCCTTCTAGTAAAGAAGGGTATTTAGAAACCAAGATCTGGCTCTAGGTATTCTCACTGCTAATAAGAAGTCACGATTTCTATATACTCTCAGCATACAGAGCTGAAAAAAAAAAATGCAGATATGTGCATGTGTATCCACACACATCTTTTTCTGCATCTATAATTTTTAAACCATGAATTTGTGACAACATCTTCAATTCCAAGCAAGCATCTGAGTTGAGGCTAGCCTTCCCCCTTTCCACATTTAAAACTCCCTTCACCAACAATGAGAAAGTTGGCTCCCATTTTCTACAACATATTTACCTATTTGCTTAATCCTAGTATAGAAAATTGTTTCAGAACTGAAAAGCCATGTTCCTCTCTCTCTCTTCTCACACACACACACACACACAGCCTATTAACTAGAGTTCAATGTTTGCTTCAAGTTCTTTTTGTCTTTATCCTGAGGACATAGTCCAAACACCCAGTTCAAAAGTTAGTTTTTTTCTTTCCCCCCTTCAGTGTAGTTATCTTACTCATTTGAAATAAGGTTCAGTTCATTTATTTCCTTTATTTTTTTTTAAGTTTATTATTTTGAAAGAGAGAGAGCAAGCGAGGGAGGTGCAAAGAGAGGGGGAGAGAGAATCCCAAGCAGGCTCCACGCTGTGAGCACAGAGCTGGATGTGGGGCTTGAACTGATGAACCATGAGGTCATGACCTAAGCTGAAATCAAGAGTTAGCTTCTTAACCCACCAAGCCACCCAGGCGACCCTAGTTCATTTATTTGTTTGTACTCCACCTGAGGGTGGTTTTTTCTTCACCACTTGATTGTACTCGTGTTTGCTGTTTATGGACTAAGTATGTGAAACATTAAACATGGTTCCAAAAGTCAGAAAGTATCCTCAGAAAGGTTACCAACCCCATTCTTTCTACCCCTTCCCCCTCATTCCTACCCACCCTCTCTGGCTAACCAATAATCTCATTAATCTCTGATTTATCCATTCTGTGTTTTTGTCCCAATAAGCAAAAACATATGTATTTTCTTATTTCCCCTTCTTTCTTACACAAAATGCAGTATACTGCACATTATGCAATAGGTATTTTGCACTTTGTTTTTTTCACTGAACAATTTATCCTGGAAGGCCCTTCACATCAGTTCATAGAAATCTTTATTTTTTTTTTTACAGCTACATAATGCTCCACACGTACCATATTTTATTCAATCCCTCTCCTATTCTGTAAGTGTTTCCAATTTCTTCAATTACAAACAATGCTGTGACCTCATGCGTGTGTATTTTAAGGGTAAATTTCTAGATCTGGAGTCAAAAGGTTAAGCACAGATAGAATCAAATCTACATCTATTTTACGTCTCCTGATATAATGCACTAAGAAGAATTCATTATTTCTGTGTTGTTCCTCCCCCCCAAATGCAGAACCTGAATTTAACAATGAAGAAACAAACCCTAGCTAGCTATGTTAAATGTTACTTAAAAGGAAATAATTGGATTATATGGACATTTTCAATTGTAGAAAAATGTGTTGCTGGGAAAAAAAAAAGAAAAAAACCGTAATCAAGGAACTCTACAAATAAGATACACGCTTCAAAAATATCAATGTCCTAAAATACAAAGACTAAAGAACAGTTCCAAATTAAAGAAGATATGGAAACTGAATGCAATGCTTAATCTGAGATATTCTTTTGCTATAAAGGGCATTATTGGGACAATTGGCAAAATCTGAAAAAGCTCTACATGTTAGATTACTAATATATCAATGTTAATTTCTGATTTTGGTTATATATCTTGTTTATATAAGCAAATGCTCATTTTTTAGGAAATATACATGGAGATACTTAAAAATAAGTGGTCACTGTCTTCAACTTACACTTAAATGATTTTTAAAAAGCATATATGGGGAAAAGGATAAAACAAATATGGTAAAATGTTAGCATTTGGAAAATCTGGGTAAAGTTTTTTTTAAAAAGCAACACTGAATATTACTTTGACATTTATATTCATACTTCTAGTACTGAACATGTACTTACTTGTATACAAAGCTCTTTCTCCTAGAAAAAACATCACCATATGAGGCGGCAAGATAAGTTGGCTGGCAATATTAAACTCCTAATGTATACAAACAACAAATTCTGTGACTATAATATTTCTAATTAAACTATGATTTAATGCATGTAACCAATAAACAATCACAGCGCTTTTATACAACACTAAAAATAAAATATAATTTATAGGGTGACAAGGAACTCAGTCTAATTATGTCTCCAGTAGCACAATTTTAGACAACTTACATTTCTTTGCTTCTTTCAGAACCACACAGAAAATACGTGAATATATAAATCTTTGTCTTTTTCACAAAAGCCTGAGAGACATTTCTCTTGGCAAAGTAGAAATAAATCAAAGGCCTACCAAGGACATTACTTTAAGTTTCAATCCCAAACACAGACTCAGCAGCTCTATCTATCCAAAGTAATTCAAGATCAAGGCCTTGCCAGTAGATTCACTATTAACTAACATTGTCTACCAGCAGAATGAAAGTCTTTTACTCATTATCACTTTTCAGTAAGAAGGGCACAAAAGAACTAATACTCTAAACACGCTTCTATTTTTCCTAACAGAAAGGAAGGAAGGAAGGAAGGAAGGAAGGAAGGAAGGAAGGAAGGAAGGGAGGGAGGGAGGGAGGGAGGGAGGGAGGAAGAAAGAAAAAGAAAGAAAGAAAGAAAGAAAGAAAGAAAGAAAGAAAGAAAGAAAGAAAGGTTCACATTGCATCACAAAATTTCAATTTTATGAGATCAGTTTTAATTTGAAAAAGGAAACTTAAGGAGTACCTGGGTGGCTCAGTCAGTAGAGCTTCCGACTGTTGATTTCAGCTCAGATCATGATCTCACAGTTCATGGGATGGAGCCCGAGTCAGGCTCCACAATGTCAGGGGGGCCTGCTTGGGATTCTCTCTCTACTCCTCCCCTACTCGTGCTCTCTCTCTCTCTCAAAATAAACTTTTTTAAAAAAGGAAACTTAAAATAAAAACAATACTGCTTCAAGAAAGTCTCTTTCCCCACTCCTTCCCCCCCTTTAAAGTTACCAATTTATTTTCCTAACCAAACCAAAGACTTCTTTCTTTCTTTTCTTTCTTCTTTCCTCCTTTCCTTCCTTCTTTCCTTCTTTCTTTCTTTCTTTCTTTCTTTCTTTCGAGAGACAGACAGTATCCCAAGCAGGCTCCACATTGTCAGCGCAAAGCCTGATGCAGGTCTTGAACTCATGAAACGTAGGATCATGACACAAGCCAAAATCAAGTCCAATGCCCAACTGACTGGGCCACCCAGGCGCCCCTTAAGGACTATTTTCATTTCAAAGCTTGGTAAAGACCCACACTTCAGCAACACAGGTGAATTAAAAATCCCATCCCAGTAGGCAGCTGCCTGTCACCATCACTTTGCCTTCTAATGGTACTCGACCAAGGGAAAAGAGGATTCTTGACACTCAACAGAAGCGTCTCCACTAACTCTGGCAACTTCCCCATCCCAATAAGGAGACACACATGTAAGAATGAGTTTTAAGAAAACCTAGGTTAGAATTTCCTTCTGCTTATCCTCTGTTAAAAGTGATCATCCTTTCCCTTGAGTGCCTACCATTTCTATGCAGGAACCGCCAGCACATCCATTTCAGGTGTTACCAAAATGAGGCAATCTCTAGTATGTACCACCATCAGCTGAGGTGCCTTATTTTTCAATGCTAAGAATTCACTTGTAAATTACTCTGAAAATATAATCTGCACACAAAAAAACAAGTCTACAGTATAGTTTCAAACTCACAGACACAAGTTATTTTAATTGCAGAGAGTGTCTTCCAGACATCGCAACAGAACAGCAATTCTGGAATCTAAACTCACAACCTTCACACATGGATCAATTAACTATAACATAAATACATGTGTCTTGAAATCTCTTTAGGATCTCCACCCCAAGGAAAAGGCAATGAAAAAGCATCCAGCAAAAGACAAACTCTGGGTTAAAAGCAATGTCTGAGTCAGGTCCAGCTAACAGGTTGTAAGACTAAAACCCAGTGAGTGAGGAATCAACTACCCCCTACATAGTTCAAAAATCTGACAAACTGCTCAACAGAAAGTAAGGATGCTAAACAAAGAACAGAAGATGGGAAATTCCTCTCTTTAATCTTATAAAACATGTGTGGTCTCTTCTCAGAGTTAGCAGGTAAAGCATTAACCTCAAACCCAACGATTACTCCATCTTTTCCTAAAATCAACTTGCAACTGATAAAAGAAGTTTCCCCGACTCAAAACAGGATCAATATTCATCACCTAAATACCACACAAAGTGAAGAGGGGAGTTTGAGGTTGGGGTGGGAAGCAGGGGGTACTGAAGACTTAAAAGACCAGATTACATGTCAAGGAAAAATAAATACATTACAAATTTTGTTTCGGAAGAACAAGATACAGAAGTAATAGAAGCAATTAAAACCAGGTAACAATTATTAACATACTCTGTAGATGGCACTGTGCTGAACAATTTGCGTGCATTATTGTAATTATTCCAAAAAACCTAAAGGTACTACTTAATTTCCCTTTTCATATAGGGAAACTGAGGCTTGGGGAACCCAAGAAACTTGACTAAGGCACACAGCTGGTTAAATGAGAACCCAGAATTTCAAAGGTGCAGGTTTGTTCACCCAAACTCAGTGTTTTATGGAGAAAAAAAAAACTAAAGCCTTGAAAAGATTAGGAAAGATTAAGAAATTCCCTAGCATCACCTGAGTAAGGAAACCTAGAATCCAGATATGCAAAATTCTCTCCATTTCACTTTGTACAATGCTAAGATCACTTCCTAACTACTCATCATTTAGGTATTTACTCATCATTTAGGTATTCCATTTACCAACAGAACTTAAAACATTTTTCAAAAAACTATGAACAACAAAAACATATTTTACGTCTTTATACAGGCATTTTATGATCTGATAAAGTCATTTTTAAGGAGAAAATGCACTAAGTAATTATTGCCTTAATCTCCTATTTTGCAGCTCTTCATATGCTAAGTCACAAGTATACCTAAGGTTACAGAAAGTCAAGGCTAAAAACAAAGTGTTTTTACATTCTCCATTCCCCAATTTATTATATTTTTTCTGCTCAAGATTATATCATAGAAAAATATATACAGAACACTGTAAAAAGGATGTTTCAGAAGACTTAAAAAATAAATAAAACCAATTTGTGTCATCCTGATCTACAAAGAGAACTCACTTCCGCTTGTTAAGATTATTATCCTTCTGCCATCTCCTCTCCCAATTACTACTGCTAGACAATCACAGCAGAATGAATTTTAATTTCCCAAGAGTCATACAATAAATAGTGGCTCTATTAAGTGTAGATGATAAATAGTCACTTTAGCTCCATAATATAAGATTAATATAACAGCAATAACATCTGTAGATTTATTATGCACTAGGCATTGTTTTAAGCCCTTGACATATGTTAAGTCTAATTTTCACAACAACACTATCTGGTACTTTCTATCTCTCCGGATTACAGATGGGGAAAATTGAGATACCAAGAGGTTAAGTAATTTATCTAAGATTATACATGCAGCAAGTGGCAGAGCTGAGACTCCATGGAAGTGGTCTGGCTCCTACCTCTCCAGAAAGTCTCCTCCGATGTCAGAACCTATATTCCTCCCTTTCACTGGCTCCAATTCATCTGCCTCTCCCACTCCCCTCCTTGCCTGCCTTCTCTCTCCAAACTAGCATATAACTCCCCCATGCTCACAGAAGGTATGTCCTCTCTCCCTACCGCCAAGCCTACACAGTACTTTTATCAATTCTTTGCAAACTGACTTTTACCCAATTCTGAATTCTCTTTGCATTTAAATGTGTTACAGAACTGTACACAGACACTTATACTAGCAGCAATCATTAAGTGAGCACATATTACGTGACAGATATGGTGCTAACAATATTCCCATAATTTATAGGATTATAAACAATGTGTCAGCCCACCCGTTTTACTGATAATTAAATTGAGGCTCAGAGATGCTGAATATTCTGTCACTGTTCTCACAACCAATAAATGACAGAATAAGACAGACACTTCAATTGACTCAAAGCTCACTTTTTCTCTGTATATATATGTATGTCTTTCACATGCATACACACCTTCCCTTCTTTTATACCATCTAGTACAGTACTATTCATGAAGGTGTTTCTTTAACAAATGAATTCTAGAAAATCATTTTAAAAATAGCAATTACTGTTATCTTAACAATTTCTAAAACCATTTCCCAAAAACAAAAGGTTCCAGTACCTTAATTAAGTAACTTAAGATTCAAATACATTCAGATGATCCCTCCCCACCAAAAAAAAAAACTAAGTATGTGTGGTTTAAACCTGTCAGGTGACACTTTACTAATACTGGAACCCAGAATTATCCTCTCACTCATCACCACCACCACCAGCCCAACAACAGTCCCCAAAGAAAGGTTTAGCTATAAATTGTTTTGCTCTGCCATCAGTTAAAGTCTCTCTCTGGGCCCTAGGGATATAACATAACATCCCTGATTCTGCAGCCTGCTAAACTTAAACCAATCTCACCTCTTACAAAGTGTGATTTTTTTTTTAACCCACTAATGAGCATACTGTAAATATTCATTACACAAACATCTTCTCTTCCTGGATACAAAGGTTTTAGCAGCAGTTTTTAACCCCTTGAAATATTACAACAGCAAATTATTGTTCATTTAGGCAACGTGAAAGGTAACAATCACATTTAACAGTACTCTGTATTTTTATGTCACTATAAACGTGAAGTGAAATGAAATACGCCATTCAAGTATCCCAGTTGATAACAAATGAATGAAACGGAAACCAGAAATTAATTCTTCACCAAAGCATCTTAGCAGTACTCTTGTGTACTAAGAATATCTTTTGTTACCTGTTATAACGGGGTCCCTTCCTTCTCTCGCAGCGTATGCCACACCTTTTAGGTTGACAAAAGCGGAGAGACATCTGGGTTTCTCATTTTTAAAATCCCGAAAAAGATCGCTCAACCTTCTTAACCAGAGCAAATCGTAAGAATGAAGAATTCCATCGCAATTGTCTTTACCACAAGCCCTGACTTTCGCCTCCAGCATCCAAAGAGGTCTCGGGGTGGGGGGAGTGGGTAGTTGGAACAGATACAGCAGGCACGCCCCGGTCGGTCATCTCGGAGCATGGCCCATCCCAAACTTCACCTTGGCAAAGGGAGAAGCAGGAAGGCACCAGGAATTCCTAGGAAATGGTCTCACCCCTATCCTATCGGAGAACATTCTCAACTTCCTCGAAGCCACCATTTCCCTCGGGCATTCTCACACACCTCCCACCCGGACACATTACCTAAGAGATTACTTAAAAGAAAAGCACAAATACACACAAAGAGAAACACACAGCTCGAGCGGGCAGCTCCGGCTCAGCGTGCGCAGAGAAACCCGCAGACCACGCGGAGCCGCGGCCAACTTGCCACCGCGATCGCAACCGACGGTGCAGGAGGCGGCCCGGGGCGGCTGGAAGCCCAGCTCCAGGGGCTGCAAGCCCCACGCCCGACGCCCGGAGCCCGGGCCTCGGGGCAGGAAGACGGGCGCGGCGGCGCAGCCTCCCCGGAGGGCTCGGCCCCGGCCGGAGCGATAAGGTGGATCGACGCTTCCCACCCTGCCAGCTCCGCCCTCCCGGACACATTCCTGAGAAGCCCGACTCCCGGGACGCCGAGCAGGGCGCCGGGCAGGCAGGAGCGCGGCGCCACGGCCGCAGGGCAGGAGGGCAGAGCCGGGCCCTCACCCCCCGCCCGCCCCCGGCCCGCGCGGCGCCTCCGGGGCGGGGTCGCGTCAGCAGCCCCGCCACAGGTAGCGCGAGCCCCCGCCCGCCGCCACCCCGGCGCCCCCGGCAGGCCCGCTCCAGGTACCTGGATGAACTGGATGGTGAGCGCCGACTTGCCCACGCCGCCTCCGCCGACCACCACGAGCCGGTACTTCTCCTGGCCGGAGCCGTCCCGCCAGCCGGCCGCGGCCATGGGGACGCCGCCGAGCCCGCCCGGCCACGCCGAGCCGCCGCCCGCCCTAGGCCCGGCTCCGGGGACGTGTGCGGCCGGCGGGCTGCGGGCGAGCGGCGGGCGGGGGTCCCGGGCGCCGGGAGCTGCCGGGAGGGCCGCTCCGGGCGGCAGCGCGGCGCCCGGGCTGGCCGGGTCCCGCCCGAGGCGCGGAGGAGCGGGAGGACCGCAGGGGCCAGGGGCGGCAGCGGCCGGGGGGCGCGCTCCTCCTCACGTCGCCGCAGCGCCTGCCGAACGCTGCCTCCAGCGCTGCTACAAATGGCCGTCTGGGGGCCGGGCTGCTAGGCTGAGGTGCTGCATATGCATGAGGGGGCGGGGCGGGGCGGGGCGGGGCCGCGCTGGCCTGGGCTGGAATTCCGGCGCTGACCCCCGGCGGCTCAGACCCCCGCGGACCCGCCCCTCGGATCCCGGGACTGTGAGCGCGTGTGCGTGAGTGAGTGCGTGCGTGAGTGAGTATGCGCGTATGTGTGTCTGAGTAGGTGTCAAGTGGGAGTGAGAAGAAGACAGCAGACAGTGTGTGACCATAACTGTGTAATGTCAGGGATTGTCAGGGATTATGTGGATGAAAAAATACAGTATGTGAAGGCGTGTGTGAAAAATAGAGCTGTTGTCATCTTAACCCAATTTTTGCAGGAGAGTAAATATCCTGTTTTAAGAGTACAGATGGTGATCGTGATTGTGTGAAAACCAGTGTGTGACAGTGATTGAGGATCAGAGCTGTGTCACAGTAACTGTGTATGGGATGGGTTGCAGTGATGAGGTTGTGTGACAGAGACTAGACTGGGCATGGGGAATAAATCACGGTGATGGAGGGTGCATGGACGAGAGTGAATGGGCAGGTTTTGTATGTGTCAGGAGACTGTCCTGGTGGCTATATTTGTGTGTAAGAAATATGTCATAATTGTACAGAGGAATGTAAGTGAGAGGTTAGTTTGTAATTAAGTTCACACTACATACCAGGCACTGTGCTCAGTGCTAGAGATCCTTTCCTAAACCAAACAGTGTCCCTGCCCTCAGGGAACTTAAGAGTCCAGTGAGGGAGACAGACAGGACAATAGGCAAATTATAAGGCATAATGATAAGGGCTATAGCTATTTAGCATCTGTGCCCATGGCAGAAGCATTCACCCCAGAGCTGGGTGGTCAAGGAAGGCTTCCTAAAGACGTGAAGAATCAATAATAGAAACAGGCAAATCATTAGAAGAAAAGTAATCCAGGGAAACGAAACTGCATGTAAAAAAGTCAGAGCTGAGAAGATAAGAACTGTCACATGATTTTGAATGTACTGGGGAAGTTCTCATGCCAGTGATTGTGAATGAGAAGTGATTATCGATGTGTACGGCAGTTTAACCAAATGTAATAGGAATCACAGCTCTGGGAAGAAGTAGTGTAGGGTAGTAGATAAGGCCATGGGCTCTGGGGCTAGACTGTCTGGATTCAAATCCTAGCTCTTCTACTAATGGTGTGATGTTGGGAAGTGAACCTCTGTGCACCAAGTTTTCTCCTCTCTAAGGACGGTAAGACTTATCTACCATCAGGGCGTTTTATTTTGTTTTGGTAAGAATCAAATGAGCAAATACATTATAAAGCACATAAAACAGTGCCTGGCATGCAATAAGCATTTATGGCAGTTTGGGAACATGACTGCAAGTTCTTGGACAGTATTTAGTGACTCGCTTGGAACCAATAGAATGCAGCAGAAGAGATGCTGTATAACTTCCAAGGCTGGGTCAGAAGAGGCCATGCAGCTTCCACCTCTTCTCTTGGGATTCTCACTCCGGGAGAAACAAAGTAAGAAGTTTGGCTACTCCAAAGCTGCCGTGCTAGCAAAGCATAATGCAAGGCAAAGATACAGCTGAGCTCCTAGCAGACCGCCAGCATCAACTGCCGGCCATGGGAGATATCTTGGGCACCCAACTCTGTTGAGCCTTCAGATGAAGGCAATCCCCGCTGGCATCTGACTGCGGCTGCATGAGAGACCACAAGGAAGAGCTGCCCAGGCCAGCCCTTCCTGATCCACAGAATCATGAGCAAAATAAAGTAGCAAACTGGTTGTGCTTTTTTCAACTTTTTATTTAGAAATAATTTCCATGTGTAAAATATAAAGTACACCCATACATTTTTACCCAAATTCCACTATTGTGAGCATTTTACCCCACTTCCTTTATCTTTCTCCCCTCTCCATTTCTCTCTGCCATATATATGTATATATATGTATGCATATACATACGAAAATTTATAATATTCACATATATATGTACATATATACATGTGTACATATGTGATTGTGTGTATATATACACATATATACATTTATGATTATTCCTATATACAAATAAATGTGTATGTGCATATATAAATGTATGATTCATATATATTACATATATATATAATCTATATATAAAGATGAGTTTTTTAACCATTTAAGGATAAGTTACAGACATTATGGCCATTTGCCCCTAAGTACTTCAGTGTGTATTTCCTGAGAATAGGGACAGTACAGTTATCATCTTTAGTAAAGTTAATATCGATACGAATACTTAATCTACCATTCATATTCCAATTTTGTCAGTTGACTCAATAATGTGCTTTAGAGCATTTTCCCCCCAGCACAGGATCCAGTCCAGGGTCAAACACTGCATTTAGCCACCAAACTCTATTTATCTTTTTTTGGTGTGGTACAAAATGGTTGTTTTAAGCATTTGGGAGGAGGGGCAAAATGTTTGTTACACAGCAGTAATGGCCAGAAGGGCCTCAGTGACAGATATTATTATCAGTGTGAAAAGGAGAGAAAAGAAAGAGGAACCCACATCAAGGAAGTGCTGAGAAAGGACCAGTTATACTTCTCACAAATGTCTCCTAATATCTGCCTAGCCCTAAAATTTCCCATAATCCTTCAGGACCAAGAAGATGACCAGAGTCCTTATGCTCTTTGCCTTCTAAAGTACCAGTCTATTTTCAGTAGAATCTATTTCATTCACCTATTTGTGAGCTTCTTCTATGCCTGTGTCCTGACCAAGATGTTCTTTCCTTCCTGCTCTGCACCACTAAGATCCCCAGGTACAGGACAATTCCTGACACCAAGCAAGCAAACCCATCCTATAGGAAACATGTACTGGTTGCCTTCCAGCCAGCCATTCCTCCTTCCTTTCAAATAGTTATCTCCAAATTTTCCCTCTAGTTTGTGAAGGACACCCACCTACCTGCAGCTTCAGACATTCACTCTAATTCAGTTAAGATTATCAACCTGCACTGGCCACAGTAGTTAGCGGGAGGGGAGATATAGTCTAGGTCAGGGCCATCAGGAACAGATTCAACTGTGGAATCAAAAGTACAGTGTGATGCCATTTCATACCCACTAGGACGACTTTTCCACTTTGGAAAACAGTCTAGCGTTTCCTCAAAAGGTTAAACATAGAGGGGTGCCTGCATGGCTCAGTTAAGTGTCCAACTCTTGATTTCAGCTGAGACAATGATCTCGAGGTTCGTGGGATCAAGCCCCGCAGAGCGCAGAACCTACTTGGGAATTCTCTCTCTCTCTCTCTCTTTCTCTCTCAATAAATGAATAAAACTTAAAAAAAAAAAAAGACTACTTAAAAAATGTTTTTAAAAACGTTAAACACAGAGTCACCATATAACCCAGAAATTCCCCCCAGTATATATCCAAGATAAATTAAAACATGTATCCATACAAAAACCTGTGCATGCAAGTTCATAGCAACATTATTCATAATAGCCAAAAAGTACAAATAACCCAACTGTCCATCAACTGATGAGTGGACAAAATGTGGTATAATCATACAATAGAATTTTATTTGGCAATAAAGACGAAGTACTGATACATGCTGCAACCTGGGTGAACCTTAAAAATGTTACACTAACTGAAAGAAGCCAGTTAGAAAAGAGCACATATTGTATAATTCCATTTATATGAAAGGTTCAACCTAAGAAAATCTATGAAGACAGAAAGTAGATTAATGGTTGCCAGGATGGAGGGGAAAATGTGAGTGACTGGTAATGGGTACGAGGATTCTTTCTGGAGGTAGGAAAATATTCTGAGATTAGATAGTTATGATGGTTGTACAATTCTAAATATACTAAAAACCATTGAATTATACACTTTTTAGAGTGAATGTTATGGTATAGGAATTAAATCTTAATAAAACTGTGGGGAGAAAAGATTGAACTGCAGGATTTTATTTGAGCTATGAAGGAAATGTCTTTTTACTTCAAGATGTTCCCCATATCAGCTCTATTCCTTTATTGATTGATTGATTGATTGATTGACTGATTCAAAGTTGAGTGTTCAGCACGCAGGAAGCTTATATGCTCAACTCCACCTAGACTTCTATTCCAAAATGTTTTCTTGGCCTTAGAAAATATCCCAAAAGCCTACACGAAAATAAATCTTTACAAAAACATAGGAGAATATGGGAAAGAAAGAACTAGTTGTCATTCAAGCCAATTAAAGATGAATTTTCATCTTACTCTGAAAAATGTCCTTCTCAAGTAGCTAGAATAGAATAGATAAGAGTATAGGGGCGCCTGGGTGGCTCAGTTGGTTAAGCATCCAACTTCAGCTAAAGTCATGATCTCATGGCTCATGGGTTTAAGCCCCACATCAGGCTCCATGCTGACAGCTCAGAGCCTGGATCCTGCTTCGGATTCTGTGTCTCCCTCTCCCTCTGCCCCTCCCTTGCTCACACTCTGTTTCTCTCTCTCTTTCTCAAAAATAAACATTAAAAAAATTTTAAATAAGGAAGAGTACAAATCTTCACAAGAAGAATGACTTACAAACTTGGAAAGAATGGTAGAGATCACCCCCCTTAACTTACCCAAAGAAATATTGTGACTAGGGAAAGAATTTCTTTCCCAATGTCACCTACCAAGTTATCAGGACACAGGTCTTCTGACTCCCCCGCTTAAAGCACTTTACCTAATGCCAAGCTGGGTGTTATCCAGAGCCCCACAGAGCCTCACAGCATGGAGTCAGTGTAATGCTACCAATCAAGAGAACTGTTGAATGCATCATTTTGCCTTAAGTAGATGACTGTCTGGCTAAGGAGTTGTCAAGAAATTTCAACAGGCAGATTCAAGGCCTGTTTTGGCCAGCAGATATGTTTTGGTGCACAATTTAATTTTTGAATTGAATTACCAATATTTAATTGAGTTACCAATATTTTTTCAAAAAAGATAGTTTGGGGCACCTGGGTGACTCAGTCATTTAAGTGTTGGACTTCGGTCATGAGCTCACAGTTTGTGAGTTTGAGCCCCATGTCGGGCTCTGTGCTCAGAGCCTGGAGCCTGCTTCCAATTCTGTGTCTCCCTCTCTCTCTTGCCCCTCCCCTGCTTGTGCTCTATCTCTCTCTCTCAAAAATAATAAATGAACATTAAACAAAATTTTTAAACATATTTCACAAACAAATCTGAATTTCTAACTCTTCCCAATAAAATTAAGCAGAACATCTAGCAATACCAGGACGTTACCATATGACAACTGGGTACATACAGGTAAGTACATGCTGTCTTCAAGAAAAGGTATGGATGCTCCTGTTCTTCAGAGTCACCCGTACTCTTATATTGCACCCCATCCATTTGATGTTACCTGCGTTTGCAAATCCTACCACTATATGCCAATGCTCCCCAACTAGGATGCACATCTCATTGGCCTGTATTGTCATAAAACAAAGAACCTGGGCTCCCCCACCCCGCATCTTGATAAGTAAGATTTCAGAGCAAGACTCAGCATTTATATATTTAAATATCCAAAGTAACTGAGACACTTCCATAATTGAGAATTTTTGGAGGAGAATAGACTCATCCGAGTCCACTCTTATTTCAGAACAAACAATGACCTTCTCATCTGGAATGTTAGTGACTCATCATCTCTAAAAACTACCATTGCCCAAATACCATCCCTGGCCCATCCCAGAGAAAGGATCTAGGGGTGGAGTGAGGAAGGAGGTAAGGCTGAAATGAAGGTCCCCCTGACCTCATCTATAGCTGAGTCAGATAGAGCCCAGGCCTGATAACCAAAGAGGGCCAAACCCCAAATCGGAGAGCATTCAGTTGATGGAAGAGCCCCATCCACTTATTTCCTTAATGGGCCACCACTTACAATGTGAATGAATGGCTGGTGGAGAATGAAACAGCCCAGCAGGAGCT